>NC_133653.1:135763559-136099625 GCF_009905375.1 Apium graveolens | reverse complement strand
AAGGCACAAGTGAGGGTCAATAGGTTTTGGATAATTTAGGAAAGGCACATTGAGTTAGGAAGCCCAAATTCGAAGACTTCGTCTAGTTAGCGACCAAGTAACTTGAGTGGTGAGTCGAGATCATCCAAGCCTAGTGTGGCATTATGGTATATATGATGTTATTTGGTATTAATATACGATATGTGATTATGTGGCTACATGTGTACATTTGAAAATATAATGGTGGATATGAATTAAGTGCGTATAGGCCTAAGTGCCATCCATGTTTAATTTCGGGATGTAAATAGGTTAAGATGGTAAGAATATATTATAATGAGGATTATTATTATTTATGTAGGATCTCGAGACGAGGGAAAACTTGCCATAAAAGTCGAGTGAAGCTCCAGTTGTTGCTCCTACCAGTCAGACCAGACCAGTCTATCTCAAGGCAAGTGATTCAACTTGACCTTCGCATTTACTGTAAACAGTTCATATATATATCGATGCAATTATCCTGAGTCATTTTGATATATTTAAATCAAGAGTATCTTTTGTTTATCTTTGAGTTACATAGAAATGCCATGAACCCTCGAGTACATATTGCAAGTAGTTCAAAAGTCTTTTATGATAGTTTAATGCCATGATAAATTAGAGATGCGTTATAATATCTTATTGATCCTTTTGTTTATCATGCTACTGATCCCTGAGAAATCTTGATGTTGCACCCTGATGCTTTGATTCAACTCTTGAAATAGCCTCGATAGAAACTTTATTTTGATACCTAAAAGCCAATCATTTCTTAAATACATTCATGATTGTTTGATAACCCTATCCTTACCCTAAAAGCTTGATACCCTGTTATATACTGAGCTGATAATCGCCTTCTTTATATTTTAACACCTTTATTCTATTGGAACCAGTGATGCCTATCTTTTGATGTTCTAATACCTATATCTTGTCTACATCCGTTGCTTTAAGCCTAGTTTGGCATTACTCTTTCATCTTATCCAATAGCCTGGCTTAATTTCCTTGTCTAAGTTCTTGTTTATGGAAACCTCTCAACTACCCTAATATAGTAAAGTCTAGTAGATCATGGCCCTGAGATTTAGAGTCATATTTCCAGTGTTTCAAGTTGATCTATAATCCCTTGATAAAAATAATTACAGTCGAAAGAAATTTTGTCATAAATCGGCATCAGTTTTTAAAATGATTAAAACGTGGATTTTTCAGTCCCAAAGGGGGACAAATGTTTTCTTGAATGGTGGATCTGGACTGAGACGCGAGTCCTTTCCACACTTATATTAGGCTTAAAAGTTGCCTAGGGATTCCCAATAATGTTTTAGAACCCAGCGAGGTTCGGGATTACTTCGCGGCTGATCACCGGCTGTAATCCGTAGCGTCATAAAATGATTTTGATTAAGAATGGTTTTAAAATTTGTTTTGATGCAAGCAAAATGATGCCAACTCACATAAGTTTTATCTCTCGATTATCATTGATTATGTCATTCCATTGTCATTCCTAAAGGTATATCTCGATTTATGTTTCGCGTTGTATTGTTAGCACTTGTTGAGCTTTTGGCTCACTTCTTGCTTTACCCTGATATTACAGCTAGCAGCCATGGTTAGATTCAAGCAGACTGCCCGTAAGACCTGTGATGCGGATGCTTATGTTCGAGCCCAGGTAGAATAAGTAATAATAGCTGTGTGAGGACTCGGTATTTGTAATCAGATGTAATAGTTGATAGTGTTGGGCTGTTCCAAACCCTAAACTGTAAGATCTTGGATTTTGGTTGTGTAGTACTCATTAAAATGATGTAATAACTATAACTATTTTGCTATTTAAGTTGGGGGTGTGACAAAAAGTATTTCATTCTATATGAAAAATCGATTTTTAAAAATCTTTTAACAAAAATTTTCAAATTTTATATCATTAAATTTCTAAAATCATAAGTTATTTTATGATATATATTTTGTAATTTATGGAAGTGTATTTATATTTATAGAAATTATTTTATATAGATTAGTTAATTTTCAAATTTGCAATTTACTTAGTTTCCCATGCATGCATTTTACTCCCAACACAAGCTAAGGGCAAACTTGGAAATTCCATCCCCACTAACTACTACTTCACTAGCCAAAGTACATAAATAACCTTGCATGCAAATCTTGCTAGTAGTGGAAGAAGGATATAATAGTAAACTTACTACATACATTTGAATATTATTATTTGAATAACCAAAAGCTAGTAAAAACACTCAACCTCACCTCATTCTCACTTCACTCCACTTCACTCCACTCTCACCTCTCTTCTCCCTCTCTCGGCCCTCTCTCGGCCGAACCCCCACCCCCAATTCTCCTTCATTTTTCATTCAAACATCCACCCTCCATTAAGTAATATCACTTCCCATATATTGTTCATTTATAATCCAAACAGTTAATGATGAAAAATCTATGTTTTAATCTTGCATGGTAGTGTTTTGTTAAACTCAAAGTGAACACCTTTGATTCTTGTGAATCTAAGGTTTTCACCATGAGATATATTTAACATGGGGTTGAGAATGGCTAGACATGAGTGTGTCACACTTGTGAAAATGTTGTTTTCACCCTAATCCATTCGGCCATGACTTGTTAGGAGCCTAATGGATGGTGTTCTTGTTGCTTTGTTAGATTTTTGTATGTTTATGTGATAATAGCATGGATTTGGAAATAAAAACTTGATAAAACTCTTTGCATGATAAGTGATCATATTATTTATGGTTAATTATAGGCTTGCATGTTGATTCTATAATGAAATTTATGTGGAAACCATATTGTTTTTAGCTTGTAAGTTCGAAAGCATGCATGTATAGGTTCAACACATGATTTTTGAAAGTTCTTGATCATTTGGATTGATTCTTGTTAATAAACTCTAATTTCAGTTGAGTTAAGATATTAATTACTATTTGTTCTCCTTGTTATGTGATTTTGATTCATTTATATATGGAGGATTTGAGTTGTTATTTTTAAAATTGTGATGACTTGTAATTAGTGTATTATTTTGACTCTTGTTTTGCTATATTGCACTTTAGGTAAAGATGATCTCCACTAAGCCAATATTGGGTGTGGGAGTGTTAGTTCAGTAGTTTTCCTTGGTTGAGTTTTAGTTTAGGTTTTGGTTGATTTTTGGTTTGGTTTGTCAAGTGGGAAACATGGTGGAAAGGGGTACATTAGATTCTGCAGTATTCAGTTTTGTTACATGAGGTTTAGGGTGAGATATGACCTTGTCATTGTAATGCACTTTGAGGCCCAAGTCACCAGAAGCTAGTACTAGGGGTATACTTCAGATTTTAGATGTTTTTAGAGGTTTGTAGGTTGTTTGGTTAGGTGCACGAGTGAAAACGCTAAATCTGTCCAGCAGGGGACAGTTTGACTGTAACCTAGAAATGAGGAGTTTTGACCATGTCATGGGTAGGCCCTCACTAGGCCTTGGTTGGCCCTGTTCAGAGGAAGTGTCAGAGGTGTTGTTCCAGCCATATTTCATAGGATTTGAGTTAGAATCATGTGTCACAAGTTAGTGCAAAACATGACACTTTTCTGTCTAGAAAACAGGGGAACCATGGACTTTAAGCTTAGGCCTAGGGAGGCCCAAGCTAGGACGTTGAGTCACCCCAAGTTTGGGAGTTACCTTATGATCAGAAGATTCTAGTGTAGAATGTTGGGAGGTAAAATTGAGGTTTAAGGGTGTCAACTGTACTCAAGAACCCATTGATGTCATCCTGAAATCACTATAATGAGTACATTCACTTAACATTTAGTTTTAGAGCACTTATGAGTGAAGCCTAGGTTGACCATCATAGTTGTAAGATAGTATGAGGTCAGTAGAGTGTAGTGCCTACGTCAGGGTCAATAGGAACTTGATGGTTTAGGAAAGGAACTTCGAGTTATGAGGTCAATATTAGGAGTTTTGACTAGTTTAGCATAACTAAGTGACTTGAGTAAGTGGAGTGAGATCATCCAAGCTTAGTAATGCAATATAATGTATTGATATATTATTATGTACTTAAATGTGTTATGTGAGCATATGCGGCTATGTGAACTATTATGCTTATAAGGTAATTGTAAGCATGTATGTGTATATAGGCCTAAATGCCAATGTGCTTAATTTCGGTTTATAATTAGGTTGAGTTGGTGAGAATATATTATAATGAGGTTATTATTATTTTTGTGTAGGCTCATGAGACGAGGGTAAACTTGCCATTAAAGTCGAGTAAAGCTCCCAGTTGCTCCCACCTTCCAGTCAAGTCAAGCCTTTCTCAAGACAAGTATTTCAACCTACCTTTTGTTTACACTACAAGTGTGTGCTAACCCAGCTTTTATATATGATGCAAGTATTCTAATTCACCTTGATATACATATATACATGATCCAAGTGTTTTCAATTCTATCTTTCATAATATATGCAAGTGCCATGAACCCTCAAGTATCTAATGCAAGTATTTTAACTTTACTTGAAGATTGCTATGCAAGTAACCCAAAACTCATACCATGCTAGTATACCAAAGTAATTGTGATGCTGAACCCTGTATAAGTTATACTCAGTAACCTTATCTTAACACCTAAAAGTCATTTATTCCTTAAAGTTGTTCATGACTGCTTGATAACTCTATTTTTACCCCTAAACCATGATACCCTGTTATACTTTGAATTGATGCTTACGTACTTTATATTTTAATACCTATGTCTTATCTGGAACCACTACATTGAACCTAGTTGACCTAGTTCTTTTATACTATTCAATAACCCTGTTAAACTCCATTACAAAATACTTAAAAATCCTGTTTAATATTGTGATCTCTTTAAACATTAAATTGCTGATCTATCTAAAGCCCAACCCAATATAGTTACAACTAGCAACTTTAATTCTTGCACCCAAATTTAATGTCATGAATTCAATGTAACCCTGATTATTTGGTTAATACCTTTATGCTTAGTGATCAGATTTCTTGTGAATAGAAACTTTGCAATACCCATTGATAAGATATCAGTCTAGTTGATCATGGCCTTAAAATTGATTGAACCTATTCCGTGTGCTTCGAAGTTGATCTAGAACCCCTGATAAGGATGTTTACTATTTAAGAATTTAACCGTCACTTGGCATCAGTTTTTAAAATGAAAAGTTAAAAGTGGATTTTCAGTCCCAAAGGGGGATAAATGTTTTCTTTAAATAATGGATCTGGATTGAGATGCAAGTCCTTTCCGCTCTTAATTTATAGGCTTAAAAGTTGCCTAGTGATCCCATTAATGTTCTAGAACCCAGCGAGGTTTGGGATTACTTCCCGGCTGATCACCGGCTGTAATCCGTAGCGTCATAAAATGGTTTTTTGATAAAGAAATGGTTTTTAATTATTTTGTTACAAAAAAATGATGCCATCACCCTGAAAGTTTATCTCTTGTTACTATATAGTTGAATCTTTCATTTCCATTGTTATCCTTTCATTCTTGTTTATGTATTATATAGCACTTGTTAAGCATTTGGCTCACTACTTGCTTTTATCCTGATATTTCAGCTAGCAGATATGGTTAGATTTAAGCAGACCGCGTGTAAGACTTGTGATGCCGATTCGTATGTTCGAGCTCAGATAGTATAGTGATCATTTTGTGTGAGGACTCGATATTGAAATCAGGTTGTAATAGTTAATAGTGTTGGGCTGTTCCAAACCCTAAACTGTAAGATCTTGGATTCGGGTGTATTTATTTCCTTTTGATAACTATTGTGATTATTCGTATAGTTTCTTTTGTTAAATTTGGGGTATAACAGTCAACACAATGGAGGAAGAAAAAAATGAACCGGTGAACCATGGAAATGAGGATTCTTCTCAAAGTAGAAGCTAACCTGAATTTGATGGCACAAACTCAGTGGGAGAAAGAGATGACAGTTCTGTAAGTCATTCCAACAATGAAGAAAATACAAAGAATTCTAGTCAACAAGATCGCACCAGGAAATGGGATAGAAGTCACACAAGAGATGCATTAATTGGTGATCCAAATGTTGGAGTAAGGACTGAAAGTGCAACTGTAAATGAATGTCAGAATGCATGCTTTCTTTCACAAACTGAGCCCAAAAAAACTGAGGAAGCTCTAGTTGATCTTGATTAGATAACTGCCATGCAGAAAGAGCTAAACCAATTTGAGAGAAATAAAGTTTGGGAATTGGTTCCTGCACCAAAGAACAGAAGTATCATTGGAACAAAGTGGGTTTACAGGAACAAAATGGATGAAAATAGAATTATGACAAGAAACAAAGCAAGACTGGTTGTCAAAGGTTACTCAGTAGAAGAAGGAATTGATTATGATGAAACTTTTGCTCCAGTTGCAAGACTTGAAGCAATAAGGATCTTTCTTGCATTTGCCACACATTCAAATTTTAAGGTGTATCAAATGGATGTAAAGAGTGCATTCCTTAATGGTGAATTGAAAAAAAGAAGTCTATGCAACAGTCACCTGGATTTAAAGATCCAAGATTTCTAGATTTTGTTTATAAACTGTTAAAGGCCCTTTATGGATTGAAGTAAGCACCTAGATCATGGTATGACACACTTTCAGAATTCTTAATTGAACATGGATTCACAAGAGGCAAAATTGATCAGATTTTATTCTACAAGCAACATGGTGGTGATATTATCCAAATTCAAATTTATGTGGATGATATTATTTTTGGTTCTACAAATGAAAAGCTATGCTAAAGATTTTCAAGATTTATGTAGAGTGAATATGAGATGAGCATGATGGGAGAACTAAGTTATTTCCTTGGTCTTTAAGTAAGCCAAGAAGTGATGGAATCTTTACCAGTAACCAAGTATGTCAAAGATCTATTGAAGAAATTTGGAATGGTTGACTATTCACCTGCATCAACACCTATAGAGGAAAGAGTGTAGACATTTCAGGTTATAGAGGAATGATTGGATATTTCCCGCATTTAAGTGCTAGTAGACCAGATAACATGTTTGCAACATGTCTGTGTTCTAGATTTCATGCAAATCCTAAAGAATCACATTTGATGGCTGTCAAGAGGATTTTCAGATATTTGAAGGGGACACCAAACTTGGATTATGGTATCCTAAGAGAACTGGTTTTGAAGCTGTTGGATACATAGATGCAGATTTTGATGGATGCAGGGTAGACAGAAAAGCACAAGTATAAGCTGTCAATTCCTTGGTCAAAGACTTATATCCTGGTATAGTAAGAAACAACAATCTGCGTCAACTTCCACAGATGAGGCTGAATATATAGATGCTTAAAGTTGTTGTACTCAAGTGATTTGGATTAGAAATTAATTGATGGATTATGGCCTAGCGTTACACAAAATTCCAATTATGCGTGAAAATACTAGTGCCATATCTATTATTTCTAATCCAGTTAATCATTCTAGAACTAAGCACATTGATGTAAGGTACCATATTGTTAGAGAACATGCTGCAAATGATACTATAGAGCTTATTATTATTCTAACGGAAACACCATTACCTGAAATTTTACTAAACCTTTGGATGAAGCAACTTTCACTAGACTTGTAGGTGAAATTGGTATGATAAATTCTTCATCCTAAAGGCAAGAACTCAACTATCGTGTTGCAGCAGATTAATTTCTAATAAATTAAAATTAATTTGATTTAATTGGAAATTAACTAAAATATGATTTATAAATATTTCAGAATTCTCTGTATATTTATTTTTTTATATTTAAAATTTAACTTGGAATTGTTCAAATTCTAAAATAAACTATTTATCTCTTAATTTATATTTTTAATATGTGAAATTAATATAAGGCATAACTGAAAGTGAACAAAAGTATATAGAGAACTGAGTTCTCAATAAGTCTAAATGACTTCTCGACAAGTCATTTTGAGACTTCTTGATAGAGTTCTCGATAAGTCTATTTCATGACTTCTCGAAGGACTTCTCGACTAGCCTCATTCTGATTTCTCGATAAGTGTTGTGGAGATCTCGACATATGTTTATACATAGAGTTCTCTACAAGTGTAAATTTAAGAATTCTCGATAACTCAAAACTGAAATAATTTAATTCAATAAATTATTTTAGTAAAATACTTTTGATATAAAAATCATTCTAATTTTATATTGATTTATTTAATGTAAATTGTAATATTTCAGTCCAATTAGGACAAACTGGGTATTTAGTCTACATCTCGATAAATCACTAACTAGTTCTCGATAAGAGGCAGGATAGTGACATCTCGATATGCGTTTTCTAATTCACGTGAGTTCTTGATAAGAAAATATCAACCATTTATTCCCACTTTTCAACAAGTCACATCTCTAGCCTATAAATACCCAGACATCTCAAGATAACACATCTTTATGCTTCCGAGATCTCAATTGACCTAGATTTTGCAAATATTCACCATTCTCTCTCATTTCAAACTTTTTCTTTCTCAAATATCTTACCCACTCACACCCAAAAACTTGCAATGGATGTAAACAATGTTAGAGCTGTTATCCCAAAGGATGATACCAACTACTTGGCTTTTACAGATGCTAATCAAGCTCCTAACGGTTTCAAATGCTTTATCAAGTTTCTGTCTGAATCTTATCTTGCAGGGGCTTTGACTGCTAACCCTGTTCTCTACCTTGACGTGCTCAATGAATTATGGAACTCAGCTATGGTGAATGTAGTTGTGCATGATAACAAGGTAGTTTCCTTGGTTGTGAATTGCTCAATTCAGGGAAAACAAGTGGAGTTTGATGTCAATGATGTCAACAAAGCTTTGGGCATTCCTACTAATGACATGGTGGAGGTACCTACAACATAAGAGCTGGCTGAATTTATGGATTTTATAAACTATAGTGAGAAGATCAATCTTACCAGTCTCAATAAGAAGTATCTAAGGAAGGAATGGTCCTTTATTTTTTATTCCATTATGAGGGTCTTCACATGCAGGAAGACTGGGTATGATAACATATCCAGTATAGTACAGAAGCTCGTGTTTCCAGTGGATTACAACAGAAATATCAATGTTAGGCTATTGATCCTTGAAGAACTCAGCACCAGGCTCACAATGCCACTGGTAAGTAGAGTTAAGAAAAATTTCTTCCCTAGATTCATTATGTCTACTTTACACTATAAAGTTGCAGACATACATATGATTGATGGAATTGATAGAAGTAAAATAGGAAATTGTAAACAAGTGTCCAAAATCATATTTGGATCACTCATTATAAAAAAACCAGGTGAAGGTAGCCCTAAATGTCACTAACTTCATGTTGGAGAGATTTAGGAGCTACTCTTATCCTATTCTTGACATTAGGTCTAGTGCTATATCTAGTTCATTTATGGCTCCCGTACCTATAGAAGTACAAAAGCAGGATAACCAATAGGAGCCTTCCATAACTGAAACCACTTCTTCAATACCATTAGCAGCTATGGAACCAACTGCTTCATTCTCTCAACAGGTTGGAGTTAGTAAAAAAAATAGAAAACAAACACCATTAGTCACTATTTCTGAGAGTGGTGATGATCAAACAGTTACTAAGTCTATCCTGGTCAGAAAGCTAAAGAAGTCTAAAGTTGAGTTGACCACTCAAATTGCCTCCTCTGCATCTTCTCAAAAAGATGCAGTTGTAATAAAGGGGGTTGAACAGACTCTAGGGGAACCTTCTCAATAAGGTGTCACTATTGAACAAAGTAGTCTCCCCACTGCATTATGTAAAGAGTCTGCACAAAGAAGTAATTTGGATGGCACAAACACTGTGAGCACATCAGTTAAAACTCCATCATTAACTCAGGAGGAGTTGCCAAAAATCAGTTCTGAAATATCAAATCTTATTTCTCAAATTTCTTCTTCTTACATTGAATGGCTTGAATCCAATTCTCAGGCCTTGCCAAAATCAAGTGACACAGTTTAAGAAACTGTGATCGCCACTCAATCACTACAATTAGATGATGAGAGGTTACATGCTGAGGTAGACCTTGATGACACCATCACAAACACAGGGGTTTCATCAGTTTTCACTGAAGACCCTGTGCATGTTACCCTACAACCTTCATGTTTACCACAGTCTTCACAGACTGATAGGTTTGAGGGTGGTCTTCTTGAGGGGAGCTACTTAAATCCTCTCCAATTCTATTGGAGATTTCTCAAGTAGAAACAACCCCCTTCACAATCCTGGTTGCCATTGCATTGTTAATTGAAGTTAGGAGTACAATTATCAATTATCCAGTCATTGAGGAGGCAAGTATAGCACATTCAAGTGTCAGTTCCTTGCAAGAGGAACAAGGGTTTGAGGCCATAGCACATGATATAAAAATGGTCAAATCCCCTCCAATTCAAATTGAGGTTCCCACTAGTGGTGAACAATAAACTATCACAACCAAAACTCATGTTGTGAGTCAAAATGTGACCTCTATCACATCTACTATTACCACCTACATCCCAAACACTATAACAGACGAACCCTCAACCTCAAACACTAAACCTCAATCATCTCATCTCATATCTCAATGACTACAGGTTGCTCAAACTCAGCCAATTAAACTATACGACCTTCTTGTAGACCAACTAACTGGCCTTGCAAATATTACCCAATAGTTACTCACAACTGACATGTCCAAACATGATTATCAAGCTATCTTGTTGTCATACAAAGAAGATGTGGAAGAATAGCAAAACAAGATTTTTAATGAAGCTGAACAGGATGGGAATGTAGATGTTTAGTTATCTAAAAATTTTAGTTTGGATATGGATGAAGCCTTGGCTAGATTCGGAGAAGAGTATGTCACCATTCTTGGGAGCAATTCCAAGGTTCTCAGTCCACAAGAAGTCTATGATGTCGTGACAGAGGTTTACAAAGCAGAGTTGAAGGCCTTTCATCACATTGGAAGAGCTATGGTAAATACTCTGGGCAAGCATCAAATTGCCGTCAAGAAATTGGTTAATGACATAATTGATGACCTGCTGCCAACATTTCAAGATATTAAGACCATGTTCAACAAGTTCTTTGATAGGATTCAAGCATTATCTCTCACCCTAGTGGAAGAAAATATGTCTAATTTGAGAGAATCTTTCAAAGCTTTGCATGAGGTGATCCAGAAACAGATAACTCAGAATAATAACTCAAAGGTCAAGCTGGATCACCTGTAAAAGGCTAGGTTTGAACCTTCAGCTTTGGTTATGGAGAAGGTCAAGAATGTTGTACAAAACTCTTTTGGTACTTTGACAACATCCATCTCATAACCTATGTCTACATACACAAACCTGCAAATCCAAAACCTACAAGCTCAAATCTCCACTCTTCAATCTTCCAATGAACCTCTTTTAGCTTAGGTCTCTCAGTTGACCTCATTGGTGCAAAGTCAGCAACAAGATATAAAGTCCCTTATAAACTCCCATAAGCACTTATAAATGCATAATTTAGTTTATTTGGGGGCTATTATGAGAGCTTTAAACATTCCTCTACTAGAATCACCATAAACAATTAGAGTACACTCACTCTACCTCAAATCTCTATGCTTGTTACCAAGACTAAGGGGGAGATGGAGTCACAGTAAAATTAAAATCTTCAAGCCAAGCCATAACTCAAAAGAATGATGATGTTGGAATGGAAAAATTATTGAAAACAGCAGAGGGACCCTGCCTGGATAAAAAATTTGATGAACTTCTCAAGGCTTTCAAAATCTCTCTAACCAACAACTTCTTCACCTACAAAAAGGTTTTGGACAAAAATATCAATTTTCTAAGGATGATAATGGTGATAAATGGAAATTAAAGAGAGAAGAGGATTGCTGTTAATATCAATGACTCAGATGTAGAAAGGTGTATGCAGGTGACTCTCTCTTATCTCCAATCTAGAAGAGCATCTGAGCTAGAGATCCTAATTAACAAAGTCAACAGGGTGATTCCAGAGGACACTCTCTTGCTAAATGAACTCAAAAAGGCTCAAGTAGCTGCTTTTCCAGATGCATATCTTCAACCTAGAAAGGGAGTGGCCTACATCTGTTCAACAACCAAAATGTGCAAACATTTCATGATTCCAAAACACTGTGTCATGGGGAAACTGAGACTGATCATGAATTTAGAGACTGACTTGAAAACCAAGAAGATCAAGACAATTGAAGATGAAGAGATGACCAAGATTTGGAGTAGATATCTGAGGAATGTTGACACCATTTGCCTAAAACACAAATCAATACAAAAGATGACTTGGATGATGATGAGAAGAAGAAAGATAAGCAAAAATCTTCTGGCTCAAATCCAAGTCAGTCTAGCAAAGCAACTGGCAGCAAGAGGGATGATAAAAAAAGGAGAAGGAAGAAAATAAAAGAAAGGATGATGAGAAAAAGAAGAAAAGATGTGGAGAGGGGGTAACAAAACATCAAGATGTCCATGGAATCCAAATATCACAAACTCACCAAACTCAAATTCCTAAACCTAGCCAAACAAACACTCAATCAATCCAACCTCAAAAACCTAAGAACCTATACAAGCCAACTGCAAATTCTCTACTCAAAATATCAATCAAAGCTCGCCAAACCTCACTCAAGAGATTACCAAGACCACCTTCATTCAAGCCTCCATCTAAAACTCACTTCACAACTACCGGAAGAAAACCAAAGAAAATTCAAGCAAGTGTTGGTGTCATGTGGAACTATTTTAATTAGGATGATTTTCTACCAGTTTCAAGGATCATAACAGATGATGATTATCACCAATAACAAGCTGAGGAGATAGTCAATGTAACAACCCAAATTCGGGGTCGAGATTTGATGTCACTAAACAATCTTTACATAAAATAGAAGAATATTATATTAACCCCCTTGAATCCGGATCGTTTACAGGTTATGGTATGAAACAAGAATCTAATCTTCTACAACTTACAACAACTAAAATACAAATGTAAATACCTTTGTACTAATGCTCTTGTCATATTCTTCTAACATCTTCGACCTCTCACAGCGGAGATTTCTCTAAATTCTACTGTCTATCAAAGCTATTCACTTTTAACCTTATCTGTTTCTGGAAGAAATAAGAATTTACAAAACAAGAGTGAGCCAAAAATGCCCAGCAAGTATATAATTTGAATTTCAAACATCAATATCAAAGGAAAATTTCCGGACAAAATCTTTAAGCAATTTTAACAATTCTATTTGTTTGAGGGAGTTGAGCGACTAAACCTTGGCTATTATCAGCCTCTAATTTAAATCCAAAAATGACAAGCGATTCCCAGATTCATCTCCTGAATCAGGGTTTTGTCCGGTTTTTGGAATCATAAAACTTTCGAGTGAGAATGTCGTTAATGGCGATTAACAACAAATTAGACTGGACACTAGTTCACATTTATACCCTGCTGATTAGTCAGGATATAGTGTAGATCTATACCCAACTGTATAGATCCATTCAGGTACCTAGGCTCTATCGCCCAACGGTCCGGTCCATCCCCGGCCAATAGGATCCAGCTCATCACTGGCCCTTACAATAAGCATCCAGCCCGTAGAGTGTTTTGATGTCAAATTATTTTGCATTCAAAACATCCCGACTCAGGGTTCGCAAATAACCCGAAAGAATGGGTATTTGCACAAGAGAGCAATCGAATTGTAGGAACAATAATGAAAGGAACATGCATAATCAGAGTAATTGCAGCGAAATGTAAAACATTTAACGATTCTGAACTTAGAATAGGAACGAAGAAATATTTGCAGTATTTTAAAAGAAAAATCAGGAATACTTGCCTTGATAAGCTTTAACCACTATTATCGGCTGACTTTCGGATTGCCTTGAATATTTGGCTTTATCGTTAAACCACTATCCTATTATGGATACAATCCTATCATTCATATCATTCGATTGGAATCTTGTTGAGTCTGACAATTCACTACTAGGCTACTCTTAGTTCAACTTCACTCCTCGGGTCTTCCGACTAGGACCTACAGGTTTGGAATACCCTAATTCAGATAATCGTTTAGGCTTAACACATCCTTGTTATCAAATCTACCCATTCGATATGAAATCCCGACTCATATTTATATGTATTACTCAAATACACATAGAAATTATAGTTCACATCTTTGAAACTCGGTTCGGTATTTATTTTCAAAAAGTACGTATACTCGTTGTTTTGATAAAATAGGGTAATCGATTATTTATAAAATATTTTGTCACGACTCGTAATTTGGTTTCATATAATATATAGATATGTATATATATATGTATATAAATCCGCTTTTGACATCTCCGATAATTATAGGTTACATTCTCGTATTTTTGGAATTAATTTCCCGAAAATCGGGCAGCGTCTCCTTTGTTTATCGGCCTACCCGTCGAATCGATTCGACGTCAATCACAATTAGCATCAACAATCCATAACTGAAACTCATTCCCAAACACCATTGTAAATTTAGTTATTTATTATTATTATTCGCATTTTTATGTTTTTTTTATTCGTAGGACTCAGATAAAAATCATCACCGTCCACCGTCGGCTCGCCGACCCTCATCGCCGACGGCGGTAAAATTCTACGGGTACCCGATTAATTTTCGGGTTTCCAACGCAAAATTTCACCGATTAATTTAATTATTCTCGCACGATTAAATTCATTTCCCGAAACCTTAATCAAATAATCTGCAAAATTAAAAGTTCAGTCAGTAAATAAAATGAACAGTCAAACCAACACAGCACACGCGCCACATAACACAGGGCACAACCGAAATGGAAAAGAGACAGGGCCGGAAACAACCGAACCCGGCTGGAAAAAGAAAGAATAACCGGGAAAGCGCAACAAAGCCCCCATAAAAACACAACAATTCAAGAACAGCTTATACATATACACATAACATACGTATATGTATATATATTAAACCATGAAAGCAAAACTGAGACGAACCACCGGAAGAACAGGACGAAACTGGAGAATAGGCGACGGAGAGGGAGATAAAACGGGGAAGAAGAGCCAAGAGGGTGAAGAAACAGAGAAGGGAGAGAGACTCGGAAAAGACAGAAAAGAAACAGGAGAGAAGAGAGATATGAGAGTGAGAGAGGAGAGAGATACAAGCTAGAGAGAGAGAGACCGAGAAGAAGAGATGAAGGACGGGGGGGTTGTTCCCCTTTGTTATTATTATTTTTATTATTAATGTTTAATTCATTCAGATGATGCCACATAGCAGAATAAATAAAACTCAGCAATTAACTTAGCTTGCACGTGTCCTGACTCGTCTTTTAAGATTTTTATATTTCATTTTCTATAAAAATAACGAACCAGTCACGCACCAAAAATTATCAAAAATTAAACATTTTAATACCAAAAATCTAAAAATATTCAAGATTTAATAAAAATGAATTTTTTCATAATTTAATTCGTATTTCTTAAATGTACCTGATACCTGCATTTAACAAATTACGGAATAAACGTACGGGTGAATTTAGTCCAAAAAATTTCCAAAATAATTTTAAAATTCTCGAAATATTCCAAACTTAATAAAATACGAGTTTCGTAATTTTTGAAGAATTCTGGAATTAAATACTGATTTTACAATTAAATGCAATCAGAAAATCATTAAAGGATAAATAATCAATAAATATTAATTCTTAAATTTTATAAACTCCTAAAAATAATAAATAAAATTATAAAGCAACAAAAATAATTTTAGAAACAATTTTAGCATTTATATGAATAAATATTCAATAAAATCATTTTAAGAACAATATAATGCCATACAGTTCATCACTTAATTATACAAATAAGGTTCGTATCCAACAATTACCCAAAATTAACAATAAGGTAACACACAGCTACCAGAACTATCACATATTTTATTTATTTAATAATTCGATAATTACATTTACATATCGGATCCGAAAATAGGTTACTTAGCCGCTAAGTAACTAAGAAGACGATACGATTTTAATATCAAATTTGGATAATTATCAAAACAGAGCTTCCTATAAAATACTTCATACGAAAATAAGGTAATAATGTCTCGCCTTTTGAAAATATAAATTTTTATCGATATATAAAATGATTTGTGTATCAAAAATTTTACGCCGAAACTCATACGGGTCAAACCGTATCCCGGATTGAAAAAGTCAAAACACAAAAAGTGTTTAGAATTATCAGATTAGGTTAGGAAGGAACTTTCGGAAGAGTTTCGGGTTGCAAAAACGCAAAAACGATTGAAGTGTGACGATTTCTGGTTCTAAAAAGTAATTTTATAATTACGTGAAATGATCATTATTAATTCTATAAATCCTTATAAAATCATATGATAATCCAAAAATTACCAGAAAAATACCAAAACACTCTATATTTTATTCTGGATAATTAAAGATTAAAATATCTCAATTTTTATCAAAAATAAACATCCAAATATTAATATCAATTATCAAATAATTCACCAAAATTCACATAAAATCACATAATAATTATTTATTAATCAAAATAATTACATAATATTTCTCAGTCGTTACGGTCAAAGTTTGGGTTATCTCTCTAGGAGAAGTCAGGATCTACTGTCAGGATTGTACCTTTATTTTGTTGAATAGAGAAGTAATGGAAACATTTTCAACTGTGGAAATGAAGAGGGTGATTAGCTTGATGAATGCTAAAGATTCATGCACAAGAATGAGGAAGGTTGTACTAGCTGAAAGGTTGAGAGAAAGAAACATCAGACATGCTAGGGGAAAAGGCTGAGAGGAAAGAAAGGGAAAGAAAATATGCAAGGAAATTGAGATGTTTGAACAGAGATCCAATAAATTAAAGGCAAGAGGTTTGAGTAGAGTTTCAAAAGATGGACATTTCTAAATATCAAGGTTGACAGATTCTCAAAGTTCAGAATTCATCTTCTCAACAGTTACTCATTGGAGGAATGGCTCAAACTAGTAGAAGCTCTAAGAGGGTCATAAATTATTGAAGAACTTGAAGTGCTAGTAAAGATTAAGGACCTCATTAGAATAGAGCCTGGCTATGAAAAATTCACCTGATGTCTGTAATTGGTTAACTGATGAAAAATTCTTAATATATAATAAGTGCATTTGTCAATCTATTTAATGTATTTTATTTTAGATTAGGGTTAGTCTTGTTATCAATCATGAATTTGCGATAAACAATCTTCTCATAAATTGAGGGAGATTACTGTGCAAGACATGCCTGTATAATAACAAGACGAAGTCATATAGAAAGCCCTAACATTAAGTTGGTTGATAATCAATATTTGTATTTTGTAATTTTTTTCCTTGAGTATATAAAAATATTTAGTAGATTAGACTGGGGGATTTTTCTATGAACAGTTTCAAGCTAAGGAATAAACTATGGAAGAAGATCAAGTCATGATCATGCCTCAGAGAAAAGATGTAGAAGCTTGGAGTTGAATAATGATGTTCTATGAAAAATGTTCTAAGTCAAGATATCGACAAGTCACAGATCAAGGTATATCGAGAAGTCCAAAATGACTTGTAGAGAAGTCTCAGAGATATCGACAAGTCAAATGAAGATGTAGATAACTGGAGATATCGACAAGTCATTTATGCATGTAGAGATCTTAGAGATATCGACAAGTCAAATGAAGATATAGAGAACTAGAGATATGGACAAGCCAATTATTCATATAGAGATCTCAGAGATATCGATAAGTCAAAATGTGTATGTAGAGATCTCAGAGATAGCGACAAGTCATTTCTGCATGTAGAGATCTCAGAGATATCGACAAGTAATTTCACATATAGAGAACTGGAGAGCTCGACAAGTCAAATATACCAATAGAGAACTCAAGATATCGATAAGTCATTATACTTATCGGTATGTCACTTCTTTATAGAATAAAAAGAGATCTCGACATACTATCTCAAATTCAGAATAGAGACAAGTTCAAGATTTAAGATTATCAGTTAACAAATAATTTATTCAATGAACTGGAAAGTCTACAAAAGCAGTTTGAAGGATACAAGATCAAGGGCCAAGTTTCATTAGAAAAAGGATGGTCACAGACCTGCAAGATTCTGCACAGATTTGCTAACACTAGAACAGGAAATAGACAAGGTTTCTTTATAAATTTATTTAGTACATTTTAGTGCATGTTTTGTAAACCCGTGTTGCTAGTCTATAAAGCATGCACGAGTCCTTATTTTAGTGGTAACAAACAGATCTAGATTTTCTTATATTCTCTCAAGATAAAAGCCGAGTTTTTAACTTTCAAGAACACAGATTTGTAGCAAGACAAACTTAATTAATACAATTAAGTGAGTTTTCTATATTATGTGTTTTGTGTGATTCTGTGAAATATAATATCTCTACATATTTTATCTACTTTGTTCAACCATAATCCAAATAGCTTAAAAACAAAGAAAAATCCAAGAAATATATTCACTCCCCTCTGTGTTACATTTCATTGCATTCAATATCTAACATATATATATATATATTCAAATACACAATAGTCGTATCAATAAAAAATGTGTCATTTCAATTATCATTATTTGCATCATCATTTCCATATATGTCAAGCTAGCAAGCCAAAAAATAGAATTATTTAGTAGGTCGGATAAAAATCTCAGTGTAGAAATTTGTAAATTTATTAATATAAATTTTCATTTGGTATCTAGACTATATTTTCCAAAATATTTGATAAAATTTCTCATCAGTTGAATCAAAAATGATACTATCAACATATATTTGAACTAATGCCAAGTCGTTACCATATTTTTATAAAACATAATTTTATCAATGATACCTCTTGTATATCCAGTTTCGAGTAGAAATTAAGCTAGAATTGAGGCCATAAGAATAATTTTGGCCTATGCTGCTCACATGAAGTTTAAAGTGTTCCAAATGGATGTGATAAATGCATTTCTTACTGGTGAACTTGAAGAGGAAGTGTATGTTAAACAACCTCCAGGGTTTATTAATCCAAAATATCCAAATCATGTCTACAAATTAGATAAAGCACTCTATGGACTAAAGCAAGCTCCAAGAGCCTGGTATGAAACACGTGTACAGTTTTTACTAGAAAGTGGTTTCAAAAGAGGTACCATTCATAAAACTTTATTCTATACAAATCATGTTAAGGACTTGTTATTAGTTTTGATATATGTTGATGATATCATTTTTAACTCTACTACTGATAAAATCTGTAAGAGGTTTGTTGTGGCACCCTCCAAACCCGGGTCAGAAGTTTGGGGTCCACAAACACACACACCTTATTTATAACCTGCTTATAACCATAATAAATATAATAATAATATGCAGTGACCCTACTTACAACCTACCACAGACCGCAACAGGTTAAAGTATGTACACAAGCCACACACACACTTATATTACAAACGTCCAAATCCCATCTATTCAAACTTAAAACTGAACATTAAACATTATTACAAACTTTTAAAAACTTAAACTATCTCAAAAGTTGTCAGCTAGCTTAACTCGATCAACCTGGACCCCTATCTCTCGCACTGGATTGGGGATCCTCGCTACCAACAAGTTCCTTCTTAACAGGAAAAGAACATAAACAACATCGCACAAATGAGCTAACTAGCTCAGCAAGTCACAATGACAAGACTGAGAATAATGATCATCAAGTAAAAAAGGTTAAGGTATCAAGTGAACAATGATTAATGATTTAGAATTGGATATTAAATTTTTATTTTAAAAACCAAGGTTAGGATGCTGATCAATCACGCACTAACCCCGAGCAAGGCACACAGCTCTGCTCTAATTACTGGATCCAAGGCACACATTGGCCTAACTTGACCACCAATCTGCTCTGACCATGAATCTGGTCCACAATTTTATAAAACAATCCTATTCTAACATATTAACAGAATAAATAATGTAAAGCAGTAAACAAAATCATAAGCAACATTGGATGCCCAATAATGAGATGGTTCCAATTTTCACAAATGAAATATGGCTATCAAATGGTGAAAGAAATTGATAACAAAAGAATCAAAGTTCCAAGGTTATAAGGATTTGGTCTTTCAGAGCGTAAGGTACAAGGGTTTGAATATGTAAGCAATCTGATTCAGTGTTTGGTATTTAGTTTGCATATATTTGTGGAGTAGTATCTTATTTCTGTGATTCGTATTCGGGGATTTAATAATCAATGGTTCAGAAAGAATAAGGTTTACGGCTCAAAGATCAATAGTTGGAATCAAGGTTTAGGGTTCAGTGCTTCAAAGCACTTGCAATATAGGACTATCAATAAACTATAATATATCTCGAGAAAGTTCAGAACACTTTCCTGGTACTAGCTTTTTATACTTCACCAATTTCCAATCACAATCTCCTACTCCTTGACAATCTGTTTCCCTTTCCTACGCCTTGCCTCTTCTGCTCACATAACATAAGTATCTATCAATACTCAACTCATACGATTCTATTCGGTATACACTTCTATCTACCCTTCATTTTACCGAAATCTGACTAATGGATTGAAAGTTACGCTAAAAACAAGTAAACACTGAACATATAGACCGACAGTCAAACAACAAGTCACATATAACACGTAACACGATACCGGCCACCTCAGGCCTCCAAACTCTCCAAAATTAAAACACAGACCACCAGGAACTTATACCAGTAATCAAAACACATAACCTATTTCAGAATTGGCTGGAAAATGCTCAAGAAACTCGCCGGTTTCCGGCGAGCTCGATGAAAACTTTAAAATACAACTCCCTTCGAACCAGGGATCGTCTGTTAATAAGCTATACACCAATCGATTACAAATTTCAAGAAGAACAAAACCCACCCATCTAGAACATCTAATAACCCCTGGAATAAAAAGCCTTAAATTTCAATTAAGAACATTCATACGGGTTATAAACCCTAACTTCAAAATTCGAAAATCAAACTCAATTTTGAACATGTAATTGAACTCCAAATCAGTCATATGACATATCAAAATCATCAGGAAAATAAGCTCTACAACATGCAAGCATCAAATCATTCAAACAATCATTCGTACAAAAATTCATAATTTTAATCAAAATAATTCAAAAATAAATAAAAATATATAAAATCAACCTTTGATTCTGCAGTCCTGAAACTTGTATAATTTGATAGTACTTTTCAGACCCTTCGTTTTGATTACCAGAGCTTTCCAAACGGATTTCAATAACACCTCCGATTTGCAGTTTGATTCTTGAAAGGTTATATGAATATAAGTATTTTCTCTGTAAAATTCTATAATTACTGTTTGCAAATGATTTTCAGTATGAAATAAAATACGGTAAAGGCTATTTATTATTACGGAAAATTAGTATCCCGTTGGATCATTCCGGATATAAAATAGTACGTTTATTTATAAAAACAGATCCAAACGGTACCGGTTTTCGGGATAATTATTCAAATCAGTACAATTTGTACTGCGGTCTTGGTCTCAGCGCCTGGTTACACGTATTACGAGGTGATAATTATAATAGTTTAATTAAAAGATCCCATTTTTAAAAAATACGAGTTTTATTGATTTACCGAAACGAATAATGTATCGAAAATATTGTGTCAGGACCCGCACAGGACAAACCGTACGCCGGATCGAAAAAGTCGAAACATGGAAAATGCTCGGAATATTGCAATTAGGTTATGAAGGAGTTCTCGGAAGAGTTTCGGGTTATAAAAACGTAAAAATGAGTGAAGTCGGCTGGTTCCCGATTATATAAAATAGTTTATAAATACTCGGAAAAAAGAATTTATAAAATCCATAAATTTCCTATAAAATCATAAATTAACATAAAAATAAATAGGAAGATATGACAATTATCTATATTTTATTTTGGATATACAAAAATTAAAATACTCAATTTATATTATTTTTAAATATCCAAACAAATATACCACTTAACAAATACTTCACTGAATAAACACGAAACATGCATAATATTTATTTATTTACAAAATAATTACACGATATATCCCAGATATTACATCCTTCCCCCCTTAAAATGATTCTGTCCTCAGAATCTCCTAAGAAAACAAATGAGGGTATTTTTCTCTCATAATACTTTCTAACTCCCAGGTTGACTCTTCAACCTTTAGGTTTCTCCACAATACTCTTACTAATTTTACCACTTTATTCCTTAACACTTTCTCTCTTTCTTCTAGAATCTCTACCGGACTCTCTACATATGATAAATCTGTTTGAAGCTCTATTGGCTCGTATTCGATTACATGCCTGGAGTCTGGATTATACTTCTTAAGCATCGATATGTGAAAAACATTGTGAATGTGCTCCATGTGCGGAGGTAACGCCAACTCGTAAGCTACGTTGCCAACACGTTTTAGAATCTCAAAAGGTCTGACATATCTAGGGCTCAGTTTTCCTTTCTTCCTGAATCTTGTCAATCCTTTCCACGACGATACTTTCAGTAATACCAGATTTCCTTCTTCGAATTCCATATCTTTCCTTGAGTGATCTGCATATTTCCTTTGACGGTTTTGTGCTGCTATCAATCTGTTCTGGATAACTTCAACAACTTCCTTCGTCCATTGCACTAATTCAGGTCCAAGTATTTTGCGTTCTCCTACTTTGTTCCAATATACAGGAGATCGACATTTGCGTCCATAAAGAGCTTCATAGGATGGCATCCCAATACTGGCATGATAACTGTTGTTGTAAGCAAATTCTACCAAGGGTAAATGCTCATCCCAACTTCCTTTGAAATCAATAGCACAAACACGTAACATGTCTTCGATTGTCTGGATTGTTCTTTCGGTTTGGCCGTCCGTCTGTGGATGGTAATCCGTACTCATATTCAGTCTCATTCCCAAACATTCTTGAAAACTCTTCCAAAATATCGAATTAAATCTCGGATCTCGATCGGATACGATGGACATAGGGACTCCATGACGAACTACGATTTCCTTCAGGTACATATGGACTAACTTTTCTAGTGAAAATCTTTCATTTATAGGCAGAAAATGAGCTGACTTGGTAAGTTTGTCCACTATAACCCAAATGGCATCATGATTAGCTTTCGTTATTGGTAATCCGACTATGAAATCCATGGAAATATGCTCCCACTTCCACTCTGGAATCTCTAATGGCTGCAACAATCCGCTTGGTCTCTGATGTTCTGCTTTAACTCTCTGACATATATAACATCTGCCAACCCATTCTGCAATTTCCCTCTTCATTCGGGCCACCAATAATTTTCCTTTAAATCTCTGTACATCTTGGTACTTCCTGGATGGATTGAATACCTTGAATTATGAGCTTCCTGTAAAATTTTATTCTTCAACTCCGTCACTGGTGGAATCCAAATTCTAGAAGAATACCTTAATCATCCTTTTGCGTGCACAATTCCTCACATACCAAACGGTTAATGTCCTGATCCATTACCTCCTCCTGACACTTCCTTATCTTCTCTAATAACTCCGACCGGAAAGTCAAACTATACACTTTTGCTTCCTCAGGCTTGCAAACTCTAATTTCCAATTCCAGTCTCTGAAATTCCTTGTATATCTCTTCGGGTATTGATAACACATTCAACTTTTCTTTCCGACTTAACGCATCCGCTACAACATTTGCTTTACCGGGATGATAGTTGATCGTGCAATCACAATCCTTAATCAACTCTAACCATCTTCTATGTCTCATATTAAACTCCTTCTGTGTGAATATATACTTCAAGCTTTTGTGATCCATGTAAATCTCACATTTCTCTTCATATAGATAATGTCTCCAAATCCTTAAAGCGAAAACTATGGCTGCTAGCTCCAAATCATGAGTAGGATACTTCTGTTCGTGTGATTTTAATTGCCTTGACGCATACACAATAACCTTATCGTGCTGCATCAGAACGCATCCGAGTACTTTATGAGAAGCATCTCTATAGATTACAAAATTCCCTTGATCGTCTGGAAGTGACAAAACAGGTGCCTTGATTAATCTTTGCTTCAATTCCTGAAAACTTTCTTCACATTTATCGTTCCATATAAACTTTTCATTTTTCCGTGTAAGCTTTGTCAATGGTGTTGCAATCCTTGAGAAATTTTGAAGAAATCGACGATAATATCCCGCTAATCCTAAGAAACTTCTTACCTATGTTGGTGTTCTCGGTCTTTCCCAATTTGCAATTGCTTCAATCTTCGCTGGGTCCACTTTGATCCCTTCATTACTGACTATGTGTCCTAAGAATTGGACTTCGTGTAACCAAAATTCACACTTCGAGAATTTAGCATATAACTTTTTCTTCCTTAAAATCTCCAGAGTTGTCTTCAAATATTTTCCATGATCCTCTTCCGTCTTTGAATAAATCAAAATATCATCTATAAACACAATAACAAACTTGTCCAAGTATTCCTTGAAAATTCTATTCATCAGGTCAATGAATGCTGTCGGGGAATTGGTTAATCCAAAAGACATCACTAAAAATTCATAATGTCCATACCTTGTTCTGAAAGCTGTATTTGGTATATCCTCTGGCTTAATCTTTAGTTGTTGATATCCCGATCTCAAATCGATCTTGGAGAAGTACTTGGCTCCTTTCAACTGGTCAAACAAATCATCAATTCTGGGTAACAGATACTTGTTCTGGATTGTAAGCTTGTTGAGATCCCGATAATTGATGCACAGTCTCATGCTTCCATCCTTCTTTTTGACAAATAGCACAGGTGCGCCCCACGGGGATACACTGGGTCTGATTACTCCTTTCTCTAACAACTCTTACAATTGCTTTGCTAGTTCCTTCATCTCAACGTGCGCCATTCTGTACGGGGCCTTGGATACCAGCCGTTCCAGGTGCTAAGTCGATCGCAAACTCAATTTCTATGTCTGGAGGAAGTCCTGGTAACTCATCGGGAAACACGTCTAGAAATTCATTAACTACTGGAATATCTTCAAGTTTTGCTGGCTCCTGACTTCTATCAATCACATAAGCAACGAAATGCTCGCATCCTTGCCGTAGTAACTTTTTAGCTTGAATCATTGTTAAAAACTTTTTTGCTTGTTTCTGGCCCTTAAACGTTACTATCCTCTCATCTGGCGTCTTCACCATTACCTTCTTATTTCGACAATATGTATGGGCATCGTGCTTAGATAACCAATCCATTCCTAAGATAACGTCAAACTCTCCTAGCTTAAATAGTATCAAATCTACACAAAACTTATTACCAGAAATCTCAATCTCACAATTCCCACAAACTTCATTAACAGATATATGTTCTTGATTTGCTAATTCCACAGTCATTATTTCATTTAAATACTCAACTGAACAGTTTAACTTACTAAAAAAATCTTGAGAAATAAATGATCGAGTTGCTCCAGAATCTATTAACACTTTGGCACATAAAGAATTCACATTAAGCGTATCTGCCACAACATCAGTATCCTGGATAGCGTCCTTCACAGACATATCAAAAACTCTAGCCCTTGGAGTCTCATTCACTGCTGGAGTAGATCCCATAAATCTTTATGCATTACTGACTGGGGTTGGTGTCTTGCAATCCCTGGATATATGTCCTGGCTTTCCACATTTAAAGCAGGTAAATCCAATAGCTGGAATCTTAACCGCTGGATTCCGAGTAGGTTGATCCTTGTTTACTGGTTCTCTCGCTGGCTGATTGCGGCAATCCCTCGAGTAGTGCCCTTTCTGATTACACTTGAAACAAACCACGTTCAACTTATTACAAACTCCTCCGTGCTTCTTCCCACATACCTGACAATCTGGAAAAGTTAGCCTCAACTGATTCGGCTGATTCACATTGACTGGACGGTTACCTTGACCTATGTCACCTGCATTTTACTTTTTAAAATTTCTTCCTGGCTAAAACTTGTCCTTCTTAAAATTTGGAAACTTCCCTGGTTGTGAATGTCCTTTATTTCCTTCAAACATCCTCCTCTTACTTTCCTTTCTTTCTGTGACATCTCACTCTCAGTTTCTGCAATTATGGCCTTCTGTACAACTCTTGCATAGGTATCCAATTCAAATATAGCTACCTTCCCACTTATCCATGGCTTCAGACCTTGCTGGAATCTCTTAGCCTTCTTCCTGTCAGTATCTACATATGATGGCACATACCTTGACAATTCTTCAAACTTACTTTCATAATCAGCTACCGACATATTTCCTTATTTTAGCTCTAAAAACTTCAGCTCCATCTGATCCTAAACAAACTGAGGAAAATACTTTTTTAAAAACAATTATTTGAACCTCTCCCAAGTAATAACATCTGCACCTTCTAATATCTTCACAGTCTCCCACCAATAGGTTGTGTAACACCCCCAAATCCGGGGTCGGGGATCCGGGTTGTCACGAGTTCCATTTCCCTTAATAACACCCAATCTTAATAAACAATCAACTACTATGTACTGTGACCCCACAATAAACACACACACCACAAGTTATAGTCTCAGAGATGAATACCCAAAAATAACACAAGTCCTTATATTCCACAATTATAAACCGTTACACCTTAAAAGGGGTTCTAAATAAATTTACATATTCCTTGCCATTATTACAATTCATATTATACATAAGTCTGGTTCATCAATAGTTGAAAATCTAGCCTATTGGTAGCTCCTACCTCAGCTACGGCGACATCAACGCTTCCAGAAGACTGTGGAACATTTTCTAACCGCTTGCGAATCGGAGCTTGGTCATGTTCATCTTTTCTATCTGTTGTTGTGTGATGAAAGAAGAAAGTAAGGGTGAGTAGCAAGCCCACCAAAATAATATATATAATGATTAACAATATATGAGCCTTCTCATAGTACTCATGAAAGTCTTGGTCAAAAGAAATGAACCAAGTTTGATATCTTAATGCGATGAAGTCGCAAAATATTCAGTATATATACATATATACTTTTCAAATCTTGGAAGTCCTTTTCCATGCATAATATACACAGAGTTCCAGTTTATAACTGTATAAAACTATCGTTGCAAGGTGATCTCATATATCTAACCTTGTCTCAACGTTTTTCTGAAAATCTTTGATATGCATAAGGTAATCATTTACTAGATATAAGTTTAAAAGATGAAGTTACAAGATACTCCATTATACTTATATCTTTTCCAAATACTACTTGAACTACCACCGTTCAGGTTATAATGAGCTTTCAACAGTTCATCACATAGATGAGACTACAAGACAAGATTTGAATAG
Organism: Apium graveolens; assembly: GCF_009905375.1. Lineage (NCBI taxonomy): Eukaryota > Viridiplantae > Streptophyta > Magnoliopsida > Apiales > Apiaceae > Apium > Apium graveolens. Next base: position 136,072,563 of record NC_133653.1, on the reverse strand, counting down.
ATTAATCTTTGAATATCATTATAAATAATGAAGTTACGAAATACTTCATTAAGTCCCGATATATATATATACACCTATATATATACATTCTTTATACAGTTCCTGAAAACCTCTGTCATGTAAAGTATGAACAGAGTTTGTAACATCCAATAAATTTTTGGAAGGAAAAAAAAATTGTGGCATAAACCCGATATCTTGCTGATCAGGCAAAGATACCAATAAGTAACCTTTTCTACTAGTAGATGGACGAATTCCACACTGGTCATCACCCTGGCCGTAATAGGACCTTATCCTGGACTGCCACTCAGCCATTTACGCATTTGATGGACTCCCACTGAGCCACTTACACTTTCATGGACGCCCACTGAGCCCATGTTGCTTATGCCGACTCGATAGATGGACTTACTTCCCGAACGTTGGGTAAGTAATCAATTCATTTACCAAAACCGCAACCTTGTTGCGAATATAAAATACACCACAGAGCCGGATCCCTCTGGTTTTGAGCGAGTATTTAAATCCCCTTTAAAAAGGAAGATCTTAAATATATAAAAATGAGTTTTGGGATCCGCTCTAACTTTTAAAAATCATTTTAAAGACTCGAAAACACTTTAAAGAGTGTTTGGAGTAATGCTGATTTAATAAAGTAAATCAGTCCCAATATATTAGGAAATATCTGAATATTATTATTTAAATAATATTCCCATAAAGAATAATCTTTATACAAATAATTGAGGTAGAAGTTGTAAAACTTATACTTGAAATGAGTATTAAATAACCAAAGATATACTTATACGAAAGTACTATCTTTATTTGAATAATCGAAAATAAGTTTGATTATCGAAACATTATTTTTTAATAAAATAATGAATATTATTTAGTAAATAATCGGAGTCATAAGTCCTCGAATGAATATTCAAAATAATATTCATTAAATAGAATAAACAGAGTCATAAGTCCTCGAATGAATATTCAAAGTAATATTCATTAGATAAAATAAGCGGAGTCATAAGTCCTCGAATGAATATTCAAAATAATATTCATTAAATAAAATAAAGTTATCGAATAAACCTTATTCGATTAATAGTTTTGAAAACTATATCTATATATATATATAAATAAATATATATATATATATTATACTCGGGAACATCGACTCCCGGTTTAGAAATATGTTCACCTTTGGGTCCCCTATACTAAGAGTATACGCAACTACTGCTTATCTCTAGCATAGGTATTATGCAACTATAAACATTTGAATCAACAATTAGATATCAAGATTACGAAACAAGCATGCATATATACCATATCAACATGCTCCAATATATCGCAAGATTTGCTAATAACAATCATGCACTTATCACAAGATAATGCATATACATATATATACATCACAACAACAGTATAACGGGTAGAAAACTTGCCTGAGCAACTGGGGGTTACAAATAGCTCGGGACGAGTCTGGTAACCTAAAAACAACATGTGAGTTGGAATTAAACCAAATTCACTTGTAACTCTATACTTTAACCAAATTAGACTCTAACGCTCGCTTTGCGCTTACTGATTCTCTTAAGTCACTCGAGTACCCTCGGCTTCACCATTTTTAATAATTTAACCATTACGAGTTTTAAGGCGATTCCTTCACGAGTGTCTTACCCACTGCCTAACACACTTTACATAAATGTTTCATACTCCAATTAGTCCTTTAAGGTCTTTAACATATGTTTCAAAGTAAGGCGAGGGGTAATGGTTCGTTCGCAAAACGTCGTTACTTAAAACGGCCGTTTCTCCTAAATCGTACATTGGAATCAAACGAACCACATATCAAAATGAAGCTCATAACATGAACGATCTAAACATGGCAATGGTCAATACCTAGAAGGGGGGTTATCGGGTCCTAATGTTATGTACAAAAGCAGTCTAAAGTAAATCAGACATTACGACGGCTATGTTTACGCGATTTCCCAATTTTATACCATCTCAAATCGACCACCAATCAATCCCAATTCATTCATACAACCAACATCCCTCCAAAACACAGTACAACAGTCCCAACACCTCAAGTTCTTGCAATTTATGTTATTCTCATCATGAATTTAAACTATACTTAATTCCTTTAACAAATCAACAAGATTCAACATTCATTTCACTACCACTCCAACCCAAACTCTAAACAAACAAGTTTCATGCTTTACATATACTATATCAATCATAACCATTCCTAAATACTCAAAACTAAAGCTAGGGTTGGGAGTTTATACCTTCTTGAAGCTTCTTAACACAACACAAGAGCTTTGAATGCCTAAAGAACCTTGATCCTTGCTTGTATAACCTTAAACTTTCATAAAATTCAAGAAAACTAAAGTTATTTTTTTGAAAGTTACTATTCACCATCTTCTTCCTTGTATTATTGGAAGAGATTGTGAAGGAATTTGAAGCTTAAACTCATGGGATAGCTATATCTATGCATAAGGAGTACTAGATAATTAACTTACCAAATAAGGAAGCTTGGAACTTGAATTTTGAAATTCTTCTTCTTGAAAATGGGGAAAAGCCGAGAGCAAATGTGGGAGAAATGAAATGATTTTGTGTTTTTGATTTGTTTTGGCTAGCTTGGTTGTTTTTGTTTTGTTTTTGGTTAATTACCTTTCTAACCTTGAACTTTGTGTGGTTTTAAATCAACCACATCTCCTTCCCCTTATGTCATGCTTATGTCATGCTTATGATGTCATCATCCCTTACTTGCCCTCTTCTTATTGGTTGGATGACCTCATCATCCCTAACCTCCTTGATTAACTTCCTAATTGTTTGCCTAATGACCGCTGATCTGTTATGCGGTTTGCTTAACTTTCATTTTCGTTTATCGTTTGAGGGATCATACCCGGGATCTTATTAATTGGGTTTCCTTAACCTTTCTCAATACATCATATTCCTTTTATGATCCTCTTTTATAATCCTTTAATTTAAATCCTCTTTATCCTGTTACCTTATACTCAATTCTTTCCGTATCTAGTGGATTTCCGGGAAAAATCAAAGTGTTCGGAATTGGATTCTGACGATCTTTACATACACTTATATACCATATAGAGTACTAATAAAATCTCAGAATATCCATAACAGAACCCCTACATAGTGTGGCATGAAAAGTTTTCTCATTCAGCAAAAACACTATTCATAAAGGTTTCAAAAATTTCCAAAAATTGGGGTTATTACAATCTCCCTTCTTTAAAAGGCTTCCGTCCCGGAATCAGATAGAAAATGAATAGGGATACTCTCTTAGCATTGCACTTTCTAACTCTCAAGTAAATTTTCCCACATTGTGGTTCTTCCATCAAACTCTGCATAGTTTGATAACCCTTCTCCTAAGCACTTGTTCCTTTTCACTCTATAACCCTTCCTGGTTGCTCCATATAGGTTACGTCGGGTTGCATGTGTATGCGCTCATATGCCCCTATTTATCTGGCATCCGAATTACACTTTCTTAACATTGATACGTGAAACACGTTATGAACTTGCTACAGGTTCGGGGGTAGGGCTAGCTCGTATGCTAACTTCCCAATATGTTTTAGTATATCCAAGGGTCCGACAAATTGTGGACTTAGCTTTCCTTTCTTTCCGAATCTCATTAATCCTTTCCAAGGGTTTCCAAGGGGATACCTTTAAAAACACTAGGTCCCCTACTTCCTATTCTTTGTCCTTTCATGTCAAATCAACATACTTCTTATGTTCATCTTGGGCTACTACCAACCGTCCTCTGATTAGATCTATTATATCCTTGGTCCTTTGGACTACTGCGGGTCCGAGCATTTTGCGCTCTACAACTTCATCCTAACATAAGGGAGATCGACATTGTCTTCCCTCAAGGATCTCATAAGGCGACATCTCGATAATGACATATGATCTATTATCGTAAAAAAAAACTCAGTCCGTGTTAAGTGATCATTCCAATTTCTTTCAAGTCTATTGCACAGACTCTCATTATAGCTTTTAGCATTAGAGCTTTTGCTTCTCAATACTCATTCTTTTCCAGTTCGTAATCACTACTACCTTCCGTTCCTAATATTATACTGGTTATACTTTTGCTCGTTAGCGTTCTATAACCTTTTAATAACCACGTCAACCTTAGTATCACGAATGTGTTTCCATTCTGAATACTACCACAACTTTATTACTCCTTTTTCAGCTGTTTCTATTTCCCAAAGTTTGATCAATCATATAGAAGTAAAGGAATTTGTTGAGATATCACTATGATCATGAACACTTGTTATATCGCATAGTTAGTACAGAAGGTGGCCAGCCTTTAGTACTTGACAAGCAATTAAACAATAGATGGTATCCTACTAGGCTTCTATCACACAGATAGATAGTCATTCGGCAATACCTCCCCTTCTGGAAGGGTTGTTCTTCTCAGCTTACATGAAATGAAAAGAAGAGAAAAGAACGAACTGAAGAGAATTGTATATTCGTAAAAAATTTATTGCCATAAAATATCTGGCTTGGAATCTACCTCTGAACTATAGAGGTTTGTCATAGGAGAACAAAACATATATGTATTTATATCAACATCAAGTATTATAGCATCGTATTTCTCATGCCTAAATATTTTTGTTATTCCGTCCATCATTCTATGGACCCATGCTCTTCCTCGAGCTTATACACAATCACCTTTGAAACTCCCTCGATATCGAAAATCGAATCTGGGATCTCATTCTAGACATCATCGTTACTAGAATTCTATGCTTGCACCGCAACCTTCCCCATATAGTAATACGACTCTCTTTTTATAAGAGGGAATAAATATTCAATAGGTAGATACTCTACTTAATTAGTCTATCAATGATAACTTATACACTACCACGACCCGATTAGTGGTACTCAATCTCAACATCCATTCCAATACAACTCTCACGGTTGTAATCAGCTCATTACTCACAGAATCATTGCTGCATTACTATGGTCCACCACTGACCTACTGTCGTCATTCACTTTCCATGAAATCTTAATATCTAACCATACGGAGTCCATACATGTCATATAGAATACTTCTAAGGAGTTAACATAACCACCAATCATAATTCATGAAGAACACTCCAAAATCTGACATACTTTCATGACATGAAGTAGATAAAATTGCAGAAGAGTTTCAGTCAGAGCAACGATAACAGGTTAATACTATTCCTAATCATATGCCTTCAATAGAAGACTTAACTCAAAGGTTTGTTTAGTCCTTTTTGAAATATGGTCCTGGATTATTCTCAAGATAGGACCTTCTAAGATAGATAGCCCGCTCATGGCGATTATACGAATTAAACCTTTATCAAACTACTATTACAGTTGGGTATTGCACAGTCATCAGAAGGAATGTCAATCTTTCAAATCATAATACAATCTTCACGGCTTTAACCATTGTCATTGTATTCTTCTGGCACGAGCGCCGATAATTATCTTCTTACTCTTAAAGTGTCGGCCACCTCTTTGGCCCTTCCTGATAGTAATATTTCCTTACAATCCATGTCATTTTAACCACCTTCACTAAATTTTCTACCTCATTTCCAATCACTGCTTGTGTGAAGTTGTTTTCCTTAAAATATGATGAGTAAAAAAAATATCACCATTTTTCCATAAGTTATTGCCTCAGTCTTTAGAGGTTAATCATTGTCACGACTGACTCTCGATCATACTTAGGACATCTTTTATCTTAGGTCCTAATTGCCCTGAACAATTTCGACCTTTACTGGTTTGATCCATACTTTCTTGTGGTTTAACACGTGCCCCACTTGGCATTATTATAATTACGTCACATTTCCTTTATCAAAATTTCTATTCTTGAGAACTTTGAATATTACCTTTCTCCTTGTAAAACCTCTAAGGTTATCCTTGAATCGTTCCTCATGTATTCCCTAGATACAGGGCATATCAAGATACCATTTATTAATACCAGAATCATTGTCTATATACTTCTTAAAAATTTCTCCACTGATCCTTAAAGGTTGTTATTACCTTTATCCTTTCCAATTCATACTGTCAAAACTCATGATGTCCCTATTAAGGGCGAAATGCCAACCTTTATGCATTCCCCTAGGATTCATTTCAAGTTATCGAGGTTCTATCCTTACTTCTACCTTTAAAAAGGTACATGCATCCTTCCATGGATAGATCAAGTCATATATCCTTGATAGATTATCTTATTCAATTATTCCCACCTCGATAGTATATGCCTAATTTTCACAATAACACCTATATTCAAAATGAGGTCAATCGATATGGCCTCCAAAAGATAACAACGGTTATCCGCTTTTCTTGCCTAATTTGGTAATGATAACAAGGATGTTCTGGAAGATATTGGTCGTGTTCAACGCGAACTTCTTCTTAATAATTCCTTATTTACTTTTGTTGTTTATCTCAACAGTCATCTCAATGTTGGGATATCATTCATACCAGGCGTCTCCCTTTCTGGGTATCAAGCCACCGGTCTTACACTTCATATTCTTGAAGGTCACTTCCTTCATCCAATTTTCCTAATTTCTTACTTCCTTGTCTCCTCAGTCTATCCGCATCTTATTATTTATCCTTCGAACTATCTCAAGGTTTCCTCGAATCCTCCCAACTTACAGGGGATAAAATATATGTATCTCTTATGCCTTCCACCATCAATTTTAACTCATGGTGAATCACCCTCATCCTGACGATTACATACTTTTTTATTTCTATTGCTACGAGTCTTTAGGGTTTCCTCATACCCAACTCCTTTATCATTCCTCACACTCTACTGCCTTTATATTCCTTTCCACTTCAGTTTCTTTTTATTTTCCTTTCTCTTATCATTATTTCATGAACCAACACAACATAAGCATTGATTTCATACATCCCGTCATTCTGGATTCGTGTCCTCAGAACGAATCTTGACAACTTTTACAACTTAGATTCATACTTCATCATACTCATCTGCCTTTGCTCTGGCTCTAAAGCTTTTACAATATCTCCATAAACTTGGGAAGTACTTTCCTGAAAACAATTGACTGAACTTAAATCAGTTTATTATAATCTCTTGCTCCGTGCCTTCCTTGGCCTTTCACCAGCGGGTGGTCTCTTTCTTAGGAGGGTAAGTGACAAAAACAGTCTTTTATGGTTCGTCAATCATTTAGAATCTCAAATGATTCCTCTATTTCCTTTAGCCAGGCTCTTGCCTCGGCTGGGCCAGCTTGTTCCTTGGAACTCTGAGAGCTTAGCGACTTAGAGGTCCTGAAAGAATTTCCCACTACATTGTTTCCCTCAAGGTAGTGGTTGTGAATAAAGTATAAGTTCTGTTTAGACAGGTCCATGAATTTCCGTATAGGAGTACCGTCTCGGGTCTCCTGATCTCGCTCGACTTCTATTTTCTCAGTCTAAATATTTCTTCCTACTCCCCATAATTGGGGTCATCTTTTAATTTAAACTCCTCATTTTCCACTTTAGTATATTCTGGGTTCCTTATATCTTAATTGCGACCTCCCTGATTATCACATTCAAGGTTTGCCCCTAATCTTATTCCTTGTGGGGGCATATTAGTTGGAAAAATTTTGAGAATCTCTGGATATTTATTTTACTTACTTTGCTTAAGTCTTTCCCTCGTTCAGTCCTTGCACGATTGCAAATTATGAATTCTCAAGTTCGATAAACTTCATGACACTCTCTTAAGTGTTAATAGTGCAATTAACAATGTGATCTTATCACAAACACACTGATCTGAACTGAAATTAACGAATATATACATAACCATTTGTTCGAGGGTACAACAACTGAACATATTAAAGAGAATTACATCATTTGATCTGATCGCTTCTATCCCAAAAGTACTACCATAGATAATCATCTAGTCATTAAAACTAATCATCCATAACTTAGGCTAATCCTCCAAAAGCGGTGCTGCATGAAATTCTTGTCAGATTGCTCAGACTATGCACACTATCATGGATCAAGAAATGCGGGCATGCACAACATCCCTAACCTGCTCCATTAAAGCGGTGATGAGGTCTAAGATAGTTGCAAGTAGAGCTGGATCAATCTGACCCTCAAGATGGCCTCTAGCTGTAACACGGGTGGTAACCTCAATCCTTTTCAGGCTATGAGCTAATCCTGCCGGAAGTACCCCGCCCTCAATCCTTGGTGCAGTAAGTCGATCCAACAGATCACTCCTAACATTACGGGCCTCGGACAGGCCACCCAACGTCATATGATAATTGGCGATAAGAGAAGCCTGAGTGGTAGCATCTAGCAGTCCATGGGGTGCAGGTGGCGCAGACCCAGGAGATCCAAATGGATAACCAAGCACGGTATCAGGTGACAATGGTGCAGGAGATAAAGGTGGCATTTCTTCAGTAGGTGATGGGCTCTGTACCGGGGATGGAACAGGAATTGGTGGAACCTCATGGATGTCTACAGGAACCTCTGGAAGAGGGTCTGATACTGGTATAATTGGTGCCGTGGAAGGCCCTACTCCTTCTGCCCTCATTAACCTTTGTGCCCTTGGTAACTCTTCATCCTCTAGTGCCACCCTCGCGGCCATTCTTGCTCTGGTAGTCGCCCTGACTACGGTCATCAATTCCTTAGCGGTCCTCTCTTCATTCTCATCAGGATCCTCCATGAGATCCTCCTCAGCCACAATCCTTTCCGGAATAACATCCTCAACCGCAACATTCTCAATATGAATCTCATCCGGTCCCTCATTAGGGTACTCTATCGAATTCACAATTTGATCTCCAACTTGTAATAAAACATCCTCATGCTGATGCTCCTGAACCTCAGGGTTCGGTGCCCCGCTGCCCTATACGAGAATGAACCATGTTACTATCACGATATTTATAACGGTTCCCGTAAGGGTTTTAACTGTCAGTACTACGTTAGGTAGCCCGACTATGAACTTGGCAAGAGTTCTTATTATCTTTGTGAGTTTATTATTATATCGTCGCATCATCTCTGAGGTTTATAACGCTTACCTCTGATACCACTGCTGTAACACCCCCAAATCCGGGGTCGGGGATCCGGGTTGTCACGAGTTCCATTTCCCTTAATAACACCCAATCTTAATAAACAATCAACTACTCTGTACTGTGACCCCATAATAAACACACACACCACAAGTTATAGTCTCAGAGATGAATACCCAAAAATAACACAAGTCCTTATATTCCACAATTATAAACCGTTACACCTTAAAAGGGGTTCCGAATAAATTTACATATTCCTTGCCATTATTACAATTCATATTATACATAAGTCTGGTTCATCAATAGTTGAAAACCTATCCTATTGGTAGCTCCTACCTCAGCTACGGCGGCATCAACGCTTTCAGAAGACTGCGGAACGTTTTCTAACCGCTTGCGAATCGGGAGCTTGATCCTGTTCATCTTTTCTATCTGTTGTTGTGTGATGAAAGAAGAAAGCAAGGGTGAGCAGCAAGCCCACCAAAATAATATATATAATGATTAACAATATATGAGCCTTCTCATAGTACTCATGAAAGTCTTGGTCAAAAGAAATGAACCAAGTTTGATATCTTAATGCGATGAAGTCGCAAAATATTCAGTATATAAACATATATACTTTTCAAATCTTGGAAGTCCTTTTCCATGCATAATATACACAGAGTTCCAGTTTATAACTGTATAAAACTATCATTGCAAGGTGATCTCATATATCTAACCTTGTCTCAACGTTTTTTTGAAAATCTTTGATATGCATAAGGTAATCATTTACTAGATATAAGTTTAAAAGAAGAAGTTACAAGATACTCCAATATACTTATATCTTTTCCAAATACTACTTGAACTACCACCGTTCAGGTTATAATGAGCTTTCAATAGTTCATCACATAGATGAGACTACAAGACAAGATTTGAATAGATTAATCTTTGAATATCATTATAAATAATGAAGTTACGAGATACTTCATTAAGTCCCGATATATATATACACCTATATATATACATTCTTTATACAGTTCCTGAAAACCTCTGTCATGTAAAGTATGAACAGAGTTTGTAACATCCAATAAATTTTTGGAAGGAAAAAAAAATTGTGGCATAAACTCGATATCTTGCTGATCAGACAAAGATACCAATAAGTAACCTTTTCTACTAGTAGATGGACGAATTCCCCACTGGTCATCACCTTGGCCGCAATAAGACCTTATCCTGGACTGCCACTCAGCCACTTACGCATTTGATGGACTCCCACTGAGCCACTTACACTTTCATGGACGCCCACTGAGCCCATGTTGCTTATGCTGACTCGATAGATGGACTTACTTCCCGAACGTTGGGTAAGTAATCAATTCATTTACCAAAACCGCAACCTTGTTGCGAATATAAAATACACCACAGAGCCGGATCCCTCTGGTTTTGAGCGAGTATTTAAATCCCCTTTAAAAAGGAAGATCTTAAATATATAAAAATGAGTTTTGGGATCCGCTCTAACTTTTAAAAATCATTTTAAAGACTCGAAAACACTTTAAAGAGTGTTTGGAGTAATGCTGATTTAATAAAGTAAATCAGTCCCAATATATTAGAAAATATCTGAATATTATTATTTAAATAATATTCCCATAAAGAATAATCTTTATACAAATAATTGAGGTAGAAGTTGTAAAACTTATACTTGAAATGAGTATTAAATAACCAAAGATATACTTATACGAAAGTACTATCTTTATTTGAATAATCGAAAATAAGTTTATTATCGAAATATTAATCTTTAATAAAATAAAGAATATTATTTAGTAAATAATCGGAGTCATAAGTCCTCGAATGAATATTCAAAATAATATTCATTAAATAGAATAAACAGAGTCATAAGTCCCCGAATGAATATTCAAAGTAATATTTATTAGATAAAATAAGCGGAGTCATAAGTCCTCGAATGAATATTCAAAATAATATTCATTAAATAAAATAAAGTTATCGAATAAACCTTATTCGATTAATAGTTTTGAAAACTATATCTATATATATATATATATATATATTATACTCGGGAACATCGACTCCCGGTTTAGAAATATGTTCACCTTTGGGTCCCCTATACTAAGGGTATACACAACTACTGCTTATCTCTAGCATAGGTATTATGCAACTATAAGCATTTGAATCAACAATTAGATATCAAGATTACGAAACAAGCATGCATATATACCATATCAACATGCTCCAATATATCGCAAGATTTGCTAATAACAATCATGCACTTATCACAAGATAATGCATATACATATATATACATCACAACAACAGTATAACGGGTAGAAAACTTGCCTGAGCGACTGGGGGTTACAAATGGCTCGGGACGAGTCTGGTAACCTATAAACAACATGTGAGTTGGAATTAAACCAAATTCACTTGTAACTCTATACTTTAACCAAATTAGACTCTAACGCTCGCTTTGCGCTTACTGATTCTCTTAAGTCACTCGAGTACCCTCGGCTCCACCATTTTTAATAATTTAACCATTACGAGTTTTAAGGCGATTCCTTCGCGAGTGTCTTACCAACTGCCTAGAAAACTTTACATAAATGTTTCATACTCCAATTAGTCCTTTAAGGTCTTTAACATATGTTTCAAAGTAAGGCGAGGGGTAATGTTTCGTTCACGAAACGTCGTTACTTAAAATGGCCGTTTCTCCTAAACCGTACATCGGAATCAAACGAACCACATATCAAAACGAAGCTCATAACATGAAATATCTAAAAATGGCAATGGTCAATACCTAGCAGGCGGTTCTCGGGTCCTAATGTTATGAACAAAAGCAGTCTAAAGTAAATCGGACATTACGACGGCTATGTTTACGCGATTTCCCAATTTTATACCATCTCAAATCGACCACCAATCAATCCCAATTCATTCATACAACCAACATCCCTCCAAAACACAGTACAACAGTCCCAACACCTCAAGTTCTTCCAATTTATGTTATTCTCATCATGAATTTAAACTATACTTAATTCCTTTAACAAATCAACAAGATTCAACATTCATTTCACTACCACTCCAACCTAAACTCTAAACAAACAAGCTTCATGCTTTACATATACTATATCAATCATAACCATTCCTAAATACTCAAAACTAAAGCTAGGATTTGGAGTTTATACCTTCTTGAAGCTTCTTAACACAACACAAGAGCTTTGAATGCCTAAAGAACCTTGATCCTTGCTTGTATAACCTTAAACTTTCATAAAATTCAAGAAAACTAAAGTTATTTTTTTGAAAGTTACTATTCACCATCTTCTTCCTTGAATTATTGGAAGAGATTGTGAAGGAATTTGAAGCTTAAACTCATGGGATAGCTATATATATGCATAAGGAGTACTAGATAATTAACTTACCAATTAAGGAAGCTTGGAACTTGAATTTTGAAATTCCTCTTCTTGAAAATGGATAAAAGCCGAGAGCAAATGTGGGAGAAATGAAATGATTTTGTGTTTTTGATTTGTTTTGGCTAGCTTGGTTGTTTTTGTTTTATTTTTTGTTAATTACCTTTCTAACCTTTAACTTTGTATGGTTTTAAATCAACCACATCTCCTTCCCCTTATGTCATGCTTATGTCATGCTTATGATGTCATCGTCCCTTACTTGCCCTCTTCTTATTGGTTGGATGACCTCATCATCCCTAACCTCCTTGATTAACTTCCTAATTGTTTGCCTAATGACCGCTGATCTGTTATACGGTTCGCTTAACTTTCATTTTCGTTTATCGTTTGAGGGATCATACCCGGGATATTATTACTTGGGTTACCTTAACCTTTCTCAATACATTATATTCCTTTTATGATCCTCTCTTATAATCCTTTAATTTAAATCCTCTTTATCATGTTACCTCATACTCAATTCTTTCCGTATCTAGTGGATTTCTGGGAAAAATCAAAGTGTTCGGAATTGGATTCTGACGATCTTTACATACACTTATATACCATATAGAGTACTAATAAAATCTCAGAATATCCATAACAGAACCCCTACATAGTGCGGCATGAAAAGTTTTCTCATTCAGCAAAAACACTATTCATAAGGGTTTCAAAAATTTCCAAAAATTGGGGTTATTACAGGTTGCCTCATTCTTTAAATAATAACTTGCAAACTCCACCTTATGTTATTCCTTCACTTTAACTAAAGAAAATGACTTCTCTATTTGCTTTAACCAAACATTCACTTCAATCGGATCTAAAGAACCCTTGAATTCTGGTGGATTTACCGCCTGAAAAGTTTTAAAAGTTACCTGGAGATTGGTTTGTCTTTGTTGTTGTTGTTGTATCAGGTGAACTGTTTGTTAAGCCAAGATTTGAAGACTCTGGGCTATTATTGGGTCTATGGGTCCTGGATTTGCATTCTGGTTGGTATCATCTTGGTTGTTATTCTTGTTGTTGGTTTCTTCATTCTGGGTGTTGGTGCGGGTATTTCTTTTGGGAGGCATTTTCTGTAAAGAATCAAATAACATATTTAGCCTTTAAATCAAATCCTTTGCATAAAAGAAAAGTTTAGTAAAACAGTAATATCTCTTTTTGAAATTAGTTGTAACAGTTGAACTAAGTAAATTGCATGCTTCTTTACAGAATATAAACAGTTAAGGGAATAAGGTATATGGTATCACAAGGGTATAACTGGTATAATAAATAAAGTAAAGTAAAAGAGGTGCAGTAATGTAAATGACAATGCTGAAAAGGAAAAGGTACTGGTATATATAGATCAAAAGTTTTAGGTAGTACAAGCGTTAAAACGCTTCGGAAGTAAAAGCAAAAGGTACAACAAACTTACTCACTAGTCAGCAGATCTAGTCTATAAATACAACCCAGAAGTCTATTGATACATACTACACACTACTGTACATACTAAACAACCACAACAACACTGCTCAGCATCTCCATTTCTGTGCCTCTAGCTCATGGCAAGTCTGGTCCTCCAATCTCCTCAAGCTCCTCCAGAACCCATTTAGCCCACTCCACAAGAAAATCAGGGGTGATATCTTCATAAGTAGCCTCAGCAATCCTCACAGCAGCTGTTCTCCGAAATACCTAGAGTCTCTCTCTGAGTTGCCTCTCACCACTCCCAACCTCTCTGCTACGCATAATATGTAATAGCTCCTGAATCTGACCCCGTAGAAATCGCTGCTCCATAAGGCAAGCCTCGAACTGATGATATGGGACAGGATAGGAAGAGAACTGAAAAGGTACACATGTAACTGAGTGACCAGTAAAACCTGAATCAGCAGGTGGGGGTCCTCTGATAGGTGGTCTCAGACCTGGGGGTGGAATAGCCTGCAGTGGTACGGGTTGTAACACAGGTGGAGGTAAAATAGCCAACACTGGTGGAACAATAGGTCGTGGATCTGAAGATGGTCTTCCAACTGAGGGCTCTGAGTGATCAGCTGGTACGGAGATGAAAGAGTCGGCCATCGCTGCTATCTGAATCATATCGCAATATAAGAATCTCGAACCACAACACGAATTATACTAATACCTGTTATACCGTCACACTCAACATCTCGACGTTCTATCTTGCTACTTCCTACTTCTAATCCTAACCCTCTACCCATTCCCGTCAACCTAGGCTTGTGTCACTGACTTTTACCCTGTAGCTCTGATACCAAACCTGTGGCGCCCTCCAAACCCGGGTCAGAAGTTTGGGGTCCACACACACACCCACCTTATTTATAACCTGCTTATAACAATAATAAAGGTAATAATAATATGCAGTGACCCTACTTACCAACTACCACGGACTGCAACAGGTTAAAGTATGTACACAAGCCACACATACACACCTATATTACAAACGTCCAAATCCCAACTATTCAAACTTAAAACTGAATATTAAACATTATTACAAACTTTTACAAATTTAAACTATCTCAAAAGTTGTCAGCTAGCTTAACTCGATCAACCTGGACCCCTAGCTCTCGCACTAGATTGGGGATCCTCGCTACCAACTAGTTTCTTCTTAACTGGAAAAGAACATAAACAACATCGCACAAATGAGCTAACTAGCTCAGCAAGTCACAATGACAAGACTGAGAATAATGATCATCAAGTGAAAAGGGTTAAGGTATCAGGTGAACAATGATTAATGATTTAGAATTGGATATTTAATTTTTATTTTAAAAACCAAGGTTAGGCTGCTGATCAGTCACGCACTAACCCTGAGTAAGGCACGCAACTATGCTCTAATTACTGGATCCAAGGCACACATTGGCCTAACTTGACCACCAATCTGGTCTGACCACGAATCTGGTCCACAATTTTATAAAACAATCCAATTCTAACATATTAACAGAAAAAATATTGTAAAGCAGTAAACAAAATCATACGCAACATTGGATGCCCAATAATGAGATGGTTCCAATTTTCACAAATGAAATATAGCTATCAAATGGTGAAAGAAATGGATAACAAAAGAATCAAAGTTCCAAGGTTATAAGGATTTGGTCTTTCAGAGCGTAAGGTACAAGGGTTTGAATATGTATGCAATCTGATTCAGTGTTTGGTATTTAGTTTGCATGTATTTTTGGAGTAGTATCGTATATATGTGGTTCGTATTCGGGGATTTAACAATCAATGGTTCAGAAAGAATAAGGTTTACGGCTCAAAGATCAAGAGCTGGAATTAAGGTTTAGGGTTCAGTGCTTCAAAACACTTGCAATATAGGACTATCAGTAAACTACAATATATCTCGAAAAAGTTCAGAACACTTGTCGGGTACTAGCTTGTTATACTTCACCAATTTCCAATCACAATCTCCTACTCCTTGACTATCTGTTTCCCTTTCCTATGCCTTGCCTCTTCTGCTCACATAACATAAGTATCTATCAATACTCAACTCATACGATTCTATTCGGTATACACTTCTATCTACCCTATGTTTTACCCAAATCCGACTAAAGGATTGAAAATTACACTAAAAACAAGTAAACACTGAACATATAGACCGACAGTCAAACAACAAGTCACATATAACACGTAACACGTCAAACAATCAATGACATTCCATTTATAAAGAAGTCTCGGGTCATAAACAGGCTTTCGGGTATTTAATATGATTCTTAAAACATTTTTCGGAATTAAAACGGGTCGTTGGATAAATTTTAAAGCAATAAACAGGGTTCGGTTGGCCACATCTAGCATCAAAATAATTTTCTAATAATTATCGAGCCTTAAAAACAATTTAAAATAATATTTTAAAGCTCGAAACTATTTTTCAGAATTTTTAAATCATTAATAATTAATTAAATCTAATTAAATAATTAATTAAAATCAATTAATCAATTAATTTTCGAATTAATTGACCAATTAACTAATTAATTATTAACTAAAATTAATTAACTAATTAATTCATATTTAATTTTGAATTAAAAATAATTTTTGGAATTTAAATGATAATTTTTGGAATTTTCAAAAATTAAAAACGAATTTTTATAATTAAAGTAAATACAAAATATGATTTTTAAATAATTTATAAACAAGAATCCTAAATTTGCAAGTTCTAGAAACCTAGGGGACCAAACTGTATCGTTTTTAAAACTACAGGGGCCCGTTTGCAATTTTGCCAGCCCCGCCGTCGACTTCGCCGGAATGTGGCCGAAGAACATGATCCCGGCCACCTCAGGTCACCAAACTCTCCAGAATTAAAGCACAGACCACCAGGAACTTATACCAGTAATCAAAACACATAACCTATTTAAGAATTGGCCGAAAAATGCTCAAGAAACTCGCCGGTTTCCGGCGAGCTCGATGAAAACTTTAAAATACAACTACCTTCGAACCTGGGATCGTCTGTTAACGAGCTATACACCAATCGATTGCAAATTTCAAGAAGAACAAAACCCACCCATCTAAAACATCTAATAACCCCTGGAACAAAAAGCCCTAAATTTCAATTAAGAACATTCATACGGGTTATAAACCCTAATTTCAAAATTCGAAAATCAAACTCAATTTTGAACATGTTATTGAACTCCAAATCAGTCATATGACATATCAAAATCATCAGGAAAACAAGCTCTACAACATGCAAGCATCAAATCATTCAAACAATCATCCATACAAAAATTCATATTTTTAATCAAAATAATTCGAAAATAAATAAAAATATATAAAACTAACCTTTGATTCTGCAGTTCTGAAACTTGTATAATCTGATAGTACTTGTAATATCTGGGATATATCGTGTAATTATTTTTGCTAATAAATAATTAATATATGTGTTCGGTATCTATTCTGTGAATTAATTGTTAAGTGTGTTTGGATGTTAAAAAATATTATTAATTGAGTATTTCAATTTTTATATGTCCAAAATAAAATATAGATAATTGTCATATCTTCCTAATTATTTTTATGTTGATTTATGAATTTATAAGGATCATATGAAATTTATAAAATCTTTTTCCGGGTATTTAAAATCTATTTTATAAAAACGGGAACCAACCGACGTCATCCGTTGTTATGTTTTTGGAACCCGAAACTCTTCCGAGAACTCCTTCCTAACCTAATTGTAATATTCCGAGCATATTCCATGTTTCGACTTTTTCGATCCGGCATACGGTTTGTCCTGCGCGGGTCCCGGCGCAACATTTTCGATACAATATTCTTTTCAATAAATCAATAAAACTCGTATTTTCGATAAATGGGAGCTTTTGATTAAACTATCCCAATTATCACCTCGTAGTACGTGTAACCAGGCGCTGAGACCAAGACCGCAGTACAAATTGTACAGATCTGGATAACTGTCTCGAAAACCGATACCGTTTGGCTCAGTTTTTATAAATAAACCTATCGTTTTATATCCGGAATGATCCAACGGAATACTAATTTTCCGTAATTTTAAATAGCCTTTACCGTATTTTATTTCATATCAAATTCATTTACAGACAGTTAATTATATAATTTTCCAGAGAAAAACCTTATATTCATATAATCTTCCAAGAATCAAACAGCAAAACGAAGGTGTTATTGATCTCTGTTTTCAAAGCTCGAGTACTCAATCCAAAGGTCTTGAGGTGTTCAATCAGATTTTGTGTTCCAAATCACTGCAGAAATCAAGGTTTATTTTCTGAAAATTTATTTATTTTCGAATTATTTTTATTAAAAATATGAATTTTTGTTCGGATGATTGTTTGTATTATTTGATGCTTGCATGTTGTATAGATTGTTTTCCTGATGATTTTCATATGATACGTCTAATTTGGAGTTCAATAACATGCTCAAAAGTGGGTTTAATTCTCGAATTTTAAAATTAAAATTTATAACCCGTATGAATATTTTCAATTGAAATTTGGGGCTTTTTGATTTAGGGGTTATTAGCTGTTAATTTATAGTGGATTATGTTCCTTATAAAATTTACAATCGATTGGTATATAGCTCGTTAACAGAGGATGTCTGAATTGAAGGGAGTTGTGTTTTGAAAATTTCCGAAGTTCGCCGCAAACCGGCGATGTTCTTGGCCAATTTCCGGCCAAGTCTGGGGTTATTTGAATGGTTTGATTGCATGAATAAGTTCCTGGTTGTCTGTAGATGTGATCTGGAGCTTGTGGTGAGGTGAGGGTGCCGGAATCGTGTTCTCCGGCCACCCCTGTATTTTCCGGCGACGGGGGTTGTAAAATTGCAGTTTGGTACCTGGACTTTTGGGGACGATGCAGTTTGGTCCCTGAAATTTCCAGAGTTTGCAAATTTAGGATTCCTGTTTTAAAAATATTCAAAAATCATATTTCATATTTATTTTTATTATAAAAATTCATTTTTAATTTCTGAAAATTCTAAAAATTATTATTTTAATTCCAAAAATTATTTTTAATTCAAAAATAAATCTGAATTAATTAGTTAATTAATTTCAGTTAATATTTAATTGATTAATTGGTCAATTAATTCGGAAATTAATTGATTAATTGACTTAATTAATTATTAATTGATTTTAATTAATTATTTAATTAGATTTAATTATTTAATAATGATTTAAAAATTCCGAAAAATAGTTTCGAGCTTTAAAATATTATTTAAAATTGTTTTCAAGGCTCGATAATTATTAAAAATTGTTTCGAAGCCAGAATTGGTCAACCGAACCCTGTTTGTTTCTCCAAAATTGATCAAACGACCCGTTTTAATTCTGAAAAATGTTTTAAAAATCATTTTTAGTACCCGAAAGCTTATTTATGACCCGAGACTCCTTTATAAATGATATATCATTGATCGTGTGATGTGTTATGTGTTTATGTGACTTGTTGATTAACTGTCGGTCTATATATTCGATGTTTACTTGTTCATTGCATAACTTTCAATCCGTTAAGCGGATTTGGGTGAAACGAAGGGTAGATAGAAGTATGTGTCGAATAGAATCGTATGAGTTAAATATTGATAGATGCTTATGATATGTGAGCAGAAGAGGCAAGGCGTAGGAAAGGGAAACAGATAGTCAAGGAGTAAGACAGTGGTGATTGAGAGCAAGTGCAGTGTAGTAAGCTAGTACCAGGCAAGTGTTCTGAACTTTCTCGAGATATTGTATTGATCGATATTGTTGTTTTATATTGCAAGTGCTTTGAAGCACTGAACCCTAAACCTTGATTCCAGTTATTGATCTTGAGCCGTAAACCTGATTCTTTCTAGACCATTGATTGTTGTATACCCAAATATGAACCTCAAATATACGATACTACTCCACAAATACATACAAACTAAATATTAAACACTGAACCAAATTGCTTACACATTCAAACCATTGTATCTTATGCTTTGAAAGACCAAATCCTTGGAACCCTGAAATGTTGCTTCCTTTGTTATCCAATTCTTTTACTACCTAACAGCCAAGCTTTGGAAATGCCATATCGATCCTTATACAGATTGAAACCATTTTCATTATTGAACGTCCAATGTTGTTAATGATCATGTTCATGGTTTATTACTGCTTTTTCTGTTATTATGGTAGAATTGGATTGTTTTTATAAAATTATGGACCAGATTCGTGGTCAGACCATATAATGGTCAAGTTAGGCCAATGTGTGCCTTGGATCCAGTTGTTAGAGCAGGGCTGTGTGCTTTGCTCGGGGTTAGTGCGTGACTGATCAGCAGCCTAACCTTGGTTTTTAAAATGAAAATAAAATATACAATTCTAAATCATAATCCATTATTCACTTGATATCATAACCATATTTACCTGATGATCATTATTCTCAGTTTTGTCATTGTGACTTGCTGAGCTAGTTAGCTCATTTGTGCGATGTTGTTTATGTTCTTTCCAGTTAAAAAGGAACCGGTTGGTACCGAGGATCCCCAGTCCAGCGCGAGAGCTAGAGGTTTAGGTTGATCGAGTTGGGCTAGTAGGCTTCTTTTCGAATAATTTAAGTTTGTAAAAAGTTTATAATAATGTTTAATACTCAGTTCTGAGTTGGATTGTTGGGATTTGAACGGTTTGTAATATAACTAAGTGTGGTTGGCTTGTGTGCATACTTTAACCTGTTACGATCGGTGGTAGTTGATAAGTAGGGTCACTGCATATTATTATTATCTTTATTATTGTTATAAGCAGGTTATAAATAAGGTGTATGTGTGTGGACCCCAAACTTCTGACCCAGGTTTGGAGGGCGCCACAGGTTTGGTATCAGAGCTACAGGTTATAAGTCACTGACACAAGCCTAGGTTGATGGGAATGGGTAGAGGGTTAGGATTAGAAGTAAGGAATAGAAAGATAGAACGTCGAGAGGTTGAGTGCTTCGGTATAACAGGTATTAGTATGATTCGCGTCGTGGTTCGAGATTCTTATATTGTGATATGATTTCAGATAGCAGCGATGGCCGACTCTTTTATCCCCGTATCAGCTGATCACTCAGAGCCTTCAGTTGGAGTACCGTCTTCGGATCCACGTCATGTTGTTCCACCAGTGTTGGGTATACTACCTCCACCTGTGTTGCAGCCCGTACCATTACAGGTTATTCCACCTCCAGGCATGAGGCCACCTATCAGAGGACCTCCACCAGCTGATTCAGATTCCACTGGGCATTCAGTTGCGAGTGCCCCATTCCAGTCTACATTGCCCCCAGTTCCTTACTACCGGTATGAGGCTCTTCTATTGGAGCGTGATTCCTTGTTGGCCCAGATCAGAGAGCTACAACATATCATTAGGACTACTGATGTTGATCGTGGTGTGAGGGAGCTTCGAGAGGAGATTCATGTGACACGGAGTGTTCTTGAGGCTAGGCTACATGGAGCTACACTACCTGGCAGAGGCCCTGATGCACTGATGGGCTGGGCTACTGAGGTGATCGAGGACTTTGAGAGGCTGGCAGGACCAGAGTTTCCTTGGAGTTGAGTCAGAAATCCAGAGATAGAGATGTTGAGCAGTGTTGTTATGTTTGTGTAGTATGTACAGTAGTGTGTAGTGTATATCAGTAGACTTTTGTGTTGTATTTATAGACTAGCTATGCTGACTAGTGAGTAGGTTATTGTACCCTTTTGCTTTTACTTTCGAAGCTTCTTTATGCTTGTACTACCCAAAACTTTTGATCTATATATATCAGCACCTTTCCTTTCCAGTATTGGCATTCATTTTACTGCACCAGTTTTACTTTACCTTATTTAATGCACCAGTTATACCCCTGTGATACCATGTACCCTGTTTTCCATAACTGTTTATATTCTGTAAAGAAGCATGCAATTTACTTAGTTATAACTGTTTTCAAAAAGAAATATTTCTGTTTTACAAAACTTTTATTTTCTGCAAATAATTTGGTTTAAAAGCTAAATAAGTTATTTGATTCTTTACAGAAACTGCCTCCCAGAAGAAATACCCGCACCAACACCCAGAATGAAAAAACCAACAACAATAATAATAACAACCAAGATGATACAAATCAGAATGCAAACCCAGGACCCATAGACCCAGCAATAGCCCAGATTCTTCAAATCTTAGCCCAACAAACAGTTCACCTGGCATAACAACAACAAAGACAGACCAATCCCCAGTTAACTTTTAAAAAATTTCAGGTAGTAAACCCACCAGAATTCAAGGGTTCCTTAGAACCGATTGAAGCAAATGTTTGGTTAAAGGAGATAGAGAAGGCATTTGCCTTAGTAAAAGTAAAGGACGAACAGAAGGTTGAGTTTGCACGTTTCTATTTGAAGAATGAAGCCACCTATTGGTGGGAGATGGTGAAGACGTTGGAAGGTACAGATATTATTACTTGGGAAAGGTTTAAGGAATTGTTTTTAGAAAAGTATTTTCCTCAGTTTGTCCAGGATCAGATGGAGTTAAAGTTTTTAGAACTAAAGCAAGGAAACATGTCGGTGACAGATTATGAGAGTAAATTTGAGGAATTGTCAAGGTATGTGTCGTCGTATGTGGATACTGACAGGAAGAAAGATAAAAGATTCCAGCAAGGTTTGAAACCATGGATCAGAGGGAAGGTAGTCATTTTTGAATTAAATACTTACGCAGGAGTTGTACAGAAGGCTATGATCGCAGAGACAGATAGTGAGATGTCACAGAAGGAGAAAGAAAGTAAGAAAAGGAAATTTGAAGGGAATGAAGGTCAGTCACAACCAGGGAAGTTTCCAAATTTTAAGAAGGGCAAGTTTCAGCCAGGGAGGAATTTTAATTTCAGGAGACAAAATGTAAGCGACGGAAGCTAGGGCAACCGTCCAGTTAATGCGAATCAGCCAAATCAGTTGAGATTAACTTTTCCAGATTGTCAAGTATGTGGGAAGAAGCATGGGGGAGTTTGTAATAAGTTGAATGTAGTTTGTTTCAAGTGCAATCAGAAAGGGCACTATTCGAGGGAGTGCCGAAATCAGCCAGCAAAAGAACTAGCAAGTAAGGATCAGCCTATCTGGAATCCAGCAGTGAAGGTTCCAGCCATTGGATTTACGTGCTTTAAATGTGGAAAGCCCAGTCATATAGCCAGGGATTGCAAGACACCAGCCCCAGTCAGTAATGCATTGAGGATTATGGGATCTACCCCAATAGTAAATGAGACTTCAAGGGCTAGAGTGTTTGACATGTCTGTGAAGGATGCTATCCAGGATACGGATGTCGTGGCAGGTACGCTTAATGTGAAGTCTTTATGTGCCAAAGTGTTAATAGATTCGGGAGCAACTCGATCGTTTGTTTCACAAGATTTTGTTAGTAAGTTAAATTGTCCAGTTGAGTATTTAAATGAAATAATGACTATAGAATTGGCAAATCAAGAACGAATATCTGTTAATCAAGTTTGTAGGAATTTTGAGATTGAGATTTCTGGTAGTAAGTTTTGTGTATATTTGATACCATTTAAGTTAGGAGAATTTGACGTTATCATAGGAATGGATTGGTTATATAAGCACGATGCCCAGATAGATTGTCGAAATAAGAAGGTAATGGTGAAAACGCCAGACGAAAGAATAGTAGCGTTCAAGGGTCAGAAACAAGTAAAGAAGTTCTTAACGATGATTCAAGCCAAGAAGTTATTACGACAAGGATGCGAGCATTTCGTGGCATATGTGATTGATAGGAGTCAGGAGCCAGCGAAACTTGAAGATATTCCAGTAATGAATGAATTTCCAGACATGTTTCCCGACGAGTTACCAGGACTTCCTCCAGACAGAGAAATTGAGTTTGCAATCGACTTAGCACCTGGAAGAGAACCAGTATCCAAGGCCCCGTATAGAATGACGCCCGTTGAGATGAAAGAGCTAGCGAAGAAAATGCAAGAGCTGTTAGAGAAAGGAGTAATCAGACCCAGTGTATCCCCGTGGGGAGCCCCGGTATTATTTGTCAAGAAGAAAGATGGAAGCATGAGACTGTGTATCGACTATAGGGAGCTTAACAAGCTTACAATCAAGAATAAGTATCCGTTAACCAGAATTGATGATTTGTTTGATCAACTGAAGGGAGCCAAGTACTTCTCCAAGATTGATTTAAGATCGGGATATGATCAACTAAAGATTAAGCCCGAAGATATACCGAAGACAGCTTTCAGAACAAGGTATGAACATTACGAATTTTTAGTGATGTCTTTTGGATTGACCAACGCACTAGCAGCGTTTATGGACCCGATGAACAGAATTTTCAAGGAATACTTGGACAAGTTCGTTATTGTGTTTATAGACGATATTTTGATTTATTCAAAGGCGGAAGGGGATCATGCGGAACATCTGAGAATAGCTTTGGAGATTTTAAGGAAAAAGAAGTTATATGCTAAATTCTCAAAGTGTGAGTTTTGGCTACAGGAAGTTCAGTTCTTAGGACACATAGTCAGTAATGAAGGGATCAAAGTGGACCCAGCAAAGATCGAGGCAATTACAAACTGGGAAAGACTGAGAACACCCACCGAGGTAAGAAGTTTCTTGGGATTAGCGGGATATTATCGTCGATTCGTTCAAAATTTTTCAAGGATTGCAATACCATTGACAAAGCTTACACGGAAGAATGAAAAATTTATATGGAACGACAAGTGCGAAGAAAGTTTTCAGAAATTGAAGCAATAATTAATCACATCACCTGTTTTGTCACTTCCAGACGATCAAGGGAATTTCGTAATTTATAGTGATGCTTCTCATAAAGGACTAGGATGCATTCTTATGCAGCACGATAAGGTGATTGCGTATGCGTCAAGGCAATTGAAACCACACGAACAGAAATATCCTACTCATGATTTGGAGCTAGCAGCCATAGTTTTCGCTTTGAAAATTTGGAGACATTATAAGTATGGAGAAAAGTGCGAGATTTTCATGGATCATAAAAGCTTAAAGTACATATTCACACAAAAGAAACTTAATATGAGGCAAATGAGATGGTTAGAATTGATCAAGGATTAGGACTGCTCGATTAATTATCATCCCGGTAAAGCGAACGGTATAGCAGACGCGTTAAGTCTGAAGGAAAAGTTAAATGTGTTATCAGTACCTGAAGAGATATATAAGGAATTTCAGAAACTAGAATTGGAGATTAAAGTTTGCAGGCCTAATGAAGCAAAAGTGTACAGTATGACTTTTCAGCCGGAGTTGCTAGAGAAAATAAAGAAGTGTCAGGAAGATGTAATGGATCAAGATATAAATCATTTGGTAGGTGAGGAATTGTGCACGCAGAAGGATGATCAAGGTATTCTTAGGTTTTCTTCTAGAATTTGGATTACACCGGTGACAGAGCTGAAGAATGAAATTTTACAGGAAGCACATAATTCAAGATATTCCATCCATCCAGGGCGTACCAAAATGTACAGAGATTTAAAGGAAAGTTATTGGTGGCCATATATGAAGAGGGAAATTGCGGAATGGGTTAGCAGATGTTATACATGTCAGAGAGTTAAAGCCGAACATCAAAGACCAAGTGGATTGCTACAGCCATTGGAAATTCCAGAGTGGAAGTAGGAACATATTGCCATGGATTTCATAGTAGGATTACCAAGGACAAGGGCTAATCATGATGCCATTTGGGTTATAGTGGATAGACTTACCAAGTCAGCTCATTTTCTGCCTATATATGAAAGATTTTTGCTCGACAAGTTGGTCCATATGTACCTAAAGGAAATTGTAGTTCGTCATGGAGTTCCTGTATTTATCGTATCTGATCGAGATCCAAGATTTAATTCAAGATTTTGGAAAAGTTTTCAAGAATGTTTGGGAACGAGATTGAATATGAGTACGACTTATCACCCCCAGATGGACGGCCAAAGTGAAAGAACGATTCAGACAATCGAGGACATGTTACGTGTTTGTGCTATTGCTATCAAAGGAAGTTGGGATGAGCATTTACCTCTCGTAGAGTTTGCTTATAACAACAGTTATCATGCCAGTATTGGGATGCCACCCTATGAAGCCCTTTAT
This sequence comes from Apium graveolens, assembly GCF_009905375.1. Lineage (NCBI taxonomy): Eukaryota > Viridiplantae > Streptophyta > Magnoliopsida > Apiales > Apiaceae > Apium > Apium graveolens. Next base: position 136,046,759 of record NC_133653.1, on the reverse strand, counting down.
GCCAGTTATCTCCAGTACATTGGGACGAAGTAGGAGAACGCAAAATACTTGGACCTGAACTAGTACAGCAGATAAAAGAAGTAATTGAAATTATCCAAAAGAGATTGATAGCCGCACAGGACCGTCAAAGGAAATATGCAGATCAGTCCAGGAAAGACATGGAATTCGAAGAAGAAAACTTGGTATTACTGAAAGTATCACCGTGGAAGGGAGTAACGAGGTTTGGAAAGAAAGGAAAGCTGAGTCCAAGATATGTCGGACCTTTTGAGATTCTAAAGCGCGTTGGCAAAGTAGCTTACGAATTGGCGTTACCTCCGCACATGGAGCACATTCACAATGTTTTTCACGTATCAATGCTTACGAAATATAATCCAGACTCCATGCATGTAATAGAATATGAGCCAATTGAGCTTCAGGCAGATTTGTCATATGTAGAGAGTCCGATAGAGATTTTAGAGAAAAGAGAGAAGGTATTGAGAAATAAAGTGGTGAAGCTAGTAAGAGTGTTATAGAGAAACCCAAAGGTCGAAGAGTCAACCTGGGAATTGGAAAGTGATATGAGAGAAAAGTACCCTCATTTGTTTTCTTAGGAGATTTCGAGGACAGAATCCATTTAAGGGGGGAAGGATGTAATATCCGGGATATATCGTGTAATTATTTTTGCTAATAAATAATTAATATATGTGTTCAGTATCTATTCTGTGAATTAATCGTTAAGTGTGTTTGGATGTTTAAAAATATTATTAATTGAGTATTTTAATATTTATATGTCCAAAATAAAATATAGATAATTGTCATATCTTCCTAATTATTTTTATGTTGATTTATGAATTTATAAGGATCATATGAAATTTATAAAATCTTTTTCCGGGTATTTAAAATCTATTTCATAAAAACGGGAACCAACCGACGTCATCCGTTGTTATGTTTTTGGAACCCAAAACTCTTCCGAGAACTCCTTCCCAACCTAATTGTAATATTCCGAGCATATTCCATGTTTCGACTTTTTCGATCCGGCGTACGGTTTGTCCTGCGCGGGTCCCGGCGCAACATTTTCGATACAATATTCGTTTCGGTAAATCAATAAAACTCGTATTTTAGATAAACGGGAGCTTTTGATTAAACTATCCCAATTATCACCTCGTAGTACGTGTAACCAGGCGCTGACACCAAGACCGCAGTACAAATTGTACAGATCTGGATAACTGTCCCGAAAACCGATACCGTTTGGATCAGTTTTTATAAATAAACGTACCGTTTTATATCCGGAATGATCCAATGGGATACTAATTTTCCTTAATTATAAATAGCCTTTACCATATTTTATTTCGTATCAAAATCATTTGCAGACAGTTAATTATATAATTTTCCAGAGAAAAACCTTATATTCATATAATCTTCCAAGAATCAAACAGCAAAACGAAGGGGTTATTGATCTCTGTTTTCAAAGCTCGAGTACTCAATCCAAAGGTCTTGAGGTGTTCTATCAGATTCTGTGTTCCAAATCACTGCAGAAATCAAGGTTTATTTTCTGGAAATTTATTTATTTTTGAATTATTTTTATTAAAAATATGAATTTTTGTTCGAATGATTGTTTGTATGATTTGATGCTTGCATGTTGTAGAGATTGTTTTCCTGATGATTTTCATATGGCATACGTCTAATTTGGAGTTCAATAACATGCTCAAAAGTGGGTTTAATTCTCGAATTTTAAAATTAGGGTTTATAACCCGTATGAATGTTTTCAATTGAAATTTGGGGCTTTTTGATTTAGGGGTTATTAGCTGTTGATTTATAGTGGATTATGTTCCTTATAAAATTTGCAATCGATTGGTATATAGCTCGTTAACAGAGGATGTCTGAATCGAAGGGAGTTGTGTTTTGAAAATTTCCGAAGTTCGCCGGAAATCGGCGATGTTCTTGGCCAGTTTACGGCCAAGTCTGGGGTTATTTGAATGATTTGATTGCATGAATATGTTCCTGGTTATCTGTAGATGTGATCCGGAGCTTGTGGTGAGGTGAGGGTGCCGGAATTGTGTTCTCCGGCCACCCCGGTAATTTCCGGCGACGGGGGTTGTAAAATTGCAGTTTGGTACCTGGACTTTTGGGGACGATGCAGTTTGGTCCCTGAAGTTTCCAGAGTTTGCAAATTTAGGATTCCTGTTTTAAAATATTCAAAAATCATATTTCCTATTTATTTTTATTATTAAAATTCGTTTTTAATTTCTGAAAATTCTAAAAATTATTATTTTAATTCCCAAAATTATTTTTAATTCAAAAATAAATCTGAATTAATTAGTTAATTAATTTCAGTTAATTTTTAATTGATTAATTGGTCAATTAATTCGGAAATTAATTGATTAATTGACTTAATTAATTATTAATTGATTTTAATTAATTATTTAATTAGATTTAGTTATTTAAAAATTATTTAAAAATTCCAAAAAATAGTTTCGAGCTTTAAAATATTATTTAAAATTGTTTTCAAGGCTCGATAATTATTACAAAATTGTTTCGAAGCCAGAATTGGCCAACCGAACTCTGTTTGTTTCTCCAAAATTGATCCAACGACCCGTTTTAATTCTGAAAAATGTTTTAAAAATCATTTTTAGTACCCGAAAGCTTGTTTATGACCCAAGACTTCTTTATAAATGATATATCATTGATCGTGTGACGTGTTATGTGTTATATGTGACTTGTTGGTTAACTGTCGGTCTATATATTCGATGTTTACTTGTTTATTGCATAACTTTCAATCCGTTAAGCGGATTTGGGTGAAACGAAGGGTAGATAGAAGTATGTGTCGAATAGAATCGTATGAGTTAAATATTGATAGATGCTTATCATTTGTGAGAAGAAGAGGCAAGGCGTAGGAAAAGGAAACAGATAGTCAAGGAGTAAGACAGTGGTGATTGAGAGCAAGTGCAGTGTAGTAAGCTAGTACCAGGCAAGTGTTCTGAACTTTCTCGAGATATTTTATTGATTGATATTGTTGTTTTACATTGCAAGTGCTTTGAAGCACTAAACCCTAAACCTTAATTCCAGTTATTGATCTTGAGCCTTAAACCTGATTCTTTCTGGACCATTGATTGTTGTATACCCAAATACGAATCTCAAATATACGATACTACTCCACAAATACATACAAACTAAATATTAAACACTGAACCAAATTGCTTACACTTTCGAACCATTATATCTTATGCTTTGAAAGACCAAATCCTTGGAACCCTGAAATGTTGATTCCTTTGTTATCCAATTCTTTTACTACCTAACAGCCAAGCTTTGGAAATGCCATATTGATCCTTATACAGATTGAAACCAATTTCATTATTGAACGTCCAATGTTGTTAATGATCCTGTTCATGGGTTATTACTGCTTATTCTTTTATTATGGTAGAATTGGATTGTTTTTATAAAATTGTGGACCAGATTCGTGGTCAGACCATATAATGGTCAAGTTAGGCCAATGTGTGCCTTGGATCCAGTTGTTAGAGCAGTGCTGTGTGCTTTGCTCGGGGTTAGTGCGTGACTTATCAGCAGCCTAACCTTGGTTTTTAAAATGAAAATATAATATCCAATTCTAAATCATAATCCATTGTTCACTTGATATCATAACCATATTTACCTGATGATCATTATTCTCAGTTTTGTCATTGTGACTTTCTGAGCTAGTTAGCTCATTTGTGCGATGTTGTTTATGTTCTTTCCAGTTAAAAAGGAACCGGTTGGTACCGAGGATCTCCAGTCCAGCGCGAGAGCTAGGGGTTCAGGTTGATCGAGTTGGGCTAGTAGGCTTCTTTTGGAATAATTTAAGTTTGTAAAAAGTTTGTAATAATGTTTAATACTCAGTTCTGAGTTGGATAGTTGGGATTTGAACGGTTTGTAATATAAGTAAGTGTGGTTGGCTTATGTGCATACTTTAACCTGTTGCGATCCGTGGTAGTTGATAAGTAGGGTCACTGCATATTATTATTATCTTTATTATTATTATAAGCAGGTTATAAATATGGTGTATGTGTGTGGACCCCAAACTTCTGACCCGGGTTTGGAGGGCGCCACAGTACTCTTCAAACCCTTCGTTTTGATTACCAGAGCTTTCCAAACGGATTTAAATAACACCTCCGATTTGCAGTTTGATTCTTGAAAGGTTATATGAATATAAGTATTTTCGCTGTAAATTCTATAATTACTGTTTGCAAATGATTTTCGGTACGAAATAAAATACGGTAAAGGCTATTTATAATTATGGAAAATTAGTATCCCGTCGGATCATTCCGGATATAAAATAGTACGTTTATTTATAAAAACAGATCCAAACGGTATGGGTTTTCGGGATAATTATCCAAATCAGTACAATTTGTACTGCAGTCTTGGTCTCAGCGCCTGGTTACACGTATTACGAGGTGATAATTATAATAGTTTAATAAAAAGATCCCGTTTATCGAAAATACGAGTTTTATTTATTTACCGAAACGAATAATGTATCGGAAATATTGTGTCGGGACCCACACAGGACAAACCGTACGCCGGATCGAAAAAGTCAAAACATGGAAAATGATCGGAATATTGCAATTAGGTTAGCAAGGAGTTCTCGAAAGAGTTTCGGGTTATAAAAACGTAAAACGAGTGAAGTCGGATGGTTCCCGATTATATAAAATAGTTTATAAATACTCGAAAAAAGAATTTATAAAATCCATAAATTTCCTATAAAATCATAAATTAACATAAAAATAAATAGGAAGATATGACAATTATATATATTTTATTTTGGACATATAAAAATCAAAATACTCAATTTATATTATTTTTAAACATCCAAACACATATACCACTTAACAAATACTTCACAGAATAAACACGAAACATGCATAATATTTATTTGCAAAATAATTACACGATATATCCCAGATATTACATTTGTCAAGCTTATGCAGTCAAGGTATCAGATGAATATGATTGGAGAATTGAGTTATTTTATGGGTTTATAAGTTAATCATACTAAAGAAGAGATCTTCATCAATCGAGCTAAATACACTAAAAACTTGTTGAAGAGATTTGGAATGCAAGATAGCTCAAGTGCTATAACTCCTATGGCCACCGTAACCAAGTTAGATTTAAATACTGGTTCATCAGTAAATATAACTAACTACAGAAGTATGATTGGCGCATTCCTATATTTGACTCATAGTAGGCCTGATATCATGTATGCTACATGTTTGTGTGTAAGGTTCTAAGCTAATCCAAGGGAACCACATGTGATAGTTGTGAAAAGAATTTTCAAATATCTCAAGGGAGCCATTAATCTTGGTTTGTGGTATCCTAGAGAATCAGACTTTAAGCTAATAGATTACTTAGATGCTAATTTTGCAGGATGCAAAATAGACATGAAAAGCACAAGTGAAAGCTGCCAATTTCTTGGTGGCAGGTTGGTTTCTTGGTTTAGCAAGAAAAAAAAGTCAATTTCCTCTTCAACCGCAGAAGCTGAATACATTGTTGTAGGAAGCTGTTTTACACAAATTATTTGGATGAATAATCAATTACTGGATTATGGGTCAGAATATTCTAAAATTCTTATATATTGTGATAATTAATGAGCCATTACAATGACGGGAAATTTAGTTCAATAGTCCATGACAAAGCACATCAGCATAAGGTATCACATCATTAGAGAACATGTAATGGAGGGTACAGTGGAATTGCATTTTGTGCCAACCGATCAACAACTAGCTGATATATTCACCAAGCCACTTTGTGAAGCAACTTTTACCATACTGGTGAATAAATTGGGGATGATTTCATGATTTTTATCAAATACTGATAAATAGTTATTATTTGTTACTGTAACGCCCTCCAAATCTGGGGTCTAGATCTGGAGGTTACTTTCCAACTACCAATATAAATTAACCAGTATAATAAATTTAAATAAACATGCATGTAACCACATCTAACTACTCAAGATATTTTTAGGTTATAGTATGAAAACAAGAACACAACACTACTAATATTACATTTCAAATTAGAAATTCTCACAAAACTTTGATAAGAAACTTATTACACTCTACAAGTTTATTCAAATTTTACATCTAATTCAGTTTATAATACACACATATACTACACAAACTACACCCGAGCTGGTAACTCAAAGCTCTCTTCCTGGATTGGGATTAGCACTCTTGGTGCCAGAGGGTCCCGCCTTTTCACTCACTTCTTTACTACCCGAGTGTGAAAGATAAATGTGAATAACAATAAGTGTGAGCCATACTTGCTCATTAAGTCCATATATATTTATCAATATCAGTAAAAGTAAATCAGATGAATCTGGTAAAGACTAGATAAGTAATATCAAAGAGTATCTATGTATTTCTATAATTAATAAGGAATGCCGCTGACGGCGATCAACAATAAACTAGACTGGACACAAGAACCAACATATGTACTATAACCTGCTGATCACTCAGGATAAAGTACGGACCTATGCCCATCTGCATAAACCCATCATCATATTGGGTACCCGATGTAACATCCGGGATATCGCGTGTAATTATTCTTATTACTTAAGTAATTTTTATTTGATTATTATGTGATTTTCGGTGAATTATCTGATGATTGGTGTGAATATGTGAATACGTATATGTGATACAGTATAAGTTTGTTAATTTTATTATGACCAGAATAAAATATAGATAACTACGGTATTTTTCTGGTTTTTGGGCTGTTAAATGATTTTATATTGATTTATGAATTTATTAATTATTTTCTGAAAAATTACAAAATTATTTTATAAAGCCGGGAATCGTCCGACTTCAACCATTTTTACGTTTTTACAACCCGAAACTTTTCCGAAAACTCCTTCCTAACCTAATCTGGTAATTCCGGACATTTTCCGTGTTTTGACTTTTTCAATCCGGATTACGGTTTGACCCGTGCGCGGCCCGACGCAAAATTTTCGATACGATAATCATTCCGGTGAATCAACAAAATCCGTATTCTCAAAGGACAGGATAATATTACGTTATTTTTGTATAAAGTATTTTATAAGAAGCCCGGTTTGGATAAATATCCTGTACGGGTATCAAATCGGATCATTTTTGCAGTTCCTTAGCGGCTAAGTAACTAATTTAACGATCCAAAATGATCCAACATGAACCAATATTCCATAAATATATATAGCCCTTTTATTATTTCATTTTATTCGTATAATCATAATCAGTCAGTAAAATCCCGTAAAATACAGAGAAAACGTCGAATTCATGTCGCGTTCTTAAGTATCAAACGCACGAACGAGGGCGTTATCGAACTCCGATTCGGGCGTGCCATATATCAAATTGAAGCTCTCGAAAAGTACTTTCATAATTAATCATCCATTTTTATGCAGGAATTAAGGTATTTTTCTTATTTATTTGTTTTAATTCGAATTAATTAAAGATTAAATTATGAAAATTTGTTCTTGATGTTGTTGATATGATTTGTTGATTCCATCGTGTAGAGTTCAATAACATATAGAAATTGATGTTTAATTCTGGAAAATCGAAATTAGGGATCTTGGTATGAATATTCTTAATCGAAATTTAGGAGTATTTGATTCAAGGGTTATTGATTTAAATTGATTACACCATTAAATAGATTGTGTGATAAGCAATCGAATGATGCAAGTGGATTGAACGAAAGATAAATATTCGAGCTCGCCGGAAAAAGTAGTTGTAGCGGCGATCGTTTCTTTGAAGCGACGATTTGGACGTTTGGCCGGGTTGTTGACAGAAATAAGAATGCCATCATGCTCCTGGGATCAAGAATGTAACACCCCCAAATTCGGGGTCGGGGATCCGGGTTATCACGAGTTCCATTTCCCTTAATAACACCCACTCTTAATAAACAATCAACTACTCCGTACTGTGACCCCACAATAAACATACACACCACAAGTTATAGTCTCAGAGATGAATATCCAAAAATAACACGAGTCATTTTATTCCACAATTATATGCCATTACATCTTAAAAGGGTTTCTGAATAAATTTACATTTCTTTGCCATTATTACAATTCATAAAAATACATAAGTCTGGTACATCAAAAGTTGAAAGCCTATTGGTAGTTCTTACCTCAGCTACAACGACATCAACGCCTACAGAAAACTGCGGAACATTTCCTATCCACTCGCGAATTGGGAGCTTGGTCCTGCTCATCTTGTCTATCTGATGTTGTGTGATGAAAGAAGAAAGCAAGGGTGAGCAACAAGCTCACCAAAATAGTATATATAATAATTTACAATATTTGAGCATTCTCATAGTACTCAAGAAAGTCTTGGTTAAGAAGAAATGAACCAGGTTGATATCTTAACGCGACCAAGTCGCAAAATATTCAATATATACATACATATATACTTTTCACAATCTTTGAAATCCTCGGACATGTATAATATACACAGAGTTCCAGTTTATAACTGTATAAAAATATCGTTGCAAGGTGATCTCAAATATCTAACCTTGTCTCAACGTTTTTCTGAAAATATTTGACATGCATAAGATAATCATTTACTAGATATAAGTTCAAAAGATGAAGTTACAAGATACTCCAATATACTTATATCTTTTATGAATACTACTTGAACTACCACCTTTCAAGTTATAATTAGTTTCAAAAGTTCATCACACTGATGAGACTACAAGATAAGACTTGAATAGATTCAATCTTTGAAATATCATTTGAAAGAAATGAAGTTACGAGATACATCATTAAGTCCCGGTATATATATACACCTATATATATACATTTCATACACTCCTTGAAAACCTCTGTTATGAAAATTATAAACAGAGTTGCAATATCCAATGAATTTGGAAAGGAGAAAACCTTGGCCTAAACCTGATATCTTGCTGATCAGGAAAAGATACCAATAAGTAACCTTTTCTACTAGTAGATGGACGAATTCCCCACTGGTCATCACCCTGGCCGCAATAGGACCTTATGCTAGACTGCCACTCAGCCACTTATGCATTTGATGGACTCCCACTGAGCCACTTACACTTTCATGGACGCCCACTGAGCCCATGTTTCTTATGACGACTCAAATAGATGAACTTACTTCCCGAACGATGGGCAAGTAATCAAGATGTTTTCTCAAAACAGCAACCTCGTTGCGAATGTAAAATACACCACTGAGCCGGATCCTCAGGTTTTGAGCGAGTATTTAAATCCCGTTCGAAAGGAAGATCTTAAATATCAAAATGAGTTTTGGGATCCGCTCTAACTTTTAAAAATCATTTTGAAGACTCAAAAACATTTTTAAGAATGTTTGGAGTAATACTGATTTAATGAAATAAATCAGTCCCGATATATTAGAAAATATCTGAATATTATTATTAAATAATATTCCCATAAAGGACAATCTTTATAAAAATAATTGAAGTAGAAGTTTTAAAAAAACTCATACTTGAAATGAATAACGAATAACCAAAGATATACTTATACGAAAGTAAGATCTTTATTTGAATAATCAAAAATAAGTTTGATTATCGAAACACTATTCTTTAATAAAATAAAGAATATTATTTAATAAATAAGCGGAGTCATTAGTCCTCAAATAAATATTCAAAATAATATTCAAAAAATAAAATAAACGGAGTCATAAGTCCTCGAATGAATATTCAACTAATAATATTCATTGAATAAAATAAAGTTATCGAATAAACCTTATTCGATTAATAGTTTTGAAAACTATATCCATATATATATGAAAATATATATATATATATATATATATATATTATACTCGGGAATATCGACTCCCGGTTTAGAAAAATGTTCACCTTTGGGTCGCCTATACTAAGGGTATACGCAACTACTGCTTATCTCTAGCATAGGTATTATGCAACTTATAAGCATTTAAATCAACAATTAGATATCAAGATTACGAAACAGACATGCATATATACCATATCAGCATGCTCCAATATATCGCAAAATTTTCTAATAACAATCATGCACTTATCACAAGATAATGCATATACATATATTTACATCACAACAATAGTATAACGGGTAGAAAACTTGCCTGAGTGCTCCGGGATAGACTTAAGCTTATAGTGGGTCCGGTAACCTATGAACAACAACATAAGCCGGAATTAAACCACGGTCTCTTAAGAAACTAGACTTTAACCAATTGAACCCTAACGTTTGCTTATGGTCATTTCTACGCTTAACAAATCACATAAGTCGTTCGAGTACCCTCGGCTCCACCATTTTTAATAAATTAACCGTTATGAATTTTAAGGCGACGCTTTCGCGAATACCCTAACAACTGCCTAGTCCACTTTACATAATTGTTTCATACTCCAACTAGTCATTTAAGGGCCTTAACCAAGGTTTCAAAGTAAGGCGAGGGGTAATGGTTCGTTCGCGAAACGCCGTTACTTAAAACGGTCGTTTCTCCTAAACCGTACATCGGATTCAAGCGAACCACATATTAAAACGAAGCTCATAAAATGAACTATCTAAACATGGAAAAGGTTAGAATCTTTCAGTGAGTTTACGGGTCCTAAAGTTAAGAACAGAATAGTTAAGGAAAATCGGGCATTATGACGTTTATGTTTACGCAATTTCCAATTTAATTAACACTCTAAATTATCATCAATTCACTCACAACCACCAATACAACAATATTCAACCATCATACTACAAACTCAGTCCCCAACTCCAAGTTTTACCAATTTATCCAACCAATCAAAGACCCAATATTCAAAACCAATACAAATCCACCAAAACTACTTATAATCAAAGATCAAGCCTTAATACTAACAATGCTTCAATAAAACTTAATGGAATCATAAAATCAAAGCTAGGGTTTGAAGTTGATACCTTCCTTGGTAGGTTTTAAGTTTCTAGGAAGCCTTAGGGAGCCTTAATCTAATCTCCTACAAGCTTGATCTTTCCAAAGAAATCAAGAACACAAAGTTAGGTTTTGAAGTTTCTAAAAGTCCGATTTAAGGAACTGTAAAAATAAGGGTCTTACCATGCTTATTTGGATGAGACTTGTGAACAAGAGTTGTAGGCCATCTGAATAACTTTTCAACGAGCTATAGAACACAACATTTGAGTGAGTATGGAAGGAGATATGGTAGTTTTAAGTTGCTGCTCTGGTTTTGGCCGAGAGCAAGGGAAGAAAAAGTGAAGTAAAAATGTTTCTAGTTTGATTAAATGATTTGTGTGGTGTTTAGCTTGGTTACTTCCTTTTGTTGTTAATTAGATTGTTACCATGGTAAAAATTGTGTGGCTCACAATCAACCAACCAATCCCTCCATTTGTCATGCTTATGTCACCATGCCTATATCATCTTTCTCATATCATCCTCTTACACTTGTCTTCTTCTTGGTGTGATGACATCATCATCCACTAACCTCTTTGATTAACCCCTAATTACTTGGCTAATGACCGCTTATCTGTTATACGGTTCGCTTAACTTTCGTTCTCGTTTATAATTTGAGGGATCATACCTGGGATCTTATTACTTAGGTTCCCCTAAACCTTTCTCAATATTTTATATTCCTTTTATGATCCTCTCTAAAAATCCTTGAATTTAAATCCTTTTTATCATGTTACCTTACACTCAATTCTTTCTGTATTTGGTGGATTTTCGGGAAAAATCAAAGTGTTCAGATCTGGATTCTGACGATCTTTACATACACTTATATACCATATAGAGTACTAATAAGACCTCAGAATATCAATAAAAGAACTGCTACATTGTGTGGCATGAAAAGTTTTCTTATTCAGCATAATCAGCAAAATCACTATTCATAAGGTTTACAAAAAGTCCAAAATTTTTGGGGTTATTACAGTCTCCCCTCCTTAAAAGTATTTCGTCCCGGAATCAGATAGAAAATGAATAGGGATACTTTCTTAGCATTGCACTTTCTAACTCTCAAGTCAATTTTCCCACATTGTGGTTCTGCCACAAACCCTGACTAGCATGATAACCCTTCTTCTAAGCACTTGTCCATTTTTGATCTATAACCCTTCCTGGTTTCTCCATATAGGTTACGTCTGGTTGCATGTCTATGCGCTCATATGCCCCTATTTGTCTGGCATCCGGATTACACTTCCTTAACATTGATACATGGAACACGTTATGAACTTGCTAAGGTTCGGGGTAAGGCTAGCTCATATGTTAACTGCCCAATACGACTTAATATATCCAAGGGTCCAACAATTCGTGGGCTTAGCTTTTCTTTCTTTCCGAACCACATCCATCCTTTCCAAGGGAATACCTATAACAGCACTAGGTCCCCTACTTCTTATTCTTTGTCCTTTCGTGTCAAATCAACATACTTCTTATGTCCATCTTGGGCTACTACCAGCCGTCCTCTGATTAGATCTATTATATCCTTGGTCCTTTGGACTACTGCGGGTCCGAGCATCTCGCGCTCTACAACTTCATCCTAACATAAGGGAGATCGACATTATCTTCCCTTAAGGATCTCATAAGGCGATACCTCGATACTGACATACGATCGATTATCGTAAGAAAACTCAATCCGCGTTAAGTGATCATTCCAAATTTCTTTCAAGTCTATTGTACAGACTTTCATTATCTTATCTAGATCTACAACTTTTGCTTCTCAATACCCACTATTTTCCAGTTTGTAATTGTTACTATCTTCCGTACCAAATTTTATACTGATTACACTTTTGCTCGTTAGCGTTCTATAACCTTTTAATAATCGCGTCAACCTTAGTATCACGAACGCGTTAGAATCGGAATACCACCATACTTGGTACCACTTCATCTCTAGCTGCCTACATCTTCGAAAGCTTGGTCCTTCATATAGAAGTAAAAGAATTTATTGAGAGATCACTATGATCATGAACACTTGTTACATTGCATAGTTAGTACAGAAGGTGGCCAACCTTTAGTACTTGACAAACAATTAAACAATAGATGGTATCCTACTAGGCTTCTATCACACAGATAGATAGTCATTCGGCGATACCTCCCCTTCTGGAAGGGTTGTTCTTCTCAGCTTATATGAAATGAAAAGGAGAGAAAAGAACGAATTGAAGAGAATTGTATATATATAAAATATACTGCCACAAAATATCTGGCTTGGAATCTACCTCTGAACTATAGAGGTTTGTCATAGGAGAACAAAACATATACGTATATATCAACATCAAGTATTATAGCATCGTATTTCACGTGTCTGAATATTTACTATTCCGTCCATCATTCTATGGACCCATGCTCTTGCTCGAACTTATAAACAATCACCTTTGAAACTCCCTCGACATCGAAAATCGAGTCTGGGATTTCATTCTAGACGTCATCGTTATTAAAATTCTATGCTTGCATCGCAACCTTCCTCGTATAGTAATATGACTCTCTATTAATAAGAAGGAATAAGTATTCAATAGATAGATAATCGACTTAATTAGCCTATCAATGATAACTTATACACCACCACGACCCGATTAGTGGTACTCACTCTCAACATCCATTCCAATACAACTCTCACGGTTGTAAGTAATCGGCTCATTACTCGCAAAATCATTCCTGCATTACTATGGCCCACCGGTGACCTACTGTAGTCATTGGTTTTCCATGAAGTTTTAATAGCTAACCATACGGAGTCCATTCATATCATATCGAATCCTTCTAAGGAGGTAACATAATCACCATTCATGATTCGTGAAGAACATTCCTGATCCTGATGTACATACATGACATGAAGCAGATAAAATTGCAGAAGAGTTTCAATCAAAGCAACGATAGCAGGCTAATACCATTATTAACCATATTTCTTTACTGGGAGACATGAAGCTCAAAGGTTCATTTAGTCCTTTCGTAACATGCTCCTGGCTTATCTCAAGATAGGACCTTCTAAGATAGAAAGCCCGCTCACAGCGATTACATGAATTAGATCTTTACCAAACTACTATTACGGTTGAGTACCGCACAGTCATCAGAAGGAATGTCAATCTTTCACACCATAATACAACCTTCACAGAATTAACCATTATCACTGTATTCCTCTGGAACGAGCGCCGATAATTGTCCTCTTACACTTAAAGTGTTGGCCACCTCTTTGGCCTTTCCTGATAGTAAAATTTCCTTACAATCAATGTCATTTTAACCACCTCCAACTAAATTTTCTACCTCATTTCAATCACTACTTATGTGAAAATTCTTCTCTCAAGTCCTGGTGAGAAAAAAATCACCATTTTTCCATAAGTCATTGCCTTAGTCTTTAGATGTGAACATTGCCACGACTGACTCTCGATCATACTTAGGACGTCTCTTATCTTGGGTCCTTCTTGTTTTCACCAATCTCGACCCTCATTGGATCGATCTATACTTTCTTATGGTTCAACACGTGCCCCACCTGGAATTATTATAATTACGTCATATTTCCTTCATCAAAATTTCTATTCTTGAGTACTTTGAATATTACCTTTCTCCTTGTAAAACCTCTAAGGTTATCCTTAAATCCTTTATCAGGTACACCCTAGGCACAGGGCATATCAAGATACCATTTACTAATACCAGAATCATTGTCTTTATACTTCTGAAAAATTTCTCCACTAATCCTTAAAGGTTGTTGTTACCTTAATCCTTTCCAATTCATACTGTCAAAACTCATGCTGTCCCTATTAAGGGTGAAATGCCAACCTTTATGCATTCCCCTAGGATTCATTTCAAGTGATCGGGGTTTTATCCTTAATTCCACCTTTAAATGATACTTACACTCTTCCATGGATAAATCAAGTCATATATACTTGATAGATTACCTTATTCAATCATTCTCACTTCGATAGTCTATACTTAATTTCACAATAGCATCCTTATTCAAACTGAGGTCAATCCATATGGCCTCCAAAAGATAACAACGGTTTTTTTCGCATTGCTTGCCTAATTTGGTAATGACAACAGGGATGTTCTGGAAGATATTGGTCTTGTTCAACATGAACTTCTTCTTAATAATTCCTTATTTACTTTTGTTGTTTATCTCAACAGTCATCTCAATGTTGGGATATCTTTCATACATGGCGTCTCCCTTCCTGGGCATCAAGCCACCGGTCTTAAACTTCGCATTCTTGAAGGTCACTTCATCCAATTTTCCTAATTTCTTACTTTCTTGTCTCCTCATTCTATCCGCGTCTCATTATTTATCCTTCAAACTATCTCAAGGTTTCCTCGAATCCTCCCAACTTACAGGGGATAAAATATATGTATCTCTTATGCCTTCAACCATCAATTTTAACTCATGATGAATCACCCTCATCCTGATGATTATATACTTTTCTATTTGTATTGCTACGAGTCTTTAGGGTTTCCTCATACCCAACTCCCTTATCATTCCTCAAACTCTATTGCCTTTATATTCCTTTCCACTTCAGTTTCTTTTTATTTTCCTTTCTCTTATCATTATTTCATGAACCAACACTACATAAGCATTGATTTCAAACATCCCGTCATTCTGGATTCGTGTCCTCAGAACGAATCTTGACAACTTTTACAACTTAGATTCATAATTCATCATACTCGTTTGCCTTTATTCTGGCTCTAAAGCTTTTACACTATCTCCATAACCTTTGGAAGTACTTTCCTGAAAACAATTGACTGAACTTAAATCAGTTTAATATAATCTCTTGCTCCGTACCTTCCTTGGCCTTTCACCAGCGGGTGGCCTCTCTCTTAGGAAGGTAAGTGACGAAAACATTCTTTTGTGATTCGTCAATCATTTAGAATCTCAAATGATTCCTATATTTCCTTTAGCCAGGCTCTTGCCTCGACTGGGTCAGCTTGTTCCTTGGAACTCTGAGAGCTTAGCGACTTAAAGGGCCTGAAAGAATTTCTCACCATATTGTTTCCTCAGGGTGGTGGTTGGGGATAATAGTCTAAGTTCTGTCTAGAAAGGTCCATAAATTGTCGTATATGAGTACCGTCTCGGGTCTTCTTTCCTTACTCGACTTCTGTTTCCTTAGTCTGAACGTTCCCTCCTCCTCCCCATAATCGGGGTCATCCTACATGTTTTAAATCCTCATTTTCCACTTCATTATATTATGGGTTCCTTCTATCTTGATGGCGACCTCCCTGACTATCATGTTCAGGGTTTGCTCTAAATCTTATTCCTCAAACTAGCTTTCATCTAAGATCTCATCTTTAAGCTCTTGAACATTTAGAACCCAAATTCTGTAGGAATAGCTCATTATTCCCTTATCATCTTTCTCGGTATTAATCTCTTATCTATTTGTTGGCTCTCTGCCTTCATTCATCACTTTTTCTGGCACAGTATGTTCTTTTCCAATAATTCGGGCTGTATTGTAATCTCAAACAGCTTTTCGGTACAGGCTCCGGTTACCTTCACTTATATTTCCATTTTCTCAAAATCTTTTATAAACTCTCCTAAAGACATTATCATCTTGAGTCTCTCCTTTTTACTAAGGGCATCAGCCACCACATTGGCTTTCCCTGAATGATAAAGAATCTCCCAATCATAATTCTTGATTAGCTCTAACCGCCTCTTCTAGCGTATGCTGAGCTCTTTCTACGTAAAAATGTACAAGAGCTCCTATGGTTTGTGTAAATCTTGCACTTCTCTCCATACAAGTAGTGCCTCCGATCTTTAGGGAAAAACTATTGCCACGAGCCCAAGCTCATGGGTGGGGATATCGAATTTTATATTCCCTTAATTGTCTTGACGAGTACACGATTACCTTGTGGTGCTGTATAAGAAGCACCATAATTCCTTATGTGAAGCGTCACTACACATCATAAAATCTCCTTTTCCATCAGGCAACGCCATCATAGGGGTCGTCACCAATCTTTGCTTCAGTTCTTGAAAGTTGTTCTCGTATTTCTCTGTCCATTCGAACTTCTCAGTCTTATGAGTAAGCGCGTTAAAGGGGCTACTATATTTACGAACTTGAACGAACCTCCGGTAGTAACCGGCCAATCCTACCTCTAGTAGTCGCCCTAACCATAGTCATCAATTCCTCAGTGGTCCTTTATTCATTCTTGTCAGGATCCTCCACGGGATTCTTCTCAACAACAATCCCTTCTAGGACAACATCCTCAACCGCTACATCCTCAATATGAACATCATCCGGTCCCGCGTTAGGATGCTCTATCGGATCCGTAATCTGATCTTCAATAAGTAATAAACATCATCGCGTTGTTGCTCCTCAAACTCAGGGTTCGGAGTCCCGCTACCATATACGATAACAAACTACGCTTCTATCACGATATTTATAAGGGTTCCCATAAGGGTTTTAACTATCAGTACTACGTTAGGTAGTCCGACTATGAACTTGGCAAGAGTTCATATTATCTTAGTGAACTTATTATTTTAACGACATATCATCTCTGAGGTTTATAACGCTTAGCTCTGATACCATTTCTGTAACACCCCCAAATTCGGGGTCGGGGATCCGGGTTGTCACGAGTTCCATTTCCCTTAATAACACCCAATCTTAATAAACTATCAACTACTCCGTACTGTGACCCCACAATAAACACACACACCACAAGTTATAGTCTCATAGATGAATATCCAAAAATAACACGAGTCATTTAATTCCACAATTATATGCCATTACACCTTAAAAGGGTTTCTGAATAAATTTACATTTCTTTGCCATTATTACAATTCATAAAGATACATAAGTCTGGTACATCAAAAGTTGAAAGCCTAGCCTATTGGTAGTTCCTATCTTAGCTACAGCGACATCAACGCCTACAGGAAACTGTGGAACGTTTCCTATCCGTGCGCGAATTGGGAGCTTGGTCCTCTTCATCTTGTCTATCTGATGTTGTGTGATGAAAGAAGAAAGCAAGGGTGAGCAACAAGCCCACCGAAATAGTATGTATAATAATTTACAATATATGAGCATTCTCATAGTACTCAAGAAAGTCTTGGTTAAGAAGAAATGAACCAAGTTGATATCTTAACGCGACCAAGTCGCAAAATATTCAGTATATACATACATATATACTTTTCACAATCTTTGAAATCCTTTGACATGTATAATATACACAGAGTTCCAGTCTATAACTGTATAAAATTATCGTTGCAAGGTGATCTCATATATCTAACCTTGTCTCACCGTTTTTCTGAAAATCTTTGACATGCATAAGATAATCATTTACTAGATATAAGTTCAAAAGATGAAGTTACAAGATACTCCAATATACTTATATCTTTTCCGAATACTACTTGAACTACCACCGTTCAAGTTATAATTAGTTTCAAAAGTTCATCACACTGATGAGACTACAGGATAGGACTTGAATAGATTCAATCTTTGAAATATCATTTGAAAGAAATGAAGTTACGAGATACTTTATTAAGTCCCGATATATATATACACATATATATACATTTCATACACTCCTTGAAAACCTCTGTTATGAAAATTATAAACAGAGTTGCAATATCCAATGAATTTTGGAAAGAAGAAAACCTTGGCATAAAACTGATAGCTTTTTTCTTATTTTATTTTATTCGTATAATCATAAACAAATAATTAAACTTGATAATTTACAGAGAAAAACCCGAAAACCCGTCGTGTTCTTGAGAATTAAACCTAAAAACGAAGGCGGTACCGAACTCGGAATCAAGCATACCATATACCAAATCGAAGCTCTCGAAAAGTTCTGTCAAAATCAACCATCAATTTCAGTGCAGAAATCAAGGTTATTTTCCTATCTATTTATTATAATTCGAATTAATTAATGATTAATATATGAAATTTTGATTTTGATGTTGTTGATATGATTTGATGATTTTATCTTGTAGATAATTTTGTCCTGATAATTTTGGTATATTATGTGTTGAATTTGGATTTCAATAACATGTAGAAAATTGGGTTTAATTCTAGAAATATTGAAATTAGGGTTTATATAGTATGAATGTTCTTAATTGAAATTTAGGCGTTTTTGATTCAAGGGTTATTAGCTTAAATTGATTGCACCAACTTGTAGATCGTCCAAAAATGAGTCGATTGGTATATATATGATTAATAGACGATTACGGGAAGGGCTTCGCCGAAAAATCGAACCTAGCGGCGGAATTTTCAGGCGACATTTCTGGTTGATTCTTCATTTGTTTAAGTGATTTGATTCTGCAGATATGTTCGTGGAAGCCTAAAGATTATCCCCTGTTAATTTGACAACGTTCTGGGTTGTTTTTGTGTCACCGGAAAGCTTGGGGTCGCCGTTAATGGCGACCGCCAGCGGGAGGGTGGGAAAGACGGCAAAAATGTTGTTTAACCCCCCTAGTTTGCAAAGTTTTACATTTCAATCCCTGGATTTTTCAAAAATCACAAAAATTGGATTTTTGTTTTAATTATTTTCAGAAATTATATTTTTATTTAATTTATTTTCAAAAAATTAGTTTTAATTATTTTAAATTCTAAAATAATTTATTTATTATTTTCAAAATTATTTTTAATTCAAAATAAATCTAAATTATTGAATTAATTAATTTTAGTTAATAATTAATTATTTTATTAGTCGATTAATTTAAATATTAATTTATTAATTGATTTCAGTACTTATTAATTAATTTTAATAAATTATTTAAATTGGATTTGTTATTCCCTAACAATACAACAAGAATTACAGGGGGGTTTGAATGTAATTCTGGCTACTTTTTCAAGATTTTTTAATAGTTCTAACTCGAAAAATATATAAGTGTTTGATTTACAGATTGCGAAATGAAGTAGTTATATAAATCAAAACACAAAGTAATAAAACCACAAGCTTTTAAAACTTTATGGTGAATTTGAAAGTAACCACCAGAGATGTATATATATATCGAATGAGAACTCTGTGAAGTTTGAATAGCTCACAGCTGCTTACAAGTAGAACAAACAAACTACAGAGGAATTCTTGACAAGTAAAGCTTTTTATATCTCTCTTTTAAATGTGTTTGCTTAGTTGAATGTTCTACTAGCTACACTTGGTTTATATATCACCAAGTTTACATGACAATAAGACAAGATAATAAAACAAAACATATCTAGTCTAACTCCATGCTACTTCACTACTCTATTCCAGCATCTTTGAATATCTTCATAATAGCATGGAAATGGTAATACTTCTTTGTTCTCAAATTCCTGCTTAACAGGCTACCACATTCCTTTTGCAAACACCCAACGCATGTGACTGTGTTGTCACTGTCAACAGATATTTGAATTTAATCATCCGTCGGGTACATGCTTGTCATCCGTCAGGTAGCTTTGTTGATCATCTGTTGGGTAGATTTGTTGATCATCCATCGGGTAGCTATTTGTCACTTGACTCCATTTCACTTATACAAGATTACAAGACATCTTATATTTACAATTAATCAACCTATTCTGCATATCCACTAGTAGTCAATATGACTCATATGCTCCTACAGAATCTACACAAATTTGTTTGCAGAAATGTGCTATAATATTTATTTGTTACATAAGCTACTCACCCGGTGAATGTCAAATCGTCATCCGTCGGGACTATATTAAATCATCCGTCGGGACTATATTTGGTTATCCATCGAGTGCTACAAAATCCATTAAGTTAAATCTATTAAGGTGTTTTATTTAATTTATCATCAAGTTCACAATATATTCCTAACAATCTCCCCCAGTTTATGTCTACTGGAATTGTAGCCATAAATTAAGAAAACTTGATGATAACAAAACATCTTAAAGATACATAATAAAAATAGTAGATAAAACTGATAAGTGCTACAAAATTTACTGAAAATTAAATAAAGCAAAGTATACAAAGAAGTTGCTCACAATCATTATCAAGGTGCTCCTCTAGTCTGAGCAGATAAGTCTATTTCCTTGATTGTCTGGATTTCTTCCCAAGCCTCCTGTTGTTCTCTTCTATCTAATTTTGGAGTCGTCTATGGAACTCAAGTTCATCAGCTTCTGAGAGATCTAGCATTTCTTGCATTTCCAATAGAGTCTCATTGCTAGAGATACTCAACTGGTCCTCCAATATGAAGAATCTTCTTACTCCCTTTTCATCCCTGAATTCCATCAGCCAATAAGGCCTCAAATGCACTCTCTTTCCTGTGAAGGGAATTGACAGAGTTTTTGGTAGTGCATTTTTAGCTTTATTACTCCTCAAATCCTCAATCTTCTTTAGAACTAATCTCCTTGCAGTCACATTGTATCCAAAGTTCTTTTTGAAAGATGAGTAGATCTTTATAAGAACAGATTGACTTTCTAGAAGAATCATGTAAAGTGGCCATATTATCTCTTTTCCTCCCTTATATTTAAACACCAGCCTTTCAGGAAGATGTCTATGAGCATCAATGCCTCTTACTTCTTCCAATTCATCTAAGTAGAGGTTTATGTCAGAGAACTCCTTGATGTCACAGATGTATAACAAATCTCCCTTGTTGATTGTAGATTGAGATTTGGTTAGGATCTTGGATCTGAGAGTCACAGGCTTCACTTTCTTGCTTGCTCTAGTCTTTGCCTTCTTTGTCTTGTTGAAGATTAGAAAGTTTAGTTCAGGAATTGGCAAACTATTCCAGTTTACTGGCTCATCCTTTAGAATTATGGGCTCACCATGAATATTTCTTGTTGGATCCACCACCTTGAATTTCTTAAATACCATTGAGGGTTTTGATGTATGAGTTGAATGTAGACTTTTTGGGAATGTAGTCTTCCATTTCCTCATCACTGAAGTCCAATTTTCTTTTGGAGTGGAGCTTGTATCTGAATCTTCTTTTCTGTTGTGGTTCATCTTGCACTTTCCAATTTTGAGGTTCAATAATTCCAGATGGTTATGGAGAAATCTCAGTTGTAGTCTTTACAGCTTGAAGTTTGGTCAAGATAGCAGCTTGCTCTTTCTTTTGTTTGAGCTTCTTAGCATCTAAGGCAGCTTGCTTCTTTTCTTGCCTGATTCTTTCCTTATCTTCCTTTTTAGCTTCTACAAACTGAGGGTGTCCAACCACCACACAGATTTTTTTACCATTTCTATAAATCTTGGCAATTCTTCTTTTAAGTGCTGAGCAGCTGGATCCTTGAAAAATGCAATTGACCTAGTCAATAGCTTCTTCTCATCTGGACTAGGTATTTCATACACAATATCCATAGGATTTTTGTCTGAAAACTTTGAGTAGTTTCTTTTAGGCTTCATGATCAGCTTTGCTTTTGGAGATTTGATGCAAGATGTTTGACCCTTTTCCAGATAATTCAAACTCATTTCATTCACAGAGATGTGCTTGACTTGAGAGTGATGATTAAAAACTTTGTCTGGTTTCTGAATTGGTCCAAATTTCTGTTGAGTTTCTGCATCTATTTTCCTCTATTTTTCTTTTAATTCCTTCTCAGCTGCTGCTACATCAATCTTTAGCAGTTTGTCATTTATTTCCAGTTTTTCTGCTGCCAGATTTATGATGTCAATGATGTCCATGGCTGGTGGCTTTGTGAAAGCAATTGTTGGCACAATTACTTTGTTGACTTGGATGTTGAGATGTTTCTCCCCCTCACTAGATGAGCCTTTCTCCCTCTTTTTATTAGCATCAAGTTGGAGACTAGAAGGGAGTTGAGCAGCCACGAACTGTTGGAGCAAAGAAGTCTGAGTTTCTTGATTAGCAAGTATCTTGGCCATTGACTTCTCCACAACAAATAATCTAGAGTCCATGGCCTCAACCTTTCTATTGAGATCAGCTTCCTTCCTTAGCTTCTGAGCTATCTCAGTCATGGTGGTTCCAGGAAGTCAAGCATCCAACCTTGCTATGAAATCCTGTTTTACTTTTGAGACTTCCTACTTGATTTCATCCACACTTTGACTGTGTTGGAGAGCTCGAATCTTATGCAGCTGGAGTGCTTCAAGATGTGCTATAAGTAGCCTTTTTGTGCTGGCATTTGTAGATACTTGAATGGCTGTTTGGGTGTCATGAATCAGCTTGAATAGTGTTGATTGGAGATGTGAGTAGGAACATTCTTTTGTTAGCATCCAGGAAGGAACATCTGCATCTCCCCCTATGCTCATGCTGTCTTCCTCATCATCCCCACCAGAGTCCCCAAATGAGTCTTCAGCCAGTTCAAAATCACTGCCAGTAGTTAAAGGCGTAACAGTGATTGCATCATTTGCTCTTTGTAGAGATTGAGTAGTGTGCACCAAATTGAGCATCTTTTCAGCCTCATCATTGCCCTATACAGCTAGAGTTTAATAAGCTGTAACAGGATGAGTAAATGTCTCAGCATCTAGGGAAATAGAATCTATGACAGATTGATATTCTTGCTGAAATAGTCTTTTCCTTTCTGCATCACTGACATTCATTGACTCACTAGCAATGGTGTCCATCCTTAACTCTCCAGTACCTGCATTTCTCTCACGATCTCTCTATTTTTGCATCAAGGGCTCCCCTTGGCTTCCCACCCTCACACCCTCACCTTCACCATCTAAGGTGGGACTCCTCTTACTCACTTTTGCCAGTCCTAAAGAAATGGACTGTATAGGTTCACTCATTTTCTCTCCTTTTGCCTGAGAGCAACCCAACCTCTCATTCAGTTCACTCCATTGCCTCAGTCCTACGAG
Source organism: Apium graveolens (assembly GCF_009905375.1). Classification (NCBI taxonomy): domain Eukaryota; kingdom Viridiplantae; phylum Streptophyta; class Magnoliopsida; order Apiales; family Apiaceae; genus Apium; species Apium graveolens. The sequence continues at coordinate 136,023,210 of NC_133653.1, read as the reverse complement.
TGATTGTAGTACTACTAAGTCCTCTGCACTTGTGATAATTGAACAAATTTGAAGTTGTGCAGAGACTCCCGACGGATGAGGAAAATCCATTGGGGTAATAGTTTGGCTAGCCGACGGATACTGCTGTTAGGCACATTCGTCGGGATACAATCACTACTCGAAGGATGAATGATATCCACCGGGATAGAAGAAATGAATGAGTTTGGAGTGGAGACTATTGTAGACTCTGTGCAGATTGATGAAAATTTGGGCACAGATGTCTCAATAGACTCAGAAAGAATTGGAAAGTGAGCGAACAAATCATCTAAAAGATGATTCTCACTTGCTTGCATTTTTTGGCTTCTCCAACAGAGTTAAAGATGGAGAATTTGGAAGTGATGTATTGATCATGTCAACATCCAATGAGTGTGTGGGTGAATTTGGTGTTTCAGGTGCTTTAATCATTAAGGATTTTGGCTGTGACTCCACATTTATTGGAGTCACATCAATCTGACTTTGAGAAGGTACAGTGACTGGGTCTTTAGCACCAGTTTGCACTGTGTGTGTTCCCTGTGCATCCCCAAGGGTTTTTGATCTCTTTTTTCTAGCATAAGTTTATGGTGAACTAGTGTCCCTAGCCCTCTTGGCATGTGCTCCTGGTTGAGAGCTTGTTTTAATAGTAACATCCTTTTGGGAGGATGAAACTAGAAATGAGCTAATTTCCTTATTAACAACCACAGTTTGTTGGGAAATTGTGGTATGGCTAGGCTTGGGTACACTCATCTCACCATCCTTATCATTTGGGTTTCTTTGATTTTCACCCTGTCCCTCACTTTGCTTACTCACCTTCACACTCCCCTCTTTGTGTTTAGTAGATTTTACAACTGGTTTCTTTTGAAAGAAACCAGAGGGGGCTTTCTTAGATTTGGATTTTGAAATTGTTGGTTTGGTAGCTTGGGTAGGCATCTGTTGGGTCATTGACACAGATGCCATAGCTACACTAGAAGACAAAGAAATGTGTGAGGTTGGAAGAGTGGAGACAATAGAGTTTACCTCACTTACCTGATGACCCTTCATGACTAGAAAATAGAAGAGGGGCACCTCTTTGTGGTGATTAGCTCTATTAAGATCTGCAATAATCCTCCTTTCTTGAACCCAACAATTTAGCTTGTTGGTTGGGTTCTCAACAGCAATGTTCTCAATAAGATGGTTAGCAAGCATCATAAAGAATCTAGCATAATAGACACTTTTACCTCTCTTATTAAGCTCTCCTAACTTATAACCTAACTCAAACAAGACCAAGTCACTGAAATTAAAGTACTTATCAAAAACTAGCATGTAAAGCATGTTAAGCATGGAAACGTTAACAGAGTCAAAATTGCTAATTTTACCAGAGAAAACTTTAGTTACCACATCACACAGATAACTCCAATCTTTTCTAAGACATAACCTCCTAATTTCACTTAACTTAGAGGTAGAAAGTGCATAGCCCATGGAATTTAGCATGTTAACTATATCAGTGTCTGTGTGTGGAACAGTAGCAATATTATCTGGAATTCTAAAGCATGCTTTGATAATGTCACTATTAATGTAAAACTACTTACCTTTTAGAGTGAAAGTTATGGTCTTGTCAATAGAGTTGTACACTGCAGTTGTCCATATCTCCTCCACAACTTCTTAGTAGATTTTGGGTGATTCCAGTATAGCATAACTGAGTTTACAGCTCTTCACAAAATCCATCATCTTGTAAAACTCTCCAGACTGTTGAATCTCCTTATTCACAAGAGCTGTGAAATTGTTCTTTTCATAGACATATCCAGTTTGAGACATGATTTTGACTACTGGTGCCATTGTTAGAGAATGAGAAATTTGCAGAGAGAATATTTTCTTTGGAGAAGAAAGGAAGTTAGAGCAATTGAATTGAGAATGATAAAAGAGTAGAATAAAAATGAATTCTGCTTTTATACTATCTCATAAATAAACTGTCAAAAATAATAAAGTGAAATAAAGTAACCAATCAAAATAGCCCAAAATAGTTGTTTAAAAATAAATAAACTGTAAAAATTATGTCACTTATCCGTCGTGTTGTGCTTATAAACTGAAAGTATACTCGATGGATAACGTTCAGAGTTTTAACGGCTAAGATTGAGATAATTCGACGGACGAGGACAAATCAATTATCCGTCGGGTTATGAAATAATCCAGAAAAGTAATTGATTTTTATTAACAAATAATATTCCGACGGATGATCAAACTCGATGGATAATGAGCATCCGTCGTGATGTAAATTTTGACTTAGCCAAAATTTCATCAAAAACAGAAAAAATCAATTAAGTTTCTGGCTGCATTAAAACTTGTAAAAATATATGAGATAATTCAAGAATAAATAAGCATACCTAACTCACTTACCAACCTTGAAAAGGTGGATTCATTAAGTGGCTTGGTAAATATATCTGCAAGCTGCTTTTTACTTTGAACAAAATGAAGTTCCACAGTACCATTCATCACATGCTCCCTAATGAAGTGGTACTTGATTTCTATGTGATTTGTTCTTGAATGTCTAGTGGCACTTGTGTTATCATAGAAAATGGGAATTCTATCCACTTATAGACCATAGTCCAACAATTGGTTTTTCATCCACAAAATTTGTGCACAGCAACTGCCAGCAGCAATATATTCAGCTTTAGCTGTAGAAGTAGAAACTGAATTTTGCTTTTTACTGAACCAGGACACAAGCTTGTTCCCTAGAAATTGACAGGTTCTTGTTGTGCTTTTTCAGTCTATTTTACCTGCATAATCTGCATCTGAATAACCAGTTTGATCAAAACCAGAATCTCTAGGGTACCAAATGCCAAGTTTTGGTGTTCCCTTGAGATATCTGAAAATTCTCTTAATAGCTACTACGTGAGATTCTCTAGGATCAGCCTGAAATCTAGCACAAAGACAAGTAGCAAACATTATATCTGGCCTACTAGCTGTTAAGTACAGAAGTGAGCCAACCATGCCCCTATAGCTTGAAATATCCACAGACTTTTCAGTAGTGTTTAATTCAAGCTTAGTTGCAGTGGCCATGAGAGTTTTTGCAGATGTGCAATCCATTAGATCAAACTTATTTAAAAGATCATAAATATATTTAGTTTGACTAATGAATATTCCATCACTAACTTGCTTAACTTGTAGACCAAGAAAGTAAGTCAGTTCTCCCATCATGCTCATTTCATACTTACTTTGCATCAATTTGGCAAACTTTTTGTAAAGTTTTTCATCTGTAGAACAAAATATAATATCATCTACATAGATTTGAACAAGTATACTAGAGCCATTAACATTTCTAAAGAATAAAGTTTTATCAACAGTACCTCTTGTGAAGTGATTTTCCAAAAGAAACTTTGATAAAGTGTCATACCAGGCTCTAGGTGCTTGCTTCAGTCCATAAAGTGCCTTTAAAATATAGTAGACATATTCTGGAAAATTTGGGTCTTCAAAACCAGGAGGCTGACTAACATAGACTTCCTCCTCCAAATCTCCATTCAGAAAAGCAATTTTGACATCCATTTGATAGACCTTGAAATTGGCATGGGCTGCATAGGCTAGGAAGATTCTGATGGCTTCAAGTCTTGCAACAGGAGCAAAGGTTTCATGAAAATCTATTTATTCTTGTTGACAGTAGCCCTTAGCAACCAATCTAGCTTTGTTCCTGACCACTATGCTATTTTCATCCATCTTGTTTCTGAATACCCACTTGGTGTCAATTGGATTCTTTCCTTTAGGTTTGGGTACCAACTTCCATACCTTGTTCCTTTCAAATTGATTTAGCTCCTCCTGCATAGGTAAAATCCAATCAGGATGCAATAAAGCTTCTTCTACCTTCTTTAGTTCTTCCTTAGATAGAAAGCTGCTATATAGACATTCTTCTTGAGTTGCTCTCCTTGTTTGAACTCTAGAAGATGCATCACCAATGATGAGCTCAAAAGGGTGATCTTTAGTCCATTTTCTTTGTTGAGGTAGATTAACTCTAGATGAAGAGGCCTCATTATTGTCTTGATGTGTGATTGAGCTTTGATTATAAGAAACTCCCCATAAGTTTATGAATCTTTGATTTGAGAAAGGGGAACTTTCTATAGGTGATCTATTCTGACTTTCAGCTTCTCTTAATGTTCTGACAGATGATACACTTTGTGTCTCGACAGATGAAGCTGATTGTCTCCCGACGGATAAGGCAGATTGTCTCCCGATGGATGAAGCATTTTGTAACTCGACAGATGTTAAATTATGTGCTTTATTAGTTGTAGATTTTTCTACATTATCCTTATTCACTATTTCTTGATCACTTTCATCATCACTGTCGTCACTAACCATCTCCACATTATCAAACTTGAGGCTTTCATGGAAATCTCCATCTTGCATTCCTTCAATCTTTTTGTCATCAAACATAACATGTATTGATTCCATAACAATGTTGGTTCTTAGATTGTAGACCCTATATGCCTTTCCCATAGCATATCCAACAAAAATTCCTTCATCTGCTTTAGCATCAAACTTCCCATATTAATCAGTTTAATTCCTCAAGATATAACATTTACAGCCAAAGACATGAAGAAAATTTAGAGTTGGCTTCCTATTCTTGAATAATTGGTAGGGTGGCATACACTTGGCTTGATTAAACAAGGAAATATTCTGAGTGTAGAAGGCAATATTCACAGCTTCAGCCCAAAAGTATGTTGGTAACTTTGATTCTTCAAGCATTATTCTTGCAACTTCAATAAGAGATCTGTTTTGCCTTTCCACTACTCCATTTTTTTGTGGAGTTCTTGCTGCAGAAAGCTCATGCATAATCTCATTCTCTTCACAAAATGATCTCATCACAAAATTCTTGAACTTAGTTCCATTGTCACTCCCGATTCTTCTTACTTTAAAATCAGGATGATTGTTGGCTTTCCTTATGTGATTGATGATGATTTCACTAGCTTCATCTTTAGAATTTAGGAAATATGTCCAAGAGAACTTTGAGAAATCATCCACAATTACTAGGAAAAATCTTTTCCTTAAGATAGACAACACATTGACTGGTCCAAATAAATCCATGTGTAACAATTGCAAAGGTTCTTCAATTGTTGAATCAAGCTTCTTTCTGAATGATGCTTTAATCTGATTTCCTTTCTGGTAGGCATCACAAAATCCATTCTTAGTAAACACCACTTGAGGAATACCTCTTACTAGCTCTTTCTTGACAAGCTCATTCATGGTCTTCAAGTTTAGATGTGACAGCTTCTTGTGCCATAGCCAGCTTTCATCTTGACTTGCTCTACTGAGAAGACAAGTGACAGATTCTGCATTAGATGAGTTGAAGTCAGCTAGATACACATTTCCTTTTCTCACTCCAATGAGAACCACTTTGTTGCTCCTTTTGTTTGTCACAACACAGGCTTCTGAATTGAAGGTTACTGAGTTGCCCTTATCACAAAGCTGGCTGATACTCAACAAATTATGCTTGAGACCATCCATTAGGGCAACCTCTTCAATGATGACATTGTCTTTTGAAATCAAGCCATATTTGTAATAACCCCAATTTTTGGAATTTTTGAAACCCTTATGAATAGTGATTTTGCTGATTATGCGGAATAAGAAAACTTTTCATGCCACACTATGTAGGGGTTCTGTTATTGATATTCTGAGATTTTATTAGTACTCTATATGGTATATAAGTGTATATAAAGATCGTCAGAATTCAATTCCGAACACTTTGATTTTTCCCGGAAATCCACCAGATACAGAAAGAAGTGAGTATAAGGTAACAGGATAAATAGGATTTAAATTCAAGGATTTTAAGAGGGGATCATAAAAAGGAATATAAAATATTGAGGAAGGTTTAGGGGAACCCAAGTGATAAGATCCCGGATATGATTCCTCAAACGATAAACGAGAACGAAAGTTAAGCGAATCATATAACAGATCAGCGGTCATTAGGCAAGCAATTAGGAGTTAATCAAGGAGGTTAGGGATGATGATGTCATCAAACCAACAAGAAGAAGACAAGTGTAACAAGATGACCTAAGCTTGATGACCTAAGCATGACAAGTAGGAAGGATTGGTTGGTTGATTGTGAGCCACACATTTTTCACCATGGTAAAAATTTAATTTAATTCCAAGATAAAAGGAATCAACCAACCAACAAATATCATAACACAAATATAAATTGAAAGTTGACTTTCCCATTTCAAGAAGAAAGCTCTCGGCTAAAACAAATCCAGCAACTTCAAACTGCCATATCTCCTTCAATACTCACTCACATGTTGTGTTCTATAGCTCGTTGGAAAGGTATTGAGATGGCCTACAACTCTTGTTCACAAGTCTCTTCCAAATAAGCATGGTAAGACCCTCATTTTTACAGTTCTTTAAATCAGACTTTTAGAAACTTCAAAGCCTAACTTTGTGTTCTTGATTTCTTTGGAAAGATCAAGCTTGTAGGAGGCTCCATAAGGCTTCCTAGTAACTTTCCACCTCCAAGAAAGGTATAAATCTTCACACCCTTTAGTAATAAGTTTGAATGTTGAAGTTTGGAGATGGTTTGGATGGATGAGTAGTAATTTGAATGATAAGCATGATTCGAGCTTAATTGTTAAGTAGTTTAGTTGAATTTGGAGATGTTATAATATATGATTGGATTGAGATCCTTGAGCTTATTATGACTGAAATCAGTAGCATTGATGTGTATCTTGAGTTGTTGTTGATTGGTAGTTGGATTGATATGATTTGGAATGGTAAAAAATTTGGAAATCGCATAAACATAGCCGTCGTAATGTCCGATTTACTTTAGACTGCTTTTGTTCATAACATTAGGACCCGAGAACTCCCTGCTAGGTTTTGACCATTGCCATGTTTAGATAGTTCATGTTACGAGCTTCGTTTTGATATGTGGTTCGTTTGATTCCGATGTACGGTTTAGGAGAAACGGCCGTTTTAAGTAACGACATTTCGCGAACGAAACATTACCCCTCGACTTACTTTGAAACATAGGTTAAAGACCTTAAATGACTAATTGGAGTATGAAACATTTATGTAAAGTGTAATAGGCAGTTGGTAATACACTCGCGAAGGAATCGCCTTAAAACTAGTAATGGTTAATTTATTAAAAATGGTGGAGCCGAGGGTACTCGAGTGACTTAAGAGAATCAGTAAGCGCAAAGCGAGCGTTAGAGTCTAATTTGGTTAAAGTATAGATTTACAAGTGACTTCGGTTTAATTCCAACTTATATGTTGTTTATAGGTTACCAGACTCGTCCCGAGCCATTTGTAATACCCAGTCACTCAGGCAAGTTTTCTACCCGTTATACTGTTGTTGTGATGTATATGTGTATATGCATGATCTTGTGATAAATGCATATTTGTTATTAGCAAATTCTTGCGATATATTGTAGCATGTGATATGGTATATATGCATGCCTATTTTGTATTCTTGATTTATATATCTGTTGGTTCAAGTGCTTATTCGTTGCATAATACCTATGCTAGAGATAAGCGGTATTTGCGTATACCCTTAGTATAGAGGATCAAAAGGTGAACTTTTTCTAAAACCGGGAGGCGAGGCTCCCGAGTATAATATATATTTATATATATATATATTGATATAGTTTTTAAAACTATTAATCGAATAAGGTTTATTCGATAACTTTATTTTATTTAATGAATATTATTACGAATATTCATTCGAGGGCTTATGACTCCTTTATTTTATTTAATGAATATTATTACGAATATTCATTCGAGGGCTTATGACTTCTTTATTTTATTAAATGAATATTATTTTGAATATTCATTCGAGGGCTTATGACTCAGTTTATATTATTTAATGAATATTATTTGAATATTCATTTGAGGATCTATGACTCCGATTATTTGCTGAGATATGTTCTTTATTTTATTAAAGAATAAGGTGTCGATAATCAAACTTATCTTTGATTATTCAAATAAAGATAGTACTTTCGTATAAGTATATCTTTGGTTATTTAATACTCATTTCAAGTATAAGTTTTAAAACTTCTACTTCAATTATTTTTATAAAGATTATTCTTTATGGGAATATTATTTAAATAATAATATTTAGATATTTTCTAATATATTAGGACTGATTTATTTCATTAAATCAGCATTACTCCAAACACTCTTTAAAGTGTTTTCGAGTCTTCAAAATAATTTTTAAAAGTTAGAGCGGATCCCAAAACTCATTTTTATATTTAAGATCTTCCTTTTAAAGGGGATTTAAATACTCATTCAAAACTTGAGGGATCCGGCTCAGTGGTGTATTTTACATTCGCAACGAGGTTGCTGTTTTGAGAAAACTTCTTGATTACTTGCCCATCGTTCGGGAAGTAAGTTCATCTATTTGAGTCGGCATAAGCAACATGGGCTCAGTGGGCGTCCATGAAAGTGTAAGTGGCTCAGTGGGAGTCCATCAAATGCGTAAGTGGCTGAGTGGCAGTCCAGCATAAGGTCCTATTGCGGCCAGGGTGATGACCAGTGGGGAATTCGTCCATCTACTAGTAGAAAAAGTTACTTATTGGTATCTTTGCCTGATCAGCAAGATATCAGGTTTATGCCAAGGTTTTCTCCTTTCCAAATTCATTGGATATTGCAACTCTGTTTATAATTTTCATAACAGAGGTTTTCAAGGAGTGTATGAAATGTATATATATAGGTGTATATATATATCGGGATTTAATGAAGTATCTCGTAACTTCATTATTTATAATGATATTCAAAGATTGAATCTATTCAAATCTTGTCTTGTAGTCTCATCTATGTGATGAACTTTTGAACTGATTATAACTTGAATGGTGGTAGTTCAAGTAATATTTGGAAAATATATAAGTATATTGGGGTATCTTGTAACTTCATATTTTCAACTTATATCTAGTTAATGATTATCTTATGCATATCAAAGATTTTCAGAAAAACGTTGAGACAAGGGTAGATATATGAGATCACCTTGCAACGATATTTTTATACAATTATAAACTGGAACTCTGTGTATATTATGCATGGAAGAGGACTTCCAAGATTTTGAAAAGTATATATGTATATATACGGAATATTTTGCGACTTTATCGCATTAAGATATCAAACTTGATTCATTTCTTTTGACCAAGACTTTCATGAGTACTATGAGAAGGCTCATATATTGTTAATCATTATACATATTATTTTGGTGGGCTTGCTGCTCACCCTTGCTTTCTTCTTTCATCACACAACAACAGATAGAAAAGATGAACAGGACCAAGCTCCCGATTCGCAAGCGGTTAAAAAACGTTCTGCAGTCTTCTGAAAGCGTTGATGCCGCCATAGCTGAGGTAGGAGATACCAATAGGCTAGGTTTTCAACTATTGATAAACCAGACTTATGTATAATATGAATTGTAATAATGGCAAGGAATATGTAAATTTATTCAGAACCTTTTTAAGGTGTAACAGTTTATAATTGTGGAATATAAGGACTTGTGTTATTTTTGAGTGTTCATCTCTGAGACTATAACTTGTGGTGTGTGTGTTTATTGTGGGGTCACAGTACATAGTAGTTGATTATTTATTAAGATTGGGTGTTATTAAGGGAAATGGAACTCGTGACAACCCGGATCCCCGACCCCGAATTTGGGGGTGTTACAGAAGTGGTATCAGAGCTAAGCGTTATAAACCTCAGAGATGATGTGACGTTAAGATAATAAGTTCACTATGATAATAAGAACTCTTGCCAAGTTCCTAGTCGGGCTACCTAACGTAGTACAGACAGTTAAAACCCTAATGGGAACCCTTATAAATATCGTGATAGAAGCGTAGTTCTTTATCGTATATTGTAGCGGGACTCCGAACCCTGAGGTTGAGGAGCAACAACGTGATGATGTTTTATTACTTATTGGAGATCAGATTATGGATTCGATAGAGCGTCCTAACGCGGGATCGGATGATGTTCATGTTGAGGATGTTGTCCTAGAAGGGATAGTTGCTGAGGAGGATCCCATGGGGGATCCTGACAAGAATGAATAAAGGACCACTGATGAATTGATGACCATGGTTAGGTCGACTACCAGAGGTAGAATTGGTCGGTCACTATCGGAGGTTCGTTCAAGTTTGTAAAGATAGTAGCCCCCTTTAACGCGGCTTACTCGTAAGTATGAGAAGTTTGAATGGACAGAGAAATACGAGAACAACTTTCAAGAACTGAAGCAAAGATTGGTGACGACCCCTATGATGGCGTTGCCGAATGGGAAAGGAGATTTTGTGATGTGTAGTGACACTTCGCATAAGGAATTAGGGTGCTTCTTATACAGCACAACAAGGTAATCGCGTACGCATCAAGACAATTAAGGGAATATAAAATTCGATATCCCCACCCATGAGCTTAGGCTCGTGGCAATAGTTTTGCCCTAAATATTGGAGGCACTACTTTTATGGAGAGAAGTACGAGATTTACACAAGCCATAAGTTCTCTAGTGCATTTTCACGCAGAAAGAGCTCAACATGCGCCAAATGAGGTGGTTAGAGCTAATCAAGGATTACGATTATGAGATTCTTTATCATTCGGGGAAAGCCAAGGTGGTGGCTGATGCCCTTAGTAAAAAAGGAGAGACTCAAGATGATAATGTCTTTGAGAGAGTTTATAAGAGATTTTGAGAAAATGGAAATAGAAGTGAAGGTAACCGGAGCCGGTACCGGAAAGCTGTTTGAGATTGCAAGACAGACCGAATTATTGGAAAAGAACATTTTGTGCCAGAAAAAGTGGTGAATGAAGGCAGAGAGCCAACAAATAGATATGAGATTAATACCGAGAAAGATGATAAGGGAATAATGAGGTATTTCTATAGAATTTGGGTTCCAAATGTTTAAGAGCTTAAAGATGAGATCCTAGATGAAAGTCATAGTTCAAGAAATAAGATTTAGGGCAAACCCTGAATGTGATAGTTAGGGAGGATGCCATCAAGATAGAAGGAACCCATAACATAATGAAGTGGAAAATGAGGATTTTAACGTATAAGATAACCCCAAGTATGGGAGAAGGATGAAACATTTCATACTGAGAAAATAGAAGTCGAGCAAGATAAGGAGACCCGAGACGGTACTCCTATATGGAAATTCATGGACATGTCTAAACAGAACTTATACTTTTATTCCCAACCATCACCTTAAGGAAATAATGCGGTAGGAAATCCTTTCATGACCTTTAAGTCGCTAAGCTCTCAGAGTTCCAAGGAACAGTTTGACCCAGTCGAGGCAAGAGCCTGGCTAAAGGAAATATAGGAATTATTTGAGATTCTAAATGACTGACGAAGCACAAAAGACTGTTTTTGTCACTTACCCCCGTAAGAGAGAGGCCACCCGTTGGTGAAAGGCCAAGAAAGGCACGGAGCCAGAGGTTATAATAAACTGATTAAAGTTCAGACAATTGTTTTCGGAAAAGTACTTCCCAAGGTTATGGAGGTAGTGTAAAAGCTTTAGAGCCAGAACAAAAGCGGACGAGTACGATGAATTATGAATCAAAGTTGTAAAAGTTGTCAAGATTCGTTCTGAGGACACGAATTCAGAATGACGGGATATTTGAAATCAATGCTTATGTTGTGTTGGTTCATCTAATGGTTGTAATGGAAACGAAAATAAAAGACTGAAAAGGGAAGGAGTATAAAGGGATATAGAGGAAATAGAGTTGAGAAGTGATAAGGGAGTTAGGTATGGGAAACCCTAAGAAACCCTTGCAATAAATATAGAGAAGTGTGTCATCATCAGCGCGATGGTGACTGATCATGAGATAAATTCAAGGTTTGAAGGCGTAAGCGATATGTAAAGTTAATTCCCTTGAAGTTGACAGTATTCGATGAAAATTTGAGATAGATCGATTGATTAATAAGGAAACACGGATGGACTGAGGAGACAAGAAAGTAAGAAATTAGGAAAATTGGATGAAGGAAGTGACCTTCAAGAATGTGAAGTGTAAGACCGGGGGCATGATACCCAGAAAGGGAGACGCCAGGTATGAAAGATATCCCAACATTGAGATGACTGTTGAGATAAATAAAAGAGGTAAATGAGTAGTTAGAACTAAAAGGTTCACGTTGAACACGACAAACATCTTCTAGAACATCCCTGTTATCATTACTGAATCAGGCAAGAAAAGCGGATAACCGTTCTTATCTTTTGGAGGCCATATTGATTGACCTCATTTTGAATACAGATGTTATTGTGAAATTAGGCATATACTATCGAGGTGGGAATGATTGAATAAGATACCCTTATCAGGGATATATGACTTGATTTATCCATGAAAGGATGCATGTACCTTTTAAAGGTGGAATTAAGGATAGAACATCGGTAACTTAAAATGAATCCTCGGGGAATGCATAAAGGTTGGAATTTCACCCTTAATAGGGATAGTGTGAGTTTTGATAGTTCGAATTGGAAAGGATTAAGTTAATAACAACCTTTAAGAATCAGTGGAGAAATTTTTCAGAAGTATATAGATAATGATTCTGGTATTAATAAATGGTATCTTGATATGCCCTGTATCTAGGGAATACAAGAGGAACGATTCGAGGATAACCTTAGAGGTTTTACAAGGAGAAAGGTAATATTCAAAATTCTCAAGAATACAAATGTTGATAAAGGAAATATGACGTAATTACAATGATGCCAAGTGGGGCACGTGTTAAACCACGAGAAAGTATGGATCGAACCAGTAAAGGTCGAAATTGTTTAGGGCAATTAGGGCCTAGGATAAAAGATGTTCTAAGTATGATTGAGAGTCAGTCGTGACAGTGATTAACCTCTAAAGACTGAGGCAATAACTTATGGAAAAATGGTGATATTTTTTTTTACTCATCAGATTTTAAGGAAAACATCTTCACACAAGCAGTGATTGGAAATGAGGTAGAAAATTTAGTGAAGGTGGTTAAAATGACTTTGATTGTAAGGAAATATTACTATCAAGAAAGGCCAAAGAGGTGACCGACACTTTAAGTGTAAGAGGACAATTATAGGCGCTCGTGCCAGAGGAATATAGTGATAATGGTTAAGGCTGTGAAGGTTGTATTATGGTGTGGAAGATTGACATTCCTTCTGATGATTGTGCGATACTCAACCGTGATAGTAGTTGGGTAAAGATTAATTTTTGTAATCACCGTGAGCGGGCTATCTATCTTAGAGGGTCATATCTTAAGATAAGCCAGGACCATGTTACGAAAGGACTAAATGAATCTTTGAGCTTCATGTCTCCTAATAAAGACATATGGTTAATAATGGTATTAACCTGCTATCGTCGTTTTCATTGAAACTCTTCTGCAATTTTATCTGCTTCATGTCGTATGTACGTCAAGTTCAGGAGTGTTCTTCATGAATCATGAATGGTGATCATGTTACCTCCTTAGAAGAATTCGATACGAGATGTATGGACTCCGTATGGTTAACTATTAAGACTTCATGGAAAATGAATGACTACAGTAGGTCAACGATGGACCCTAGTAGTGCAGGAATGATTCTGCGGGTAATGAGCCAATTAATTACAACCGTAAGAGTTGTATTGGAATGGATGTTGATGTCACACCCCCAACTTAAATAGCGAAATAAATATAGCTATTACATCTTTTTAATGAAGAATATACAACCAAAATCCAAGATCTTACAGTTTAGGGTTTGGAACAGCCCAACACTACCAACTATTACATCTGATTACAAATACCGAGTCCTCACACAACTATTATTACTTATTCTACCTGAGCTCGAACATAAGCATCAGCATCACAGGTCTTACGGGCAGTCTGCTTGAATCTAACCATAGCTGCTAGCTGTAATATAAGGGTAAAGCAAGAAGTGAGCCAAAAGCTCAACAAGTGCTAATAGTACAACGCAAAACATAAATCGAGATATACCTTTAGGAATGACAATGGAACGACATAATCAATGATAACGAGAGATAAAACTTATGTGAGTTGGCATCATTTTTCTTGCATCAAAACAAATTTTAAAAATCATTCTTAATCAAAATCATTTTATGACGCTACGGATTACAGCCGGTGATCAGCCGCGAAGTAATCCCGAACCTCGCTGGGTTCTAAAACATTATTGGGAATCCCTAGGCAACTTTCAAGCCTAATATAAGTGTGGAAAGGACTCGCGTCTCAGTCCAGATCCACCATTCAAAGAAAACATTTATCCCCCTTTGGGACTGAAAAATCCACATTTTAATCATTTTAAAAACTGATGCCGATTTATGACAAAATCTCTTTCGACTGTAATCATTTTTATCAAGGGATTATAGATCAACTTGAAACACTGGAAATATGACACTAAATCTCAGGGCCATGATCCACTAGACTTTACTATATTAGGGTAATTGAGAGGTTTCCATAAACAAGAACTTTGACAAGGAAATTGAGCAAGGCTATTGGATAATATGAAAGAGTAATGCCAAACTAGGCTTAAAGCAATGGTTGTAGACAAGGTATAGGTATTAGAATATCAAGAAGATAAGCATCACTGGTTCCAATAGGATAGAGGTGTTAAAATATAAAGAAAGTGATCATCAGCTCAAGATATAACAGGGTATCAAGCTTTTAGGGTAAGGATAGGGTTATCAAACAATCATGAATGAATTTAAGAAATGATTGGCTTTTAGGTATCAAGATAAAGTTTCTATCGAGGTTATTTCAAGAGTTGAATCAAAGCATCAGGGTGCAATATCAAGATTTCTCAGGGATCAATAGCATGATAATCAAAAGGATCAATAAGGTATTATAACAAATCTCTATTTTATCATGGCATTAAACTATCATGAAAGACTTTTGAACTACTTGCAATACGTATTCGAGGGTTCATGGCATCTCTATGTAACTCAAAGATAAACAAAAGATACGCTTGATTTAAATATATCAAAATGACTCAGGATAATTGCATCGATATATATATGAACTGTTTACAGTAAATACGAAGGTCAAGTTGAATCACTTGCCTTGAGATAGACTGGTCTGGTCTGACTGGTAGGAGCAACAACTGGAGCTTCACTCGACTTTTATGGCAAGTTTTCCCTCGTCTCGAGATCCTACATAAATAATAATAATCCTCATTATAATATATTCTTACCATCTTAACCTATTTACAACCCGAAATTAAACATGGATGGCACTTAGGCCTATACGCACTTAATTCATATCCACCATTATATTTTCAAATGTACACACGTAGCCACATAATCACATATCGTATATTAATACCAAATAACATCATATACACCATAATGCCACACTAGGCTTGGATGATCTCGACTCACCACTTAAGTCACTTGGTCGCTAACTAAACAAAGTCTTCAAATTTGGGCTTCCTAACTCAATGTGCCTTTCCTAAATTATCCAAAACCTATTGATCCTCACTTGTGCCTTTTTCTCTACTGACCTTATACTATCTTACAACTATGGTGGTTGACCTAATACTCACTTCTAAGTGTTCTAAAACTATGTGATAAGTGAAAGTGCTCACTGGTGCAAATTTCAGAATGGTAACTAAGGTTTCTTGAGTGCATTAGACACTCTTAAACTACAAGTTTTTCTTCAAAATTTTTACACAAGACTCTCCTGACCTAAGGGCATCTCACAAGCTTGATGTGGCTCAAAGGCCTGGCTTGGGCCTTCTTGGGCCTAAGCTAAAAGTCCAAGGTTCCCCTGTTTTTCTGGGCAGAAAATGCCCTGACTTGAATTAACTTGTGACACATGGTTCTAGCTCATATCCTATGAACTATGGTTGGAAAAACTTCTCTGACATACCCTCTAACTAAGGCCCAATTGGGCCTAATGAGGGCCTACCCATGACATGGCCAAATCTCCCTATTTCTAAGTTGCAACAAAACTGTCCCCTGCTGGACAGATTTTGTTATTCTACTTGTGCACCTAACCAAATGACATGCAAACCTCCAACCAACTCCTAAAACCTATTATATACTCCCCATAATAACTTCTGGTAGCTTGGGCCTCAAAGTGCACATCAATGACATGGTCAAAACTCACTCTAAACCTCAGGGTATTAAACTGATTTTTCTGCAGAAACTATAACTCTCATTTTTCCAAGGTTTTGACTTGACAACTCAACTAACAAAAACTCAATACTTAAACCAAGACTTATACATGGTAATCTACTGAACTAACTCCTTTATTCTCAAAATAACATTGGGTGAGATCATCCATGCCTAAAAACAACAACATGCAACTAAATATATAACATGCAACTCATGGAAAGCACATAATAAGATTTCGGCTAGGCATAAAGTTGTAAATGCTTGCAAAATCGACTTGCACCTAATACTTATCCTTAATAATTATGAAATATAACTCCTTTTAAGTATTAATAAGAAATTCATCATGGAAACAATCTATTTAAGCACATCTATTTCGAATTTTATAGATAACAACATGATTTCGAAAAGAATAGCATGCAAAACATGGTTGATCATCATTTTAATGTCTTAAAACTAGCATGCATGGCTAAACATAAATTTATAATGAGATTTCAGTAGCATGCAAAGGATTTTAAAGCATGATATCTCCATAAAACACTTAGTTAGCACATATACATAATATATCTCATAGAGAGCTCTTGAATTCACAAGAATCAAGAGTTTCTCTTTGGAGATCACACAAAACTACACATGCAACCATGAAACTTCATCTTCCAAATCACAAAACTCTTGGGAAGTATATAAAATAAATGTAGGTGAAAGAATTACACTAGGGAAGATGAGAAATGGAATGAAAAATGGAAGGGAGTGGGGGAAATGGGGTTCGGCCGAGAGCAAAAGGGAGGGAGGGGAAGAGAGAAATTTTTGTGGTGTGTTGGAGTGTGAAATGATGAATGACTTCTCTCCACTTTGATTTGTTTGTTTTATGCTATTTGGTTGACAAGTAATGAGTGGAAGTGAGAACTTACAAAAATGTCCCTTGGCTAAAGTTAGGCCATTTTGCATGCAAGGCTAAGGTAGTAATTTGGTAATAATCAAATGAGTTAGTGGGGTTGGAAAAGTCTTATTTGCCCTTTGAGAGAATAGAAAGAGAGTTTGCATGCAAGGTTATTCATGTAATTTGATAATTATAACAAATAAAATTTGTAAAGATTTATTTTTATAAAATAAAATACAAGTTCAAAAATTATAAAAGTATACCATAAAATAACTTGTATTTTTAGAGACTTTATAAAATCATTTTCAAAATTTGTGATCAAAATGCCTTTTAAAAGAAGATTTTTCCAAAGCTTAGAATATTCCTTATAAATCAAAAATAAAGAAATTAAATAAACTCTTGCTTTGAAAAATCATATACTACCCAAAGCAAATTTATAATGCAGAAATTTTCACTCACACAAACGTACAATCATTGAATATATTTTCATTTGACTTAATATTATACCAAATTCACAAATAATATTACATAAAATGCCGGTCGTAACAGTTGAGATTAAGTACCACTAATCGGGTTGTGGTGATGTATAAGTTATCATTGATAGACTAATTAAGTCGATTATCTACCTATTGAATACTTATTCCTTCTTATCAATAGAGAGTCGTATTACTATATGAGGAAGGTTGCAGTGCAAGCATAGAATTTTAGTAACGGTGATGTCTAGAATGAAAACCCAAATTCGATTTTCGATGTCGAGGGAGTTTCAAAGGTGATTGTGTATAAGCTTGAGCAAGAGCATGGGTCCATAGAATGATGGATGGAATAGTAAATATTTAAGCATGTAAAATACGATGCTATAATACTTGATGTTGATATAAATACACATATGTTTTGTTCTCCTATATCAAACCTCTATAGTTCAGAGGTAGGTTCCAAGCCAGATATTTGGTGGCAGTATATTTTTTTTTTCACATATACAATTCTCTTCAATTCGTTCTTTTCTCTTCTTTTCATTTCATATAAGCTGAGAAGAACAACCCTTCCAGAAGGGGAGGTATTGCCGAATGACTATCTATCTGTGTGATAGAAGCCGAATAGGATACCATATATTGTTTAATTGCTTGTCAAGTACTAAAGGCTGGCCATCTTTTGTACTAACTATGCAATGTAACAAGTGTTCATGATCATAGTGATCTCTCAATAAATTCTTTTACATCTATATGAAGGACTAAGCTTTCGAAGATAGAAGCAGCTGAAAAAGGAGTAGTAAAGTTGTGGTGGTATGCGGAATTGAAACACATTCGTGATACTAAGGTTGACGAGGTTATTAAAAGGTTATAGAACGCTAACGAGCAAAAGTATAACCAGTATAATATTAGGAACGGAAGGTAGTAGCGATTACGAACTGGAAAAGAATGGGTATTGAGAAGCAAAAGCTCTAATGCTAAAAGCTATAATGAGAGTCTGTGCAATAGACTTGAAAAAAAATGGAATGATCACTTAACACGGATTGAGTTTTCTTACGAAAATAGATCTTATGTCATTATCGAGTTATCGCCTTATGAGATCCTTGAGGGAAGACAATGTCGATCTCCCTTATGTTAGGATGAAGTTGTAGAGCACAAGATGCTCGGACCCGCAGTAGTCCAAAGGACCAAGGATATAATAGATCTAATCAGAGGACGACTGGTAGTAACCCAAGATGGACATAAGAAGTATGTTGATTTGACACGAAAGGACAAAGAATAGGAAGTAGGGGACCTAGTGTTGTTAAAGGTATCCCCTTGGAAACCCTTGGAAATGATTGATGAGATTCGGAAAGAAAGGAAACCTAAGTCCACAATTTGTCGGACCCTTGGATATATTAAGAAGTATTGGGAAGTTAGCATATGAGCTAGCCTTACCCCAGAACATGTAGCAAGTCATAACGTGTTTCACGTATCAATGTTAAGGAAGTGTAATTCGGATGCCAGATAAATAGGGGCATATGAGCGTATAGACATGCAACCAGACATAACCTATATGGAGCAACCAGGAAGGGTTATAGATTGAAAAAGGAACAAGTACTTAGGAGAAGGGTTATCAAACTATTCAGAGTTTGATGGAAGAACCACAATGTGGGAAAATTTATTTGAGAGTTAGAAAGTGTAATGCTAAGAAAGTATCCCTATTCATTTTCTATCTGATTCCGGGACGGAATCCTTTTAAGGAGGGGAGACTGTAATAACCCCAATTTTTGGAATTTTTGAAACCCTTATCAATAGTGATTTTGCTGATTATGCTGAATAAGAAAACTTTTCATGCCACACTATGTAGGGGTTCTGTTATTGATATTCTGAGATTTTATTAGTACTCTATATGGTATATAAGTGTATATAA
This sequence comes from Apium graveolens, assembly GCF_009905375.1. NCBI lineage: Eukaryota > Viridiplantae > Streptophyta > Magnoliopsida > Apiales > Apiaceae > Apium > Apium graveolens. Next base: position 136,003,934 of record NC_133653.1, on the reverse strand, counting down.
AGATCGTCAGAATCCAATTCCGAACACTTTGATTTTTCCCGGAAATCCACCAGATACAGAAAGAAGTGAGTATAAGGTAACAGGATAAATAGGATTTAAATTCAAGGATTTTAAGAGGGGATCATAAAAAGGAATATAAAATATTGAGGAAGGTTTAGGGGAACCCAAGTGATAAGATCCCGGATATGATTCCTCAAACGATAAAGGAGAACGAAAGTTAAGCGAACCGTATAATAGATCAGCGGTCATTAGGCAAGCAATTAGGAGTTAATCAAGGAGGTTAGGGATGATGATGTCATCAAACCAACAAGAAGAAGACAAGTGTAACAAGATGACCTAAGCTTGATGACCTAAGCATGACAAGTGGGAAGGATTGGTTGGTTGATTGTGAGCCACACATTTTTCACCATGGTAAAAATTTAATTTAATTCCAAGATAAAAGGAATCAACCAACCAACAAATATCATAACACAAATACAAATTGAAAGTTGACTTTCCCATTTCAAGAAGAAAGCTCTCGTCTAAAACAAATCCAGCAACTTCAAACTGCCATATCTCCTTCAATACTCACTCACATGTTGTGTTCTATAGCTCGTTGGAAAGGTATTGAGATGGCCTACAACTCTTGTTCACAAGTCTCTTCCAAATAAGCATGGTAAGACCCTCATTTTTACAGTTCTTTAAATCAGACTTTTAGAAACTTCAAAGCCTAACTTTGTGTTCTTGATTTCTTTGGAAAGATCAAGCTTGTAGGAGGCTCCATAAGGCTTCCTAGTAACTTTCCACCTCCAAGAAAGGTATAAATCTTCACACCCTTTAGTAATAAGTTTGAATGTTGAAGTTTAGAGATGGTTTGGATGGATGAGTAGTAATTTGAATGATAAGCATGATTCGAGCTTAATTGTTAAGTATTTTAGTTGAATTTGGAGATGTTATAATATATGATTGGATTGAGATCCTTGAGCTTATTATGACTGAAATCAGTAGCATTGATGTGTATCTTGAGTTGTTGTTGATTGGTAGTTGGATTGATATGATTTGGAATGGTAAAAAAATTGGAAATCGCGTAAACATAGCCGTCGTAATGTCCGATTTACTTTAGACTGCTTTTGTTCATAACATTAGGACCCGAGAACTCCCTGCTAGGTTTTGACCATTTCCATGTTTAGATAGTTCATGTTACGAGCTTCATTTTGATATGTGGTTCGTTTGATTCCGATGTACGGTTTAGTAGAAACGGCCGTTTTAAGTAACGACGTTTCGCGAACGAAACATTACCCCTCGCCTTACTTTGAAACATAGGTTAAAGACCTTAAATAACTAATTGGAGTATGAAACATTTATGTAAAGTGTAATAGGCAGTTGGTAAGACACTCGCGAAGGAATCTCCTTAAAACTCGTAATGGTTAATTTATTAAAAATGGTGGAGCCGAGGGTACTCGAGTGACTTAAGAGAATCAGTAAGCGCAAAGCGAGCGTTAGAGTCTAATTTGGTTAAAGTATAGATTTACAAGTGACTTCGGTTTAATTCCAACTTATATGTTGTTTATAGGTTACCAGACTCGTCCCGAGCCATTTGTAACCCCCAGTCACTCAGACAAGTTTTCTACCCGTTATACTGTTGTTGTGATGTATATGTGTATATGCATGATCTTGTGATAAATGCATATTTGTTATTAGCAAATTCTTGCGATATATTGTAGCATGTGATATGGTATATATGCATGCCTGTTTTGTATTCTTGATTTATATATCTGTTGGTTCAAGTGCTTATTCGTTGCATAATACCTATGCTAGAGATAAGCGGTATTTGCGTATACCCTTAGTATAGGGGATCAAAAGGTGAACTTTTTCTAAAACCGGGAGGCGAGGCTCCCGAGTATAATATATATTTATATATATATATATTGATATAGTTTTTAAAACTATTAATCGAATAAGGTTTATTCGATAACTTTATTTTATTTAATGAATATTATTACGAATATTCATTCGAGGGCTTATGACTCCTTTATTTTATTTAATGAATATTATTACGAATATTCATTCGAGGGCTTATGACTTCTTTATTTTATTAAATGAATATTATTTTGAATATTCATTCGAGGGATTATGACTCAGTTTATATTATTTAATGAATATTATTTGAATATTCATTTGAGGATCTATGACTCCGATTATTTGCTGAGATATGTTCTTTATTTTATTAAAAAATAAGGTGTCGATAATCAAACTTATCTTTGATTATTCAAATAAAGATAGTACTTTCGTATAAGTATATCTTTGGTTATTTAATACTCATTTCAAGTATAAGTTTTAAAACTTCTACTTCAATTATTTTTATAAAGATTATTCTTTATGGGAATATTATTTAAATAATAATATTCAGATATTTTCTAATATATTGGGACTGATTTATTTCATTAAATCAGCATTACTCCAAACACTCTTTAAAGTGTTTTCGAGTCTTCAAAATGATTTTTAAAAGTTAGAGCGGATCCCAAAACTCATTTTTATATTTAAGATCTTCCTTTTAAAGGGGATTTAAATACTCATTCAAAACTTGAGGGATCCGGCTCAGTGGTGTATTTTACATTCGTAACGAGGTTGCTGTTTTGAGAAAACATCTTGATTACTTGCCCATCGTTCGGGAAGTAAGTTCATCTATTTGAGTCGGCATAAGCAACATGGGCTCAGTGGGCGTCCATGAAAGTGTAAGTGGCTCAGTGGGAGTCCATCAAATGCGTAAGTGGCTGAGTGGCAGTCCAGCATAAGGTCCTATTGCGGCCAGGGTGATGACCAGTGGGGAATTCGTCCATCTACTAGTAGAAAAAGTTACTTATTGGTATCTTTGCCTGATCAGCAAGATATCAGGTTTATGCCAAGGTTTTCTCCTTTCCAAATTCATTGGATATTGCAACTCTGTTTATAATTTTCATAACAGAGGTTTTCAAGGAGTGTATGAAATGTATATATATAGGTGTATATATATATCGGGATTTAATGAAGTATCTCGTAACTTCATTATTTATAATGATATTCAAAGATTGAATCTATTCAAATCTTGTCTTGTAGTCTCATCTATGTGATGAACTTTTGAACTGATTATAACTTGAACGGTGGTAGTTCAAGTAATATTTGGAAAAGATATAAGTATATTGGGGTATCTTGTAACTTCATATTTTCAACTTATATCTAGTTAATGATTATCTTATGCATATCAAAGATTTTCAGAAAAACGTTGAGACAAGGGTAGATATATGAGATCACCTTGCAACGATATTTTTATACAATTATAAACTGGAACTCTGTGTATATTATGCATGGAAGAGGACTTCCAAGATTTTGAAAAGTATATATGTATATATACGGAATATTTTGCGACTTCATCGCATTAAGATATCAAACTTGATTCATTTCTTTTGACCAAGACTTTCATGAGTACTATGAGAAGGCTCATATATTGTTAATCATTATACATATTATTTTGGTGGGCTTGCTGCTCACCCTTGCTTTCTTCTTTCATCACACAACAACAGATAGAAAAGATGAACAGGACCAAGCTCCCGATTCGCAAGCGGTTAGAAAACGTTCTGCAGTCTTCTGAAAGCGTTGATGCCGCCGTAGCTGAGGTAGGAGATACCAATAGGCTAGGTTTTCAACTATTGATAAACCAGACTTATGTATAATATGAATTGTAATAATGGCAAGGAATATGTAAATTTATTCAGAACCTTTTTAAGGTGTAACGGTTTATAATTGTGGAATATAAGGACTTGTGTTATTTTTGAGTGTTCATCTCTGAGACTATAAATTGTGGTGTGTGTGTTTATTGTGGGGTCACAGTACAGAGTAGTTGATTATTTATTAAGATTGGGTGTTGTTAAGGGAAATGGAACTCGTGACAACCCGGATCCCCGACCCCGGATTTGGGGGTGTTACAGAAGTGGTATCAGAGCTAAGCGTTATAAACCTCAGAGATGATGTGACGTTAAGATAATAAGTTCACTATGATAATAAGAACTCTTGCCAAGTTCCTAGTCGGGCTACCTAACGTAGTACTGACAGTTAAAACCCTTATGGGAACCCTTATAAATATCGTGATAGAAGCGTAGTTCGTTATCGTATATTGTAGCGGGACTCCGAACCCTGAGGTTGAGGAGCAACAACGCCATGATGTTTTATTACTTATTGGAGATCAGATTATGGATTCGATAGAGCGTCCTAACGCGGAATCGGATGATGTTCATGTTGAGGATGTTGTCCTAGAAGGGATAGTTGCTGAGGAGGATCCCATGGAGGATCCTGACAAGAATGAATAAAGGACCACTGATGAATTGATGACCATGGTTAGGTCGACTACCAGAGGTAGAATTGGTCGGTCACTATCGGAGGTTCGTTCAAGTTTGTAAAGATAGTAGCCCCCTTTAACGCGGCTTACTCGTAAGTATGAGAAGTTTGAATGGACAGAGAAATACGAGAACAACTTTCAAGAACTGAAGCAAAGATTGGTGACGACCCCTATGATGGCGTTGCCGAATGGGAAAGGAGATTTTGTGATGTGTAGTGACGCTTCGCATAAGGAATTAAGCAGCACAACAAGGTAATCGCGTACGCATCAAGACAATTAAGGGAATATAAAATTCGATATCCCCACCCATGAGCTTAGGCTCGTGGCAATAGTTTTGCCCTAAATATTGGAGGCACTACTTGTATGGAGAGAAGTACGAGATTTACACAAGCCATAAGTTCTCTAGTGCATTTTCACGTAGAAAGAGCTCAATATGCGCCAAATGAGGTGGTTAGAGCTAATCAAGGATTACGATTATGAGATTCTTTATCATTCGGGGAAAGCCAAGGTGGTGGCTGATGCCCTTAGTAAAAAGGAGAGACTCAAGATGATAATGTCTTTGAGAGAGTTTATAAGAGATTTTGAGAAAATGGAAATAGAAGTGAAGGTAACCGGAGCCGGTACCGGAAAGCTGTTTGAGATTGCAAGACAGACCGAATTATTGGAAAAGAACATTTTGTGCCAGAAAAAGTGGTGAATGAAGGCAGAGAGCCAAAAAATAGATATGAGATTAATACCGAGAAAGATGATAAGGGAATAATGAGGTATTCCTATAGAATTTGGGTTCCAAATGTTTAAGAGCTTAAAGATGAGATCCTAGATGAAAGTCATAGTTCAAGAAATAAGATTTAGGGCAAACCCTGAATGTGATAGTTAGGGAGGATGCCATCAAGATAGAAGGAACCCATAACATAATGAAGTGGAAAATGAGGATTTTAACGTATAAGATAACCCCAAGTATGGGAGAAGGATGAAACATTTCATACTGAGAAAATAGAAGTCGAGCAAGATAAGGAGACCCGAGACGGTACTCCTATATGGAAATTCATGGACATGTCTAAACAGAACTTATACTTTTATTCCCAACCACCACCTTAAGGAAATAATGCGGTAGGAAATCCTTTCATGACCTTTAAGTCGCTAAGCTCTCAGAGTTCCAAGGAACAGTTTGACCCAGTCGAGGCAAGAGCCTGGCTAAAGGAAATATAGGAATTATTTGAGATTCTAAATGACTGACGAAGCACAAAAGACTGTTTTTGTCACTTACCCCCGTAAGAGAGAGGCCACCCGTTGGTGAAAGGCCAAGAAAGGCACGGAGCCAGAGGTTATAATAAACTGATTAAAGTTCAGACAATTGTTTTCGGAAAAGTACTTCCCAAGGTTATGGAGGTAGTGTAAAAGCTTTAGAGCCAGAACAAAAGCGGACGAGTACGATGAATTATGAATCTAAGTTGTAAAAGTTGTCAAGATTCGTTCTGAGGACACGAATCCAGAATGACGGGATATTTGAAATCAATGCTTATGTTGTGTTGGTTCATGTAATGGTTGTAATGGAAACGAAAATAAAAGACTGAAAAGGGAAGGAGTATAAAGGGATATAGAGGAAATAGAGTTGAGAAGTGATAAGGGAGTTAGGTATGGGAAACCCTAAGAAACCCTTGCAATAAATATAGAGAAGTGTGTCATCATCAGCGCGATGGTGACTGATCATGAGATAAATTCAAGGTTTGAAGGCGTAAGCGATATGTAAAGTTAATTCCCTTGAAGTTGACAGTATTCGATGAAAATTTGAGATAGATCGATTGATTAATAAGGAAACACAGATGGACTGAGGAGACAAGAAAGTAAGAAATTAGGAAAATTGGATGAAGGAAGTGACCTTCAAGAATGTGAAGTGTAAGACCGGGGGCATGATACCCAGAAAGGGAGACGCCAGGTATGAAAGATATCCCAACATTGAGATGACTGTTGAGATAAATAAAAGAGGTAAATGAGTAGTTAGAACTAAAAGGTTCACGTTGAACACGACAAACATCTTCTAGAACATCCCTGTTATCATTACTGAATCAGGCAAGAAAAGCGGATAACCGTTCTTATCTTTTGGAGGCCATATTGATTGACCTCATTTTGAATACAGATGTTATTGTGAAATTAGGCATATACTATCGAGGTGGGAATGATTGAATAAGATACCCTTATCAGGGATATATGACTTGATTTATCCATGGAAGGCTGCATGTACCTTTTAAAGGTGGAATTAAGGATAGAACATCGGTAACTTAAAATGAATCCTCGGGGAATGCATAAAGGTTGGAATTTCACCCTTAATAGGGATAGTGTGAGTTTTGATAGTTCGAATTGGAAAGGATTAAGGTAATAACAACCTTTAAGAATCAGTGGAGAAATTTTTCAGAAGTATATAGATAATGATTCTGGTATTAATAAATGGTATCTTGATATGCCCTGTATCTAGGGAATACAGGAGGAACGATTCGAGGATAACCTTAGAGGTTTTACAAGGAGAAAGGTAATATTCAAAATTCTCAAGAATACAAATGTTGATAAAGGAAATATGACGTAATTATAATGATGCCAAGTGGGGCACGTGTTAAACCATGAGAAAGTATGGATCGAACCAGTAAAGGTCGAAATTGTTTAGGGCAATTAGGGCCTAGGATAAAAGATGTTCTAAGTATGATTGAGAGTCAGTCGTGACAGTGATTAACCTCTAAAGACTGAGGCAATAACTTATGGAAAAATGGTGATATTTTTTTTTACTCATCAGATTTTAAGGAAAACATCTTCACACAAGCAGTGATTGGAAATGAGGTAGAAAATTTAGTGAAGGTGGTTAAAATGACATTGATTGTAAGGAAATATTACTATCAAGAAAGGCCAAAGAGGTGGCCGACACTTTAAGTGTAAGAGGACAATTATAGGCGCTCGTGCCAGAGGAATATAGTGATAATGGTTAAGGCTGTGAAGGTTGTATTATGGTGTGGAAGATTGACATTCCTTCTGATGATTGTGCGATACTCAACCGTGATAGTAGTTGGGTAAAGATTAATTTTTGTAATCACCGTGAGCGGGCTATCTATCTTAGAGGGTCATATCTTAAGATAAGCCAGGACCATGTTACGAAAGGACTAAATGAACCTTTGAGCTTCATGTCTCCTAATAAAGACATATGGTTAATAATGGTATTAACCTGCTATCGTCGCTTTCATTGAAACTCTTCTGCAATTTTATCTGCTTCATGTCGTATGTACGTCAAGTTCAGGAGTGTTCTTCATGAATCATGAATGGTGATCATGTTACCTCCTTAGAAGAATTTGATACGAGATGTATGGACTCCGTATGGTTAGCTATTAAGACTTCATGGAAAATGAATGACTACAGTAGGTCAACGATGGACCCTAGTAGTGTAGGAATGATTCTGCGGGTAATGAGCCAATTAATTACAACCGTAAGAGTTGTATTGGAATGGATGTTGAGATTAAGTACCACTAATCGGGTTGTGGTGATGTATAAGTTATCATTGATAGACTAATTAAGTCGATTATCTACCTATTGAATACTTATTCCTTCTTATCAATAGAGAGTCGTATTACTATATGAGGAAGGTTGCAGTGCAAGCATAGAATTTTAGTAACGGTGATGTCTAGAATGAAAACCCAGATTCGATTTTCGATGTCGAGGGAGTTTCAAAGGTGATTGTGTATAAGCTTGAGCAAGAGCATGGGTCCATAGAATGATGGATGGAATAGTAAATATTTAAGCATGTAAAATGTGATGCTATAATACTTGATGTTGATATAAATACACATATGTTTTGTTCTCCTATATCAAACCTCTATAGTTCAGAGGTAGGTTCCAAGCCAGATATTTGGTGGCAGTATATTTTTTTTTTCACATATACAATTCTCTTCAATTCGTTCTTTTCTCTTCTTTTCATTTCATATAAGCTGAGAAGAACAACCCTTCCAGAAGGGGAGGTATTGCCGAATGACTATCTATCTGTGTGATAGAAGCCGAATAGGATACCATATATTGTTTAATTGCTTGTCAAGTACTAAAGGCTGGCCACCTTCTGTACTAACTATGCAATGTAACAAGTGTTCATGATCATAGTGATCTCTCAATAAATTCTTTTACATCTATATGAAGGACTAAGCTTTCGAAGATAGAAGCAGCTGAAAAAGGAGTAGTAAAGTTGTGGTGGTATGCGGAATGGAAACACATTCGTGATACTAAGGTTGACGAGATTATTAAAAGGTTATAGAACGCTAACGAGCAAAAGTATAACCAGTATATTATTAGGAACGGAAGGTAGTAGCGATTACGAACTGGAAAAGAATGGGTATTGAGAAGCAAAAGCTCTAATGCTAAAAGCTATAATGAGAGTCTGTGCAATAGACTTGAAAAAAATTGGAATGATCACTTAACACGGATTGAGTTTTCTTACGAAAATAGATCTTATGTCATTATCGAGTTGTCGCCTTATGAGATCCTTGAGGGAAGACAATGTCGATCTCCCTTATGTTAGGATAAAGTTGTAGAGCACAAGATGCTCGGACCCGCAGTAGTCCAAAGGATAAAGGATATAATAGATCTAATCAGAGGACGACTGGTAGTAACCCAAGATGGACATAAGAAGTATGTTGATTTGACACGAAAGGACAAAGAATAGGAAGTAGGGGACCTAGTGTTGTTAAAGGTATCCCCTTGGAAACCCTTGGAAATGATTGATGAGATTCGGAAAGAAAGGAAAGCTAAGTCCACAATTTGTCGGACCCTTGGATATATTAAGAAGTATTGGGAAGTTAGCATATGAGCTAGCCTTACCCCAGAACATGTAGCAAGTCATAACGTGTTTCACGTATCAATGTTAAGGAAGTGTAATTCGGATGCCAGATAAATAGGGGCATATGAGCGCATAGACATGCAACCAGACGTAACCTATATGGAGCAACCAGGAAGGGTTATAGATTGAAAAAGGAACAAGTACTTAGGAGAAGGGTTATCAAACTATTCAGAGTTTGATGGAAGAACCACAATTTGGGAAAATTTACTTGAGAGTTAGAAAGTGTAATGCTAAGAAAGTATCCCTATTCATTTTCTATCTAATTTCGGGACGGAATCCTTTTAAGGAGGGGAGATTGTAATAACCCCAATTTTTGGAATTTTTGAAACCCTTATGAATAGTGATTTTGCTGATTATGCTGAATAAGAAAACTTTTCATGCCACACTATGTAGGGGTTCTGTTATTGATATTCTGAGATTTTATTAGTACTCTATATGGTATATAAGTGTATATAAAGATCGTCAGAATCCAATTCCGAACACTTTGATTTTTCCCTGAAATCCACCAGATACAAAAAGAAGTGAGTATAAGGTAACAGGATAAATAGGATTTAAATTCAAGGATTTTAAGAGGGGATCATAAAAAGGAATATAAAATATTGAGGAAGGTTTAGGGGAACCCAAGTGATAAGATCCCAGATATGATTCCTCAAACGATAAACGAGAACGAAAGTTAAGCGAACCGTATAATAGATCAGCGGTCATTAGGCAAGCAATTAGGATTTAATCAAGGAGGTTAGGGATGATGATGTCATCAAACCAACAAGAAGAAGACAAGTGTAACAAGATGACCTAAGCTTGATGACCTAAGCATGACAAGTGGGAAGGATTGGTTGGTTGATTGTGAGCCACACATTTTTCACCATGGTAAAAATTTAATTTAATTCCAAGATAAAAGGAATCAACCAACCAACAAATATCATAACACAAATACAAATTGAAAGTTGACTTTCCCATTTCAAGAAGAAAGCTCTCGGCTAAAACAAATCCAACAACTTCAAACTGCCATATCTCCTTCAATACTCACTCACATGTTGTGTTCTATAGCTCGTTGGAAAGGTATTGAGATGGCCTACAACTCTTGTTCACAAGTCTCTTCCAAATAAGCATGGTAAGACCCTCATTTTTACAGTTCTTTAAATCAGACTTTTAGAAACTTCAAAGCCTAACTTTGTGTTCTTGATTTCTTTGGAAAGATCAAGCTTGTAGGAGGCTCCATAAGGCTTCCTAGTAACTTTCCACCTCCAAGAAAGGTATAAATCTTCACACCCTTTAGTAATAAGTTTGAATGTTGAAGTTTGGAGATGGTTTGGATGGATGAGTAGTAATTTGAATGATAAGCATGATTCGAGCTTAATTGTTAAGTAGTTTAGTTGAATTTGGAGATGTTATAATATATGATTGGATTGAGATCCTTGAGCTTATTATGACTGAAATCAGTAGAATTGATGTGTATCTTGAGTTGTTGTTGATTGGTAGTTGGATTGATATGATTTGGAATGGTAAAAAATTTGGAAATCGCGTAAACATAGCCGTCGTAATATCCGATTTACTTTAGACTGCTTTTGTTCATAACATTAGGACCCGAGAACTCCCTGCTAGGTTTTGACCATTGCCATGTTTAGATAGTTCATGTTACGAGCTTCGTTTTGATATGTGGTTCGTTTGATTCCGATGTACGGTTTAGGAGAAACGTCCATTTTAAGTAACGACGTTTCGCGAACGAAACATTACCCCTCGCCTTACTTTGAAACATAGGTTAAAGACCTTAAATGACTAATTGGAGTATGAAACATTTATGTAAAGTGTAATAGGCAGTTGGTAAGACACTCGCGAAGGAATCGCCTTAAAACTCGTAAAGGTTAATTTATTAAAAATGGTGGAGCCGAGGGTACTCGAGTGACTTAAGAGAATCAGTATGCGCAAAGCGAGCGTTAGAGTCTAATTTGGTTAAAGTATAGATTTACAAGTGACTTCGGTTTAATTCCAACTTATATGTTGTTTATAGGTTACCAGACTCGTCCCGAGCCATTTGTAACCCCCAGTCACTCAGGCAATTTTTCTACCCGTTATACTGTTGTTGTGATGTATATGTGTATATGCATGATCTTGTGATAAATGCATATTTGTTATTAGCAAATTCTTGCGATATATTGTAGCATGTGATATGGTATATATGCATGCCTGTTTTGTATTCTTGATTTATATATCTGTTGGTTCAAGTGCTTATTCGTTGCATAATACCTATGCTAGAGATAAGCGGTATTTGCGTATACCCTTAGTATAGGGGATCAAAAGGTGAACTTTTTCTAAAACCGGGAGGCGAGGCTCCCGAGTATAATATATATTTATATATATATATATATATATATATATATATTGATATAGTTTTTAAAACTATTAATCGAATAAGGTTTATTCGATAACTTTATTTTATTTAATGAATATTATTACGAATATTCATTCGAGGGCTTATGACTCCTTTATTTTATTTAATGAATATTATTACGAATATTCATTCGAGGGCTTATGACTTCTTTATTTTATTAAATGAATATTATTTTGAATATTCATTCGAGGGCTTATGACTCAGTTTATATTATTTAATGAATATTATTTGAATATTCATTTGAGGATCTATGACTCCGTTTATTTGCTGAGATATGTTCTTTATTTTATTAAAGAATAAGGTGTCGATAATCAAACTTATCTTTGATTATTCAAATAAAGATAGTACTTTCGTATAAGTATATCTTTGGTTATTTAATACTCATTTCAAGTATAAGTTTTAAAACTTCTACTTCAATTATTTTTATAAAGATTATTCTTTATGGGAATATTATTTAAATAATAATATTCAGATATTTTCTAATATATTGGGACTGATTTATTTCATTAAATCAGCATTACTCCAAACACTCTTTAAAGTGTTTTCGAGTCTTCAAAATGATTTTTAAAAGTTAGAGCGGATCCCAAAACTCATTTTTATATTTAAGATCTTCCTTTTAAAGGGGATTTAAATACTCGTTCAAAATTTGAGGGATCCGGCTCAGTGGTGTATTTTACATTCGCAACGAGGTTGCTGTTTTGAGAAAACATCTTGATTACTTGCCCATCGTTCGGGAAGTAAGTTCATCTATTTGAGTCGGCATAAGCAACATGGACTCAGTGGGCGTCTATGAAAGTGTAAGTGGCTCAGTGGGAGTCCATCAAATGCGTAAGTGGCTGAGTGGCAGTCCAGCATAAGGTCCTATTGCGGCCAGGGTGATGACCAGTGGGGAATTCGTCCATCTACTAGTAGAAAAAGTTACTTATTGGTATCTTTGCCTGATTAGCAAGATATCAGGTTTATGCCAAGGTTTTCTCCTTTCCAAATTCATTGGATATTGCAACTCTGTTTATAATTTTCGTAACAGAGGTTTTCAAGGAGTGTATGAAATGTATATATATATGTGTATATATATATTGGGATTTAATGAAGTATCTCGTAACTTCATTATTTATAATGATATTCAAAGATTGAATCTATTCAAATCTTGTCTTGTAGTCTCATCTATGTGATGAACTTTTGAACTGATTATAACTTGAATGGTGGTAGTTCAAGTAATATTTGGAAAAGATATAAGTATATTGGGGTATCTTGTAACTTCATATTTTCAACTTATATCTAGTTAATGATTATCTTATGCATATCAAAGATTTTCAGAAAAATGTTGAGACAAGGGTAGATATATGAGATCACCTTGCAACGATATTTTTATACAGTTATAAACTGGAACTCTGTGTATATTATGCATGGAAGAGGACTTCCAAGATTTTGAAAAGTATATATGTATATATACGGAATATTTTGCGACTTCATCGTATTAAGATATCAAACTTAATTCATTTCTTTTGACCAAGACTTTCATGAGTACTATGAGAAGGCTCATATATTGTTAATCATTATACATATTATTTTGGTGGGCTTGCTGCTCACCCTTGCTTTCTTCTTTCATCACACAACAACAAATAGAAAAGATGAACAGGACCAAGCTCCCGATTCGCAAGCGGTTAGAAAATGTTCTGCAGTCTTCTGAAAGCGTTGATGCCGCTGTAGCTGAGGTAGGAGATACCAATAGGCTAGGTTTTCAACTATTGATAAACCAGACTTATGTATAATATGAATTGTAATAATGGCAAGGAATATGTAAATTTATTCAGAACCTTTTTAAGGTGTAACGGTTTATAATTGTGGAATATAAGGACTTGTGTTATTTTTGAGTGTTCATCTCTGAGACTATAACTTGTGGTGTGTGTGTTTATTGTGGGGTCACAGTACAGAGTAGTTGATTATTTATTAAGATTGGGTGTTATTAAGGGAAATAGAACTCGTGACAACCCGGATCCCCGACCCCGGATTTGGGGGTGTTACAATATTCCACAGTATAACCATTGATGTCATCTCCAAAAGTAATACTTTGGCCAGCTCTTTCCTTGAACTTTGTGAGCAGGGTAGAATCTCCAGTCATGTGCCTTGAGCAACCATTATCCAGATACCAAAGATTCTTTCTGTTTCCCTGCACAAATCAAAAGGTACCCAAGTTTCCTTGGATCCTGCCTTGTTAGCTTTCTTCTTTGGTTTCTTAGGTTTAATTTTATTTGACTTGGGAATTTATGATTCATCAGTCATTTGAGTTGGACCTTTGAAACCAGTCATTGGAACAAAATTATCATGCACATTTTAATTAACAGGAAAAGGCATGTTGTTTGCAAACATGTTATTCCAGTAAGGCATGTAAATGGCATTTGAGGCATACTAAATGCAACATAATAATGATTAGATGCAAATGGCATATTAACAAATTGTGCGTTCATATTCTGAGTAGACATAACATTCACAGGCATGGTAGGCATAATATTCATGTTGGGAAAAGAGGGAGGTGCAGACATAGGAGTAGGCATGGCAAGTTTACAATTTACAGACAAGTGATTAACACTACCACACTTAACACATATTTTTCTTGGTGCATATTTATCAGGTGTGTAGTTGTTATGTTTGTTAATTCCTACTTTCCCAATTCTATTGTTTTTCCTTTTAGTTTCTGTTTTAACCTCAATCTTTTCTAATCTATCATTCAATTTCTCGACCAACATTGACTTTCTTCTCCTTCTTCACTTGACTTGATTCTCCTGGAACAAAGTTTTTGGAAACTGATCCATATTTCTCATTCAGCTTGGCAAGCTTAGCTTTGCTTAATGGTTTACTCACAGCCGACAGATGTGGCTCTTTGTCACTCGACGGATAATCTTTTTGATTATCCGACGGATGATTTTCATCACCCATCGAGTCCACATATGTTAGCAATCCTTTAACCAAATTGGATTATAGCTTCTCCTTACTCTTCTTCCAGGCTGCATCACAAAAGGAATCAATACCTTGAACTTTAGTGATTTGAGCATGGACATCTCTGGATGATTTCCATGCCTTAATCACCTCATATTCTCATTCAAGCCGCATCTTTAAAATCTCTTCTTTCTTCAAGGACTCAGTTAATTCATCCTTAGCAATCTTACACTCAATTCTCAATTTTTCAAATTCAATAAACTGAGAGTCTAGCACATTATTCCTCTCACTTAAAAACAAATTATTTTCTTTAATTTTAGCATTTTCCTTAGTGAGGGACTTAAGTGTAACACGCAAGTGATATAATTCTGTGGACATGTCATTGATTGCATCATTACACTCAGCTTCAGATAAATGTGCTAGGTTAGTGGTGATTACCTGATTACTTGAAGAACTTATTTCTATTTCATCAGATTTGGCCATCAGGGCTAGGTTGACATAGCTTGTTTCTTCATCTTCATCCAATCCATCAGTTGCCCAGTCATTTTCTTGTATAATGAAAGCCCTTTCCTTTTGCTTGAGCAACTCAAAATATTTATGTTTTTAATCAACAGGCTCAAACTTCTTCTTGTTAGAATCTGACTTTCTACACTCATTGGCAAAATGCCCTGCCAAACCATATTTGAAACATTTGAATTTGGATTTATCCACCATGTTTCTACTTGGCTTGCCTGCTCTAAAGTTCTTTTTGAACTTGAGCTTGGAAAATCTTCTGGAAAGGAATGCTAAATGCTCATCAATATCATCCATGTCATCTTGGCTCAAATGGTCTTCATTTTCAGCTACCAGCCCTTTGCCCTTGTTCTCACGGACCTTTGAAGTAGACTCAGCAGCTTCTACCGTCATCTCTTTCTCTTTCTCTAACTCAGCAACCAGTGCTATGTGTGACGGCCTCAACCCCGGGGTCAGGAGTTGACGTCACCAACCACAATAATAATAAACATATTATAATCCAAATCACTAATTATACATAACCATGACCCCTTTACTAAGACCTTTTCCAGGTTTAAGTATGATTTAGGTTACAACTATCATAAACCAATTTACAACAAGCCATTCTGACTCAACTAACTTAATACAGCAACTCAAAAGACCATCTTTGGTCCAGCACAACAATCTCAGAGGAGCCTGACACAGAAGGCACTGGAACTCTGCCCTGACTATCGCGGAAGAATCTCCTAGACATCTACAGTACATAAATAAAGCATTCTGCAAGGGTGAGCAATCAATTGCTCAGCAGTACCACTATATGAATAACAAGTACAATAATTTATGTTAATGCAGTGACAGGAACAAAGATTATAGCTAGTTTGCAAAACTTGATAAACATTCATAAACTGGATATTCAAAACTAGAATGATTTCAACAAAACAAACGTAGTAGTGTGCTGTGTACAAATATCAGAGATTAATTCTAGCATGCCATTTTCATTTCCAAATCCACTGTATAAACCACTTGTTCCATTATAAGAATCACAAAGCCAAATCAGATACGTATGGATATGTGAAGACAACTGATTAGGCTATCAACACCAGACGACTCTAACTACCATCCCATTGACCTGTTCCGGAACTCAGAGACTAGCTAGGTCTCTGACCTGCTGGACTAATCGGTTATATAGTGCACGCAAATGAATTAGCCTCTTATGCCACCTCAATAGACCTACTCTGGCCCCTATGTATCTCATATTTGATCGTTTTATCCAGTTTTCAAAACACTTGAACCTATCTCATTTCAAAACCATTCATTTTACCAACACACATATAAAATCCAGTTCGCAAGTCATTTCATTCGAGATAGGTACCTTTCGAAGTTACTTTTCCCCAAAACAAGTTGAAAACAGTGATTTATAACTATAGGGGATACGTAACTTAAAAGGTTTTTGTTCCATTTTTAGAATAAAACATTTAGCTATTCATACGTACTGAACCTTAAAAGAATGGTCAGGGGTACTTGCCTTGCAGAGCTTTACAACTATTTTTGATCAATTCTGATCCGACTCGGACGCTCAGGATTTATCATTTAACTACTAGATCACCTTGGATTCGACTGCAATAGTCAAGTTCTTCGGTTAAAACCCTACTGAGCTCGTCGACTGTCCACTAGGTTATCTTTAGTTCGAAATCACTTCTGGAGTCCTTCAACTAGAACCTACAGAGTCGAAATACCCTACGTTAGGCGTCTAAGTATGCTTGACATATCCTCGCTAACAACCTACCCATTCGATATTAAATCCCAACTCGTAATTACACATATTATAATAACACATACAACAATCAGAGTTCACCTACTCAAAACACAACTCGATGCTCATGTTCGGAAAATGCATATACTCATCGTTTTAGAAAACAAGCTGCCAGTCATACTTTACAAAGTATTTATTTATTATTATATAACTATTTACATTTGACTGGTAGTTCTGATATGTTATAGGGCACGTTCCCAAAAATCAGGCAGCGTCTCCTTTGTTTATCGGACTACCCGTCGAAACAATTCGACGTCAATCACAACAATCAACCAATCAAACCAGCAATCAATCCAATTACAATTCCCAACCAATCATACAATCCTAACAATCCCGAAAATAAATATTTAATCGCTACTTTTATTTTGAGAATTATAAAATAAAATTTATAAATTGTTATTTATTATATATTAGGACTCAGAATCGCGTCATCATAGTCCACCGTCGGCTCACCGAGGCTCATCGCCGACGGTGGCAAAACTCGCGAGTACCCGTTACTTCGGGTTCCCGACGCGAACTTCGTCGATTAACATTTTCAAAAATTATTCAAAAAATTAGAAATTACAATTCGAGAAATCACAGAAGCAAACATCAGAATTATATTATCAAGTTAAATCAAAAATCACCGAACAGGTATTCGGACAACAACAAAACCAAACAACAGTAACCGCATCCGTAATACGGCCACAGGCCACCTCGCCGGAAAAGAATCCGGCGGCGTCCGGAGAATAAAAGAACAGCGGCAAGGCATGGTAACAAAGAACACATAATCGGGAAATCAAGGCAGCACCACACAATATCGTCACTCAACTGCAGTACATACAAATACGTATGTATATATGTATATAAGCAATCAAGCAAAACAAAACCAGACAATCAGAACCCACCAGAGTTGGCTGGCGGCGAATCAGAAAGCCGGGTGGCGGAGAAACACAGAGCACAACCATGGGAAGGATGAAGAAACAACAGGAAGAAGAACCACAGGGAGATAATCGACAGGGAAAAGAGGAAGAAATGGATCCTGTACATGATCGATTCACCCCCCCCCCCCCGAATACAACTGAATGTAAAGCCCTCTGTTTTGGTTTTATACAGCAAAAAAATCAGCCAATCAGTAATGCCACCCTTCTGTTTATTTTATCAGCAATTGGCATGTGTTAAAAAACTAATACGTACTCCCATTAAACCCACATTTTTAACCCTCCTTTCGCGATTTAACGAACCTTTGCACGGTAAAATAACCCGAAAATTACCCAAAATAGTGTTATAACGTTACAAATATCCCGAAATTTATAAAAACATAAATTTCATAATTTAAAAATAATTTTTGAAACGCAAGTTTATACCCGCTTTTAACAATTAAACGAATCAACGCGCGGGTGAGATTAATCTCAAAAATTCCCAAAATAATTTTAAAATTCTCGGAATATTCCCAACTTAAATAAATATGAATTTTATAATTTTTGAAGAATTCTGGAATTAAATGCAGATTTTACAATTTAATGTAATCAGAAAATCATATAGGGCTCAATAATTGATGAAATATTGATTTCTAAATTTTATAAAATCCCAAAAATAAATATTGTAATTATAAAACCATAAAAACACTTTTAGAGACAATTCAAATATTTATGCAAATTAATTTGCATTAAATCCACTTTTAAAAAAAAACAAAAATCATACCACCCAATAATTAACCACACAACTCAATACCATCAACTTGTAATCACTTATACATAGTAACAAAGCAATAACCCGCTGACAGAACCCATATACATATCATATTTATTTAATTATTCAACAATTACACACATAGATAATAATAAAACACATATAGCTGACAAAAGCTATACACATAGATCATTCATTTAATAATTCCCTAATTACATATAAAAGTATAGGAGTCGTTACACTATGGAACCTCCTTTCTTTCTTCCTTCCTTTCTCCATCCTCTTATCTTGCTCTATTTCAAGCTCATAAGTCTTCAGGATGCCATACAGTCTCTTCAAGGTAAACTCCTTGTAATCCTGAGAATTTCTAAATGAGATTGTCATTGGTTTCCACTCCTTTGGAAGAGATTTAAGGAACTTGAGGTTAGAGTCTTTTGTCTGATAGACTCTTCCATGTAACTTTAGAGCATTTATTAGTTTTGTGAAACCTACTAAAGATATCAGTGAGAGACTCATTATATTCATAATGGAAGTACTCATATTGCTGAATCAACAGCTACATCTTGTTCTCCATTACTTGCTCAGTACCATCACAAATAATTTGGATTGTGTCCCAAACCTCTTTGGCTGTTTTACAGTTAATGATGTCATCAAACATATCACCATCAACTCCATTGAACAAAATGTTCATGGCCTTCTTATCTTTCCTGACTTGCTCAATATCAGGATTTGACCACTCATGCCTAGGTTTTGGAACAGATGGTTCGTTGCCAGTTGTAGCTCTCATTGGTACATGAGGACCTCTCTCTATACAATCCACATAGGCCTCATCTAGACAAAGAAGATGGAGGTGCATATTCACCTTCCAGTGGTGATAATTGTCCTTGTCCAGAAATGGAATTTTGACTCTAACATCCTTCTTGTTCATCTTGTTGTTTGTTGTGCTCTTTACACTCTTTATACTTCAAGAGCTTGCTCTGATACCAATTGTTATTCCCTAATAATACAACAAGAATTACAGAAGGGGGGTTGAATGTAATTCTGGCTACTTTTTCAAGATTTTAAAATAGTTCTAACTCGACAAATATATAAATGTTTGATTTGCAGATTGCGGAATGAATTAGTTATATAAATCAAAACACAAGCTTTTAAAACTTTATGGTGGATTTGAAAGTATCCACCAGAGATGTATTTATATACCGAATGAGAACTCTGTGAAGCTTGAATAACTCAGAGCTGCTTACAAGTAGAACAAATAAACTATAGAGAAATTCTTGACAAGTACAGCTTTTTATATCTCTCTTTTAAATGTGTTTGCTTAGTTGAATGTTCTACTAGCTACACTTGGTTTATATATCACCAAGTTTACATGACAATAAGACAAGATAATAAAAGAAAACATATCTAGTCTAACTCCATGCTACTTCACTACTCCATTCCAGCATCTTTGAATATCTTCATAATAGCATGGAAATGGTAATACTTCTTTGTTCATAAATTCCTGCTTAACAGGCTGCCACATTCCTTTTGCAAACACCCAACACATGTAACTGTGTTGTCACTGTCAACAGATATTTGAATTTGATCATCCGTCGGGTACATGCTTGTCATCCGTCAGGTAGCTTTGTTGATCATCCGTCGGGTAGCTTTGTTGATCATCCGTCGGGTAGCTATTTGTCACTTGACTCCATTTCACTTATACAGAATTACAATACATCTTATATTTACAATTAATCAACCTATTCTGCATATCCACTAGTAGTCAACATGACTCATATGCTCCTACAGAATCTACATAAATTTATTTACAGAAATGTGCTATAATACTTATTTGTTACATAAGCTACTCACCCGGAGGATGTCAAATCGTCATCCGTCGGGATTATATTAAATCATCCGTCGGGACTATATTTGATTATCCATCGAGTGCTACAAAATCCATTAAGTTACATCTACTAAGGTGTTTTGTTTAATTTATCATTAAGTTCACAATATATTCCTAGCAAGATTTAATTATTTCTTTTGATTTAAATTTTTTGAAAAATAGTTTCGAGTTTTAAAATATTATTTTAAATTATTTTCAAGGCTCGATAATTGTTAATAAATGATTTTAAATTCAGATTCGGGTGTTCGAACCTTGTTATTTAATTATTAAATAATTCAAGGACCCATTTTAATTCCAAAAAATGTTCAAAAATTCGTATTAAATATTCGGAAAATTATTTTAACCCCAAATCTTCTTTAAAAAATTATTTTGATCGAATGTCTTACGTCCTATGTGTTATATGTAATCCGATTGATGTATAATATGCCTGTATATCCATTGTTTGACGGTTTTTATCGTAACTTTCAATCCATAAGTCGGATGTGGGTGAAACGAAGGGTAGATAGAAGCTTGGAACGAATAGAACGAGATGAGAATAAGTATTGATAAATACATGTGATGTTTAACAGAGGAAGCAAGATGTAGGAAAGGAAAGCAAGTGGTCAGTGAGTGAGAATCAATAGATGAGTACAAGTAAAGTGAAAGCGGATTGATAAGGCAAGTAGTCCTGAACTTTCTTGTAATATAATTGCAAGTGCTCTGTTCTTCCTTATTATGTTGCAAGTATTCCAAATAGGTATTGTTATATATTGCAAGTACTTTGAAATACTTAGCCCTAAACCCTGATTCTTGTTATTGATCTTGAGCCGTGAGCCTTATTCTTTGTAAACCATTAATTGTTGAATTCCCAGATACAAACCCCACATACACGATACTACTCCATAAATATATATATACCACATACAGATCCTTGATATGGAATTGCTTAACATACGAACTTTCATACCTTGTATAACAGAAAACCAATCCCTGTAACCGCTAAACCTTTGGTCTTCTGCCTTCTGATTCTTTCCCTAGTTGAAAGCCAATCTTCATGTTTACCTTGTTATACCTTCATGGTATTAAGAATCACCTTATGTTTCAAGATAAATGTTGTTTATGATTCAACTTATATTGATTTAAATTGTTTATCATGTTGATATTATGGAATTGGATTGTTTTTAAATATGGACCAGATTCGTGGTCGGACCAGATTCGTGGTCGGACCAGATTCGTGGTCGGACCAGATTCGTGGTCATGATAGGCCAATGTGTGCCTTGGATCCAGTATAAAGAGCAGAGTTGTGAGCCTTGCTCGGGGTTAGTGCGTGACTGATCAACAACCTAACCTTGGTTTTTAAAAATGAAAGTGAATATCCAATTCTAATCATTGCTTATCAGGAAACTTAATTCCTTATATCATTTCCATTGATCATTGCTTAATCTCGGTGTTGTCATTGTGACTTGCTAAGCTAGTTAGCTCACTCTTGCAAATCTGTTGATGTTCTTTTCCAGTTAAAAAGTAAATTGGTGATAGTGAGGTTCCCCGGACAAGTGTGCGAGCTAGGTTTCCAGGTTGAAATGGAATAAGCTAGCAGAAGATGTTTGTTTTAGTTTGTATTAAAAGTTTGTAAGACTGTTTTACTTTTAGTTGTAATATAAATAAATTGGGATTTGGTACGTATGAATATAAATAAGGTTGTGTCTTGTGGGCATACTTTAAACTATTGCGATCCTTGGTTATAGGTAAGTAGGGCCACTGCATATATTATTTTTATTAAACAAGTTTATATATGGTGTGTGTGTGTTGTGGACCCCAAATTTCTGACCCTGGTTTTGAGGGTGCCACAATATTTGTGAACTAAGGTTGTTTATTAAATCTCTGTATGTTAGTTATAGAGATCAAACACTTGAAAATGCTAGGATGAAAACTGAAAATTTTGATCTTAAAAAAGGAATGATCACCTAGAATCTGAGTTGATTTTCATGATAGAAACTTAAAAAGAAAGAGACGATGCTTTGTATGTTAAGGAAAAACTGTTAGAAAAGCATGCTTATCTAGAAAAGGAACTAGCTAAAGAAAGGGAAATAATTAATCTTTGGACTAGTTCAGAAAAAAACTCAGGGTTTATTAGAAAATGGCTGTTGGGGATCAAGATTAGGATATACTGATAAATCTAATTTTGATAAGTGTAATAAAAAGAAAACTGAGAAAGTTAAACCAGTAAATACTGATAAGAAGGTAAAAATAAACAAATCTCAGTTAAGACCTATTAAGTTTAACTTAAGTGTTAATGCTGTTAAGTTAGTTAATGAAAAAGTGTCAACATCAGCATCTAAGTCAAATTTAAAAACTGATAAGTATTAACCAGTTCATACAAAGTCAGTAAATATTGGTTTAATGACTTAAAAATAGCTTAAGCAAAAGTTGAAAGAAGTTAAAAGGAAGAACAAGAAAAAACATCCCAGAAAGAATACAAATGTAAAAGAAGGTGTCACTAAGGACAATAAATATATACCTATTCCTAATGCACATGGAAAGGCTTGTTTTAATTGTGGTAGTGCTAATCATCTTGATGTTGCTTGCAAGAAGAATAAAGGGATAAATACTATTTCTCCTAAGTCAGAGTTTAGGAATGGAACAGTTAAATATAAACCACAAAATCCATGTTTTCATTGTGGTAGTGTTTAAAATTCAATTTACACATGTAAATAGTATCACAGTATGCACTATGATTATTATGAACTGAAACCCTCTTTAATTAAATCAAAAGTTTTTTCTGCATGTGTAAACTCCGATATTAAGAATGTTAGCATAAACTCTGATTCAAAGTCTTCTGCTGCAAATATTAACAAATTTAAAAAGGCCAAAGGATCTAAGCAAGTCTAGGTCCTTAAAAAACTAATTAATTATTAAATCTGATTGTAGGGTAACATGAAAAATTCTTTATTCTTGAACAGTGGATATTCAAGACATATGAATGGAAATAAATCCATGCTATCAGAGTTTAAAGAGGAGGTTGTCCCAAATGTTTCTTATGGAGATGACAACTTAGGAAAGACTTTGGGATATGGCTAGATTAAGCTTGGAAATGTCATCGTTGAAAATGTAGCTCCGGTTGTAGGACTCAAGCATAATCTGATCAATGTGAGTCAAATCTATGACAGCGATTACCATGTGACTTTTTATGACAGACATTATGAAATTGTCAGTAAATCAGATGGCAAGGTTGCAATGATTGGTTATAGACATGGTAACTTGTATGAAGCCAGGATCTCCACAAATACTGATAAGTCTGAAATATATCTACTTAGTAGAGCATCTGTGAAAGACAGCTGGAACTAGTATAAAAGTCTTTCTCATCTCAATTTCAACAACATCAATGAACTTGTGTAGAAAGATCTTGTGAGAGGATTGCGCAGTACAGTATTTACTCCTGATGGCTTATGTGACTCATGCCAGAAAGCCAAGTTAAGGAAATCATCATTCAAGAGTAAAACTGAATCCTTAATTCTTAAACCATATCACTTACTTCATATTGATCTTTTTGGTTCACTCAATATAATGTCTATTGCAAAGAAGAGGTATGCACTTGTTATTGTTGATGAGTATACAAGATACACATGCGTGTATTTTCTGCATACCAAGGATGATACACCATATATTTTTCTTGATCATATAAGAGTACTGGAAAAAGGATCAAATCATAAAGTCAAGATCATTAGAAGTGATAATGGAACTGAATTCCAGAATAACACTATGGAAGAATTCTACAAATACAATGGGATCAAACTGGAAATCTTTGCCCCTGGAACTCCACAACAAAATGGAGTTGTTGAAAGAAAGAAATAGAACTCTCATAGAAGCTGCAAGGACCATGCTTGATGAAATAAAATTACCAACCTACTTCTGGGCTGAGGCTATTCAAACTGCATGATTCACAAAAAATGCAATATTGATAAACAAGCATAGAAAATTACCATTTGAGATGGTAAAAGGGAAAAAGCCAAATTTGAAATACTTTCACATATTTGGATGCAAATGTTTTGTTCTCAAAACTCATCCTGAACAGCTTACTAAATTTGATCTAAAAGCTAATAAAGGTATTTTTATTGGATATCCACCATCAACAAAATCATTCAGAGTTTATAATTTGAGAACAAGGGTGGTCATGGAATTTATACATATGCCTTTTGATGACAAGAAGATTACAGGTTTAGAAGATGGTGATGACCATAAAAAATTGATATTTGAAAATGAAGTACCATATACTGATGGTTAAATCCCGATGATCTGACAAAACCTAATACTGCAAATCCTGATGTTACTCTAAACTCTGATGAGCCACATATCAGTGGAAACTTTGAAAATACTGAAGCACATGTTGAGGGGAAGCAACATGATTCACATCAAGAGTCAAATGATTCAAATCACGGAACTTCAGTAGATACTTCATCAGACTCTGATTCATCAAATACTGATGAAGCAAATACTGATAGTACTGGAAATACTGATTCAGGGGGAGCTTCAAGAGGTAATGATGTTACAAGGAAAAATGAAACTAGAAACTTCATGGATTAAGGGGGAGGTTCTACTTCAATATGTCAACTTCTTTCTTCAAGAAAATGGACTAAGTCACATACACCTGACTTAATCATTGAAATCCTGATCTGATAGTGGAGTAAAGACCAGAAAAGCCACTCAAAATGAATGTCTCTACCATTCTTTTCAATCTCAAACCTAGCCCAAGAAAGTGGAAGAATCTCTACAAGATGTTGATTTAATCACAGCAATGGAAGATGAATTGAATGAATTTGAAAGGAACAAAGTCTGGACATTGGTACCAAGGACATAAAATAGATCAATAGTTGGTACAAAATGGGTGTTAAAAAACAAGACTAACAGTGAGGGCATCATTACAAGGAATAAATCAAGGCTAGTTGTAAAGGGTTGTTCACAGCAAGAAGGCATTGACTATGATGAGACTTTTGCTCCAGTTGCAAGGCTTGAGGTAATTAGAATTCTTCTAGCCTATGTTGCTCACATGAAATTCAAGGTGTTTCAAATAGATGTAAAGAGTGCATTTATAAATGGTAAACTTGAAGAGAAAGTTTATGTTAAACAACCTCCAAGGTTTATTGATCCAAAGTATCCAGATCATGTCTATAAACTGGATAAGGCACTCTATGGCCTAAAATAAGCTCCAAGGGCATGGTATGAAATACTTGCTCAATTCTTATTGGAAAGTGGTTTTAAAAGAGGTACAATTGATAAAACTCCATTTTATAAATAACATGGTAATGACTTGTTGTTAGTTCAGATATGTTGATGATATCATTTTTGGTTCTACCAATGATAAACTCTGTGAGAGATTTGCAAAGCTAATGCAGTCAAGATATCAGATGAGTATGATGGGAGAATTGAGTAATCTTCTGGGATTACAAGTCAAGCAGACTGAAGAAGGAATCTTCATCAATCAAGGAAAATGTACTAGGAATTTGATCAAAAGGTTTGGGATGCAAGACAGTTCATATGCAACAACTCCTATGGCCACTGCAACCATGTTAGATTTAAATACCGGTTCATCAGTAGATATAACTAACTACAGAGGTATAATCGGCTCACTCCTATATTTGACTACTAGTAGACCTGATATCATATATACTGTCTATCTGTGTGCAAGGTTCCAAGCTGATCCAAGGGAACCACATCTATTAGATGTAAAAAGATTTTTTATATATCTCAAAGGCACATCTCTTGGATTGTGGTATCCTAGAGATTTAGATTTTAAGCTAATTGGATATTCAGATGCTGATTTTGCAGGATGCAAAATAGACAGGAAAAACAATTCAGGAAGATGCCAATTTCTTGGTGGTAGATTGGTTTCTTGGTTTAGCAAGAAACAAAAGTCAATTTTCACTTCAACTGCAGAAGCTGAGTATATTGCTGCAGAAAGCTGTCGTGCTCAAATTTTATGGATGAAGAATCAGTTACTGGATTATGGCTTAGAATATTTTAAAATTCTTATATATAGTGATAATCAAAGTGTTATTGCAATGAATGGAAAATCTAGTACATCATTCAATGACTAAATGTGACGCCGTCAATCTCGGGGTTAGGAAATGAGGACCCACACAATATTAAGCTAACAATAAATAAGCATAAACCCTGATTAACTACTAATAGGATCTAACAGGATTAAGTGTGAGATAAGATTACAACTACCAACCATAATATATAAATTACAACCTAAAATAATATTTAATTTACACAATCGATTCTGACTTGTAACCGACAGATAACCCATTGTATCATTACAACCATCCACTAAGCACTTGCTCATAAACACACCCTGTACTACCTGCTCTAGCATCTGGAAGGCTACAACACGGTAGGGACCACCAGGTACTCTCTTACGAGCAGTGCGCCTAAGTCTGGCCATCCTCTTGCTTAACTGCCATGGTTAGAACCAAGCAAAATATATGAGTATAACACTCAGCAAGTAACTAAATGACAGTTCTAGGATGCAAATAACAATATCTTTTCACAATTACTTTTTGGGCATTCTACTGAAATTCTCTAGGTGGCAGATTTCTATCTTTGGGCTAGGGAAGGTTTAAGAAGAGATAGTTGGGCTTTCAAGAATCAAGGTTCAAGATAAGGCGAAAGCCGACATTCATCGCAAATCATCAACAGGATCTCAAGGATCTTTCAAATGGAAAGCGAAAATCTTTTCAACTCTGAGAATTAATTATATGATTGATAACAATATCAGAATAAGAATCAGAGTTCACAAGCTGTATGCTAATCAATATCACAATCAACTCTTTTCAAAACATTATAAGCCATTTCATTTTCAAAGAAGCAATTTGCTAAAACAATGTATTCAATATCCTTTATAAAGTGATAGGGAATCCTTAATTGGACTACTTCAACTTTTAATTAATAATAATACGGGTGATCAGCCCGTACCGACCTCCATCTGGTCGTAAGGTGCCTATGGCATAATTTTAGCCTTAAATTGGACTAGCCCCGCTAATCTCTTATATGACTGGACTAGTCCCACTAGTCTCTTACGTCTCAATCCAATCCATCACGAATTCATTTGGAAAAACTTTTGTTGGAAAATAAAGGTTTTACTAAATTCATTTTAATATTATCAAGAATATAAAATCATTCAGACTCTTTAAGTCGAAACTCATTCTTAAGTTCAATTTCAGGAATTCAAAGAAAGTGAATGAATCAAAGGTTAGCAAAGTTCAATTCTAAGGATCATGATAAAATGATCACAAGGTATACAAGTTATGGAATCAAAACAATTCCAAAGTAACGAAGGATCATTATGCAAGGGGGTTCATAAAGGTTCTTATAGGGTTTACAGGGATTCAGGGTATCAATAAGTGATCAGGATATGAATAAAAAGGTTACTATAAGGGTTTGAACAATAATCATATCAAGTCATTACAAAAAAAATAATAGGGCTTTTCAAGAATCAATAACAGGTTTATCACAATTGCAATAAAAAGCCTCTAGTTAATCATGGCATCAACAATTTCCTCTCTATAATCAAATTATACGAGTGGGCAGAGTTACTTTGTTAGGTCACACACACACTGTAGAGGGGGTGAATACAGTGTATAGTACACTCAAATCGAACTTTAAGAACTTAAGTAACAGAAAACAAACTTTATTAAAACAATAAACTCTGTTATAGTATGGAACTGTTACCTCTCAGTGACGAACAAATATCACGAGAGCTGCTAGGGTTATAAAGAATAATAACTTCGATAATGATAACACTTATAGTGTAAACCCTATGCCTGTGTTTATATACTACACAGTTACAAGATAATCGCTAATTGATATGGAATATAATTCTGCTTCCTAAAATATATCAATCAGATATCTTTTCTTCCAAGTATTCCATTCTTCACGGAATTCCTTCTTCATGCATATCTCTTCTTATGTTTATCTCGATCTTCTTTCCTTTAATCAGCTACTGTCCTTATCTGATTGTCCTTCAGCACTTAAGTTCTGATATCTATCTTCTGATGATTATCTCCTGATAATATAAGTACTGATATCCTTAAGTCCTGACTTCCAGTATAAGTACTGATCAACAGTTAAGTACTGATTTATCCTATTCAATAAGATCTGAAAGCTAAACATAAAACATATTAGCCATGACATTATCAAATATATCTAACAATCTCCCCCAACTTGTAAATTAACAAAATATACAAGTTTAACAGATATTTGATGATGTCAAAAACATTAAGTACAAATACATGAGAAATAGACTAGATAACTACAACTTACAGTCCTTAAAGTTTATACCAATTTCAACTTCTGATAACAACTTCAATCTGTATAAATATCATAATTTAAGCAGTTGTAGATCTTCGACTTGGCTTCTTCATTTTATGATCTCTCTGATGTCAGGAGTTGTTCTGAGATAGTTCTTCACCAAACATTTCTCAGCATATCTTAGTTCATCAATCATTCTCCTTTTAACACCTTTAAGCTCTGCAGTATCTTCACCAGTTTGAAAGATTGCAGCTCTGAGATCATTAATCTTTGCTTTTCTTAACTCCTGATCTAGTCTTATGACATAAGCTTTGTCAGATTCAAGATTGAATTCAAGTCCCTTAATACCAAGATACGTTCTGATCTGTGCAGTATTAGGCTTCATATCAACAATATCACCATTGTGATCTCTGTACTTTGGAACATATATGCTGTCAGACTTAACAGAATAAAGCCTTTTCTGTCTCTGAATCTGTTCTTTTAAGTAGTTTGCAGCAGTCTCTGTTATTCTGTCATCCACTTGAAGTAAGAAAAGTACATGCTCCAATTCTTCAAAATACTTCAAAGGAATGGTATTTTGTCTTATATGATAAACCCTACCATCTGTCATGAAATACAACATGATGTATTCTTTCAAGTAGGTATGGTAAACCATCTGTACAGATTCCAGTTGATTCAATCTCTCAGGAGTTGCTCCAATACCTGGTTCACTCAAGGAAGTTGGATCATTGGTAGTGTTGTGTACTCTTCTTTCATCAGCACTTCCCAATCCAGTTTTATCTCTAGCTTCCTTTCCAGTAACTACTCTTGCTTCAAAACGACTTGCAGTAGTCTTTAAAGATTGAGTCTGTTTTGCTTTAGTGAATCCTGGTAGGAGTGTCTTTGATCTATTTTCTGATATCAAGTTAACTTGAGCTCTGTCAGAGGTTACTTGCTTCTTCTGAATATCAGAACTTACAATTTCTTGACTCTGAACAACTTGAGCCATGTCAGAGGTTGTTTTAAGAACTTTTCTTGTAGTCAGAGCAAGATCATCTTTTCCATCAGTAATTTCTTCTTCCTCAGGAGGTACATAAGGCTTGATAGGTTCACCAACCTTTTCTTTACCGTTGGATCTTGGATCTCTCTGTGGTTGTGATCTAGCCAAAGTTGCTTCAGTATATATCCTTTCTTTGATCACAATGCCTTTAGGTTTTGGAAGTAACTTTTTACCAGAAGCTTCAGATTTAGATGTGACTTTCTCTGATTTAAGTCTGGCTTCTTCTTCCTTTAAACTTTCCAAGTCCATCCCTGGATTTTCTTGAAGAAATAACTGTCTTGACATTTCCTCATCAAGATCTAGAAGTTCATCAGAACTTATCCTTTTACCAGCAGCAGAACTTATTCTTTTCCCAGTATCAGAACTTGTTCTGTGACTAGCTTGTCTTGATGTAAACCTTCTACCTTGACTATGACCACTACCCATTCCAGAGGTTCCTTGGTCATCTTTTCTATCATCCTTTCCTTGCAGTGTCTTGTTGGTTTTGCATTTGGACTTAATTACCTTCTCCCCCTTTTTGGCATCAGCAGGTAATAAAAGAGAGATAAGTAGTTCCACTGAGGTCTGGATTTCAGTAAGTTGTGATTGCTGAGAAGCTTGATTTGTCAGAATTTGATCAATCTGAGCTTGTTGTTTCTCTTGAGTTTTCTCAATATAAGCAACCCTGTCAATGGTAGGTTGGAAGAACTTTTTCTTATCAATTTTCCAAACTTGTTCCTGTTTGATAAAGTTCTCCTGAATCTTGTGTAGCTCTGCATGAGTATTGGAATGAAGACCTTGTAGATGTTTAGTACTCAATGCAGTGACTCTAAGCTGGGTTTTAAAATCATCAGAATTTAACATTTCATCAGCTTTAGTCAAGTGCTCAGCAAGATGTAAAGCATTTGGAATACATGAAACTGAGTTCCATTCCTTAGTCCACTCCTGACCTGCAGGAGTTTCACTCCAAGGTACTGGTGCATCCCTGATAACAAACTCCTTTACCAGTTCAGACTTAGGAAGAGTCGGTGGAGGAGTATGTCCTGAAGGACCTGCTTCATCAGCATCTACAGTTGTAGCAGCTTCACCAGTATCTCCAACATTTGCAGCATCAAAACTTAAAGAATCAGTATCTTCTGATAAGACAACAGTGTGAGTAGCAATGGAGGCTTCAGCATCCTCTAATTGCTGATCTGATACTAAGTTCTGATCAACATCCATATCTTGATGCTCACCTAAAATCTGATCATCAGCATCTTGATGCAGAGAAGGTATTGTTGAGAACTCTGGAGTTTGAACAGCATCAATAACAGGTGTTGTGGAAGTATTATTTGCTGTTGGAGCTTCTAAGAAAAGTATTGCATGCACAACCAAGTTCTGAATATCAATTTCAGCACTTGTGCCTGGATCAACAAGAGACACAGATGGTGAGTTAGCCTTGTCAGATACAGCTTCCTGAGATGGAGTTGTTGGAGAAGAAGTGACTGGCGCAAATTCCTTGTCTTGTGAGATCAGAGATTCCTGATCCCCTTCCTTAGATGCTTCCTCCTCATCATCTGAAACTGGCCTTTGTGCCCTCTGTTTCTTGTACTTCCTTGTTGATTTGGATTCCTTGGGAGTCTCAGGAACTATCATACGTCTAAGCCTCTTGAGAAGCCTAGAACCCCCAATGTCAGAATCCTTCTGAGAAGTTACTTTCTCAGCTTCAACCACCATAGGTTCTGAAGAAGGAATCTGTTCCTCAGAATCTGATTCATCTCTCAAAGTAAATCGCCTCCTCTTTTGAGGTGTTTGAGGAACAGTCTTTGTTCTCTTTGGCTTAGAGGATGTAGGCTTCACAGTAGGTGCTGAAGAAGAAGGTTGAGCAATCTGTGAAGTGGAGAGATAGGATTTGAGATAAGTTCTGAGGGTAGGTTGAGTAGAATGAGAGGTAGGTACTGAGGTTGATGGATTTTGGTTATGGTGAGTTGGTTGAACATTTGAGTAAACAGATTTGTAAGTAGCAGGATCAGCATTTACCAGAATCTGTTTCACAGACTGAGGAATCTGTAATTGTCTCACCATTGATTTCTTTGTGTCAGCATTTATTAGGTCGTTAAAGTACCTTTTTGCAACCTTAAAAGGTGGGGTTTGAGTGCTGACTAACTGGGGTTCAGCAGTACAATACGTATAAATAAGTTGACAGAATCGAGCAAAATAAACAACATCTCGATCCTCTGTCATCCTATCCCCAATAAAACTAATTATTCCAGTTGCAAAATCAAAATGAGTTTGATGGATAATAGCATACCCTATGTGCTGACTCAGAATTGGGATAGCATCAAAATTTGAACATTTGTTCCCAAAAGCTTTGGTGATGCAATTAAAGAAGAAACTCCATTCTCTTCTGATATTAGCCCGTTTCAACTGTCCAAGTTTCGTCGGACTCTTTTCATATCCCAATTCAGCCATTAACTCCCGAAGGGCTGAGTCCTCTGGAACTGAGAAAGTACAATCCTCGGGAAGATGTAAAGCCCTGCGTACTGTACCAGGAGTGACTACAAAAGATGAATCACCCACTTGGAAGATAATACTGGGAGTTCCACGGTTACCACCATCATCAAAAATGCCAGTCCTCCAGAACCTCAGAACTTGTTGACTTGAAAATAATTCAGGCTGAGTTAAGGCGTACCCAACCTCACTATGTGCAAGAAGATCTTGCACAAAGTGCAATTCAAATGGAGCTTCAGCATGATCAAGAATTGCAGCATAGTTGTTTGGAACAAACTTTGCTCCATCAATGATTAAATCCTTTGGTGCCATGAAAAATTGAGAATTAAGAATGCCTGATAGTTGTTTGATATAATGTCTGTAGGAAAACAACGGAAAAAGTAAAGTGAAGGATAGTAAAAGTAAGAAGAGAGATAAAAGATGAAGAAATTAAAAAGATTACAAAAATCTTCTCTCTGTTGTACTTATACAAAAAAAATATTACCGTTGGACACCTGTCAGACATGCAGTAATAACGGATAGTTACTGGGCTCGAGAAAACAGGAATGATTACTTACCCAGTTGCCTTGTTTCAAGGAAAAACCGTTCCTTTAATCAAGAGAAACAGTTTTAATTCAAAATTTAAACCGTTAGCACTGATTGAATTATTTTTCACTGCAACATTAATATTCTGAAAATAAATCATGTTAAAAATGACCGAGATAATTGCGATGAATAAGTGCTGACAGAGAATCAGAACTTAAATAAAAGCACAATTTAAATGGTCATCAGAATATCAATCAGGATTTATCAACACAAGATAAAATAACTCAGAGACAAAATCTTGAAGTAAAAACAATTTTCATTAATATATCAAGTCAATACATTTATGAAATGGAAATGACATCAATACTTATACAAGATTTTCCCTAAGCTTCTAATCCTAACGTCAACAGCTTTAGTCCTAGCTAAGAAGCCTGACAAAGCTGATGATGAAGAAGAACAGGAAGAAGACGAGATTAAGTCATCTTCCTCTTCCTATCTTCGACGAACAAGATGGCGAGTCGTATGATTCGCTCTTGCTGACAGATAGCTTCCCGCCTTTCCTCCTCCAATCGCTCCAGATGGCGATGGTAATCCATATAGAAGAATAGAAGGTGAGTCAGTACCTCCTGTGGGACAGAATCCCAGATCTCCTCAGGAATGGCTGTTACATGCCACTCCTGCTGCCAATCGGCACAACTTAGCTCCATTGTGAAGGTTTGGTTGTTCAAAAACATGTTGTATCGAACCATTGTGTTTTTTATAGAAGAAGGAGGATAAGTGTGTGAGAAGAATGTGATGGAAAGACTGATGTGAAGTGGTTGCTTATATAGGCAAGAGAATGCCAAGAGACACAAAGATATTTAATGCTGATAGGTAGAATTAATTCTACCTCGTCTCCCTAGACTTTGAAAAAGAATAACAGTCATTGGAAAGAGGAAGCATGGTCTAGACCGCACAAAACACAAGAAACAGTGGTCTGTTCAAGTACAAATACCATTAATCCTAATCACAGTGACTATTAATCTTCCACTTCAACATTTTCGAGACAAACTGAGACTGTTATCAAATTTTATTCAAAGATAAGCCAAGTAAAGGAGTAGACTGAGAAATCAGAACTTAGACCTATACCAGAACTTAACAGTCATCAGAACATAATTTCTTAACTCGAAAAAAGAATGCCTATCTTAGTAAATACTCATACAAGTTCTGAGTTATTGACGTCAGTACTTAATCATCAGAACGTGTAACTTAGAACTTGTCCTCAGAATTTGTGCAATAATGACACATTGACTGTTTTATCTAAAATAACATAGACCACCACAGAAATTTTGATCATTCAGATGGAGTGATTAGTGTGTGCATTAAGCTAAAAATAGACAAAGAGTAAAGTCTGATTCACTGCAGTACATCTTAGAAATAAGGCATAACTAAAATTTTGCTAAAGATCTGTCATTGTCCTGAAACCTACTGAAGAATGAGTTTATGCTTGAGTCCACCTCAACTGTTTTGTGCTAATTTTATGCATCTTTTGAAATTCTATTTTACAGTGGCTTCTCAGTGTAAGTGAGTCACGACTGTTTATCAGAATTTATGCTATTTTCAGAGTATTTCTCCAGTAATCATAGAGTGTGAAAAGTCACCAAGAAAATATTTTGCTTTTCTGATGCATATTTACTTAATACCAGCAATGCACTTGGGTCGTCCCTTCCACATTTTTACTCTAGATCTCAAAGGAGTACCTGATTTTAATCTTTGATCTTTTTGCTTTTGCTTTTGATAAGAGAGGTCTATCAGCACTTAGTACATTCAGCAATTTTACTAGTATCAGAACTTAACAGATGAGTAGCATTATTCTAATTTGTAACTTAGTAATAAGATATACAAAGTGAACTTAACTAAGCTCAGTTATCAGAATTTGCTAGTGTCATAAGATTTCCACTGAAATTATTACTTCTTCCATGGAATCATTTGTTTATTGGAGACTACTAGGTCAGTATCTAGCACAGTTATCCTCATAGAATTGAATAGGTACTAGAACAGACATATCACTTATCAGAGTTTAGAAACATATATCAGACAACAGTCAGTACTTAAAGACATTTAACAATTAAGCACAGAATACACAATGAGATTAATTCTGTAAATACTGAGCATAAAGTCTGATAACACTGAACAAGTCTAAGCAGATTTAGAGAAGGAACCTGAAACCATTCCAAGTTCATTTACCAATCTTGTAAAAGTAGCTTCACATAATGGTTTTGTGAAGATATCTGCCAACTGTTGATCTGTGGGAACAAAATGCAATTCCACTGTACCTTCATCCACATGTTCCCTGATGAAGTGGTACCTGATGCTGATGTGCTTTGTCATTGAGTGTTGAACTGGATTACCTGTCATAGCAATAGCACTTTGATTATCACAGTAAATGGGGATTTTGAAATATGTTAACCCATAATCCAGTAACTGATTCTTCATCCAAAGAATCTGTGCACAACAGCTTCCTGGAGCAATATACTCTGCTTCTGCAGTTGATATGGAAATTGACTTTTGTTTCTTGCTGTACCAAGAAACCAATCTGCCTCCAAGAAATTGGCAGCTTCAACTTGTGCTTTTCCTGTCAATTTTGCAACCTGCAAAATCTGCATCTGAGTAACCTATTAGTTTAAAATCTGATTCTCTAGGATACCATAATCCCAGAGCAGCTGTTCCTTTAAGATACTTAAAGATTCTTTTTACAGCTGTTAAGTGAGGTTCTCTTGGATCTGCTTGAAATCTTGCACAAAGACAGGTAGCATACATGATATCAGGTCTACTAGCAGTTATAGAGAGTAGAGAGCCAATCATACCTCTGTAGTCAGTAATTTCTACTGATTTACCGGTATCCTTATCCAGTTTTGTTACAGTGGTCATTGGAGTGGATGCACTTAAACAATCTTGCATTCCAAATTTCTTTAGCAAGTTTCTGGTGTACTTGGTTTGACAAATAAAAGTACCTTCCTCATTCTGCTTGACTTGAAGGCCCAGAAAATAGCTAAGTTCCCCCATCATACTCATCTGATATCTTGACTGCATAAGTTTGGCAAACTTCTTGCAAAGTTTGTCATTTGTAGATCCAAAAATGATATCATCAACATAAATCTGGACCAGAAGTAAGTCCTTTCCATGGTTGAGGTAGAACAGTATTTTGTCTATTGTCCCTCTGTTGAATCCACTTTCCAGAAGAAACTGAGCTAAAGTCTCATACCATGCTCTAGGAGCTTGCTTAAGTCCATAAAGTGCTTTGTCAAGTCTGTAGACATAATCTGGATGTTTGGTATCTACAAAACCTGGAGGTTGTTCAACATATACCTCTTCCTCCAATTCTCTATTGAGAAAAGCACTTTTCACATCCATTTGAAAGACAGTAAACTTTTTGTGAGCAGCATAAGCCAAAAATATCCTTATGGCTTCTAACCTAGCAACTGGTGCAAATGTTTCATCATAATCAATTCCCTCCTGTTGAGAATATCCTTTTGCAACCAGCCTTGCCTTATTCCTTGTAATTATGCCATCACTGTCAGTTTTGTTTCTGAATACCCACTTTGTACCAACAACAGATCTATTCTTTGGTCTTGGTACTAGGGTCCAGACTTTGTTTCTTTCAAATTCATTCAACTCTTCCTGCATTGCTTGCACCCAATCAGCATCTTGAAGAGCTTCTTCCATTTTCTTTGGCTCAGTCTGAGAGAGAAAAGAATTGTAAAGACACTCATTTGAAGTACCTGTTCTAGTTCTGACACCTGCATCAGGATTTCCAATTATCAAATCAGGTGTATGTGATTTTGTCCACTTCCTTGCAGATGGAAGGTTTTCTCTAGAACTGGATGCTCCCCCATGATCCATGCTATCTTCATTTTCATTTTCTGATGCTCCCCCTAAAACTATG
Organism: Apium graveolens; assembly: GCF_009905375.1. NCBI lineage: Eukaryota > Viridiplantae > Streptophyta > Magnoliopsida > Apiales > Apiaceae > Apium > Apium graveolens. The sequence continues at coordinate 135,967,288 of NC_133653.1, read as the reverse complement.
CTTTCTGAGTTGGATTCTTCAGTATTTAGATTTTCAGTACTATCAGAACTTGGCTTATCAGAACTTGACGAATCAGAACTTGAAGAGCCAGATGCATGTTCGAATGTTTCTTGAGATGTGGTAGGATTTTGAGTATGCTCCCCCTGCATAGGGGCATCTTCATTTAACGTAGTCACCACAGTTTCAATAACATCAGAGTTTAATCCATCAGAGTTTGCAGTATCAGGACTTAGACTGTCAGGATTTTCAGTATCAGAATATGAGTCTTCATTTTCAAATCTCAGCTGATCATGGTCAACGAAATCTTTAAGACCAGTGATCTTCTTGTCATCAAAAGAGACATTGATAGATTCTATGACCACTTTTGTTCTCAAATTATAGACTCTGAAGGCTTTTGTGGAAAGTGGATATCCAACAAAGATTCCTTCATTAGCTTTTAGATCAAACTTTGATAGCTGTTCAGGATGAGTCTTGAGAACAAAACACTTGCATCCAAATACATGAAAATATTTCAGATTTGGCTTCTTTTTCTTCACCATCTCATATGGTGTTTTTCCATGCTTGTTAATGAGTGTTGCATTTTGAGTAAAACAAGCAGTCTGCACAGCTTCAGCCCAGAAATAGGTTGGAAGCTTTGCTTCTTCAAGCATTGTACGTGCAGCTTCAACGAGAGTTCTATTCTTCCTTTCAACAACTCCATTTTGCTGTGGAGTTCCAGGAGCAGAAAATACCTGCTTTATTCCATGGCTTTTGCAGAACTCTTCCATTATCAAATTCTTGAACTCAGTGCCATTATCACTCCTTAAAATTTTCACAGAATCTTTGACCATTTTATCCAGCTGTTTGACATGATCAATCAAGATAGATGCAGTTTCACTTTTTGTGTGCAAGAAATATACCCATGTGTATCTGGTGAACTCATCCACTATGACCAACGCATACTTCTTCTTTGCAATAGACATGACATTTACTGGACCAAATAGATCAACATGTATAAGATGATAAGGCTCAAGAATTGATGATTCAGTCTTGCTCTTGAATGAAGATTTTCTTTGTTTGGCTTTCTGACATGAATCACAAAGACCATCAGGAGCAAATACTGTGTTTGGCAATCCTCTCACAAGATCTTTCTTGACCAGTTCATTTATATTGTTGAAATTTAAATGAGAGAGTTTCTTATGCCAATTCCAGCTTTCTTCAATTGATGCTCTACTTAACAGACAGATTGCAGAGCCATCAGTACTTGTTGAAAGCTTAGCTTCATAAATGTTACCACGTCTGTATCCTTTCAGAACAACTTTGCCTTTAGATTTACTCACAACTTCACAGTGTTCTTCAAAGAAATCAACATGATAACCTCTGTCACAGATTTGACTTATACTCAGTAGGTTGTGTTTAAGTCCTGAGACCAGAGCTACTTCTTCAATGATGACATTCCCAAGATTGATATTGCCATATCCCAATGTTTTTCCAATGTTGCCGTCTCCATAAGAAACACTTGGGCCAGCTTTCTTCACAAAGTCTGATAGCAGGGCCTTATTTCCAGTCATATATCCTGAACATCCACTGTCCAGAACTAGAATATTTTTCCTGTTGCCCTGCAATCACAAAGACCACTAATTATTAGTTTTAAGGACCCAGACTTGCTTGGATCCTTTGGCCTTATTAAGTTTGTTAACATTTGCAGCGGATTTAGCATCAGAGTTTATGTTAACATTTTTCTTATCAGAATTTACATTATCAGACTTTGAATCAGAATTTACACTAGAAGGAACAATGGAAACTTTCTTCAAAGAAGGTTTTCTTTGATAATAATCATAGTACAAACTATGATATTCCTTACAAGTATAAATGGAATGCCATAAACTACCACAATGAAAACAAGGATTTTGTGGTTTGTATCTAACTGACTGACTCTTAACTCCTGATTTTGAAGGTAAGGAGTTAATATTCTTATTTTTCCTGCAAAAAGAAGCCAGATGGTTAGAACTTCCACAGTTATGACATGTTTTCCTAGGAGCATCAGGAACAGGTTTATAATCATTGCTTTTATTCACACCTTCCTTTCCATTCCTATTTTTCCTAAGTGATTTTACCTTGTTTGCATTCTTGACATCTTTCAGCTTATGCTTAAGCTGCTTCTTTGTCATTAAGCCTATGTTTACTTCAGCTGTCTTTTCCTGTTTTAGTTTGTCAGAAGTTAATTCCTCTTTAACTTCTGATTTCTCATTATCAGACTTTACAGTTACAAACTTAACAGGCTTTAACTTTGGCTTTTGCTTAACAACAAGCTTAATTTCTTCAGTTCCTTTATCATTCTTATTCTCTCCAGAACCTAAGCCCTCTTTCCAATTTTCACTACTTAGCAAATTTTGAGTTGTTCTACTAGAGTTAGTCCAAGTCCTGATTATCTCTCTTTCCTTTTCTAACTCAGTTTTTAGAGATTCATTCATTTTTAGCACTTCATCCCTAACATAAAAAGCATCATCTCTATCCTTCTGAGTTTGATGGAATATAACTAACTCTTTTTCTAAGAAATCATTTCTTTTCTTAAAAGAAAGATTTTTAGAAGTTAATCTTTCACATGTTAAGGTTTGATCTCTATAACTAACAAACATGGTTTTAAGATATCTTCTCAACTCATTAATATCATCAGTATGAAAAGCATAAGTAGTCCGAGGTACCTTTGTTTCAGCAGCTTCAGAACTGCTCTCAGCACTTTCTTTATCAGCATTTGCCATCAATGCATAGTTCTCCTCACTTTCAGAGTCTGAAGTGTCTGTCCAGCTTTTCTGCTTTGTGACAAGAGCCTTGCCTCTGTCACCCTTTACCTTCTTGCAATCAGGAGATATGTGGCCTTTCTCACCACAGTTATAGCATTTAACATTGGTGTAATCTCCTCTGTCAGACTTTCCTCCTCTGCCTTCAGATCTTCTGAAATTCTTCTTATCAGAACTTATGCTTTTTCTGGAAAACTTCTTTCCCTTCCTGAACTTCCTGTATGCAATCTTGGTGATTCCTTTCACCATAAGAGCACACAGCTTCATCATCTCCTCATCAGCATCGGTCTCAGGCAAGCTTTCAGAATCTGAGTCATCATCACTCTCAGAACTTGATGACTCAGTATCAGACTTTATGAAAAGAGCTTTACCCTTGTCTTTCTTTGAGGAAGCTGCCTTGGGGAATTCTTCTTCAGCCTTAAGAGCGACTGTCCTTGACTTTCCTCCTCTCCTCTTGCTTCTTTGTTCCATCTCCAGCTCATGAGTCTTGAGCATTCCATAGATTTCGTCAAGAGTTGTTTCATCAAGATTGTAGTTGTCTCTTATTGTCGTTGCCTTCAAATCCCAGCATTCAGGAAGAGCTAACAGGAACTTAAGGTTTGAATCTTCAAGATCATACTCTTTATCAACCAATGACAAATCATTCAAAAGTTTGACAAATCTATCATATAAATCATTCAATGACTCATTAGTCTTTGAGTCAAAGTGTTCATACTCTTGAGTGAGTATTGTCTTCCTGTTCTTCTTAATTGTGTCAGTTCCCTGACACCTTGTTTCCAGAGCATCCCATATCTCCTTAGCAGTCTTGCAGTTAATTACCCTGTTTGACATTACATTATCAATGACACTATGCAGTAAGTGTCGTACCTTAGCATCCTTAGCAATTGATGCTATGTCATCAGCAGTATAATCACTCTTCTCCTTTGGTACGGTCATTGCTACTTCACCTGCAACTGCAACAGCGAGTTTGGTTGGTTTGTGAGGACCTTCCTTGATTCTATCCAGGTATTCTGGATCTGTTGCTTCCAGGAACATGGTCATCCTTACCTTCCATACGGGATATTCAGATGGTCTCAGTATGGGGACTCTGATGGTCTCATACCGACTCTGAATTAGTGTCTTTGGTGGTTCCTCAGTCGTGGTAGGCTTAGTTGGAGCATCTGTGTCCGACATGATTGTGTTTGGATCTTTAACTGTATGTAAGTTAACAGATAGGCTCTGATACCAATTGTTAGGTCACACACACACTGTAGAGGGGGTGAATACAGTGTATAGTACACTCAAATCGAACTTTAAGAACTTAAGTAACAGAAAACAAACTTTATTAAAACAATAAACTCTGTTATAGTATGGAACTGTTACCTCTCAGTGATGAACAAATATCACGAGAGCTGCTAGGGTTATAAAGAATAATAACTTCGATAATGATATCACTTATAGTGTAAACCCTATGCCTGTGTTTATATACTACACAGTTACAAGATAATCGCTAATTGATATGGAATATAATTCTGCTTCCTAAAATATATCAATCAGATATCTTTTCTTCCAAGTATTCCATTCTTCACGGAATTCCTTCTTCATGCATATCTCTTCTTATGTTTATCTCGATCTTCTTTCCTTTAATCAGCTACTGTCCTTATCTGATTGTCCTTCAGCACTTAAGTTCTGATATCTATCTTCTGATGATTATCTTCTGATAATATAAGTACTGATATCCTTAAGTCCTGACTTCCAGTATAAGTACTGATCAACAGTTAAGTACTGATTTATCCTATTCAATAAGATCTAAAAGCTAAACATAAAACATATTAGCCATGACATTATCAAATATATCTAACATACTTGCCTGAATTCGCTTTCTTGTTTGACAAGGGTTGAACTACTGCCACCTAGTTAGATTCAAAGGGCAGAGTTACTTTCCTGAATTCGCTTTCTTGTTTCTACAATCCAAAAATCAAAACCGTAATTAGATTCCCATTCGACGTTCCCGGAACGCTTAACAATTTCCCTTTATCGTAATACCCTAAGAGTACATGTACTCAATCATAAACACAAAGTACGTTTATACCATAACTCGTATACCTTAACCAAATAGGCATCGAATCACAGATTCTGACATAATTACAAAACATAGCATATAGTCCTTGTATCCAAACTCTATACTTGAGTTATAACCACGGTTATATAATCTTATATCAAGATGACTCAATCCTTCCTTTTACTTCACATAATTGAACCAAAACCATTCAAGTAGACCAAATAATTATTTATAACTTTACATGCATCCCTCTAGTGAAATCCTAGGATCAATTCAATTACTTTTACAACCTTAACTCATTCGGTTCTAACACAAAACACAATAGATCAAATAAATCGACATGCAAACACCTCTCTCTATCAAATCAATCAATTAACTTGAATTAATTCCTTTTAAAAGACCATGAACCATTCGGCCTTTTCAAAAAAAAAACAATCTAAGAATCAAATAATAACACACAAATAAAAGAACCATTCACACACTTTAGTTCAAGCCAAAACTCATTCCTTTAAATCATTTTCAAAGAAAAACCAAAATCAAAAGAAATCCTCAAGCCAAAATATTTTGTAAAATTAAATGAAAATCAAAACCCCCTTTTTAAATTATAAAAATTTGAACCCAAACACCCACATAGAACAAGCAAATTCGCATGCAACCACTTAATGATATATTCATGCTATCCTACATCAAAAACCATTTTTCCTACATAATTTTTAAAGAAAATTTGAACCTTAGCAATTGATTATACCCAAATGAACTCAAATTAATGACATGCAATTCATATTATAACAAGATCATGCTAAAACACTTAGCGAATCACATTTTTACGATCCACCGGCTCTCATTTGATCACGGCCGATGGTGGTTGAACCTAAGAGTGCCCATAACGGGTCTCCTCCTTGAGTTTTAAACCACAAAATCACTTTAGACTCTCTTATGATCATATATCAAGATATTACATTTTCTTGAACACAACCAAAGAGATGGAACTATGACACTTACTCAAACACTTACATGCAAATGGTGTATGAGTAGAAGATCGAAAATGAGGGCTATAGATGACAAGATCTTTGAATTTGGACTAGTTTTTGTTGTTGCATGTAAGAGAGAGAGAAAGGAAGAGTGTGTGAGAGAGAGAGAGCCGAGAGGGAGAGTTCAGGAGAGAAGAGAGAAAAGATAGATGATAGAAAAGAGAGAAAGAGAAAGGGAAGAGATAGAATGAAAATGGAAATGACCAAACTTCTCTCCTTTTATACTTACAAGTTAGTGGAAAAGAGGAATTACCCTTGTACCCATCTCTCATTATTAGCACAAAATGCATGCAAGGATAGTATGGGCATTTGGTTAAGTTGAATGGAGAGAGTGGGGTAGGAAATGACACAACTAACCTTCTCTCATATTGTGAGTCGAAATGCATACAAGGGCAAGTTGGTAATTTAAAAAGAATCTAAATTCTTAATTTCCTTTTATCCTTAATCAAAAATGAATTTGATTAATATATTTTTGAATCAGAAAAGATAAACATGCCACGAATATCACTTTTAGAATATAGATCTTAAAATTAGCTTTTCAGCCATATTTTAAAATAATTTTTTAGCGAACGGTTGATTTATTACGGATTTTACAAGATTGCGCTCAAAATAGGATTATAGCTTAATAAAATCATTTTAAAATACACCGATCACCAAATAAATCCATTTATCATTTTTGCAAAGTCTCTGGGACTATTTTGAAGATAATAAAACAAACTTCACGTCTCGACCAGAGTCAAATAATTTTATAAAAATGAATAAAGGTTCAGTATACCTTAATTAAATCAAATCAATTCCATAAAATCATTCAAAATCATCCAGATCACGTAGTCATGCATATAGACAGGCAAACTCACATATTCACACATCACAAAATTTCCCTTCTATTATTATTATTTTCCTTTTTCGCGTAATGGGTCGCGTCCTATCTGATGGCCCGATGCTGAGCGTTTTCTGCCACGCTTCCACAATCAATCATTTATACCAATTGACACGCCATTTGGAATATAATACTCACTTAAACATTCCTACTTCACATAATAGCACATAGTTCACATAACTATCTTCTTCTCTCTAAGATAAACGCTGAAAACCTTTTCAGATTTAAGCTTTTCTACACAGATTAATCATGTCTTCACCTGCTACATTATCTATATTTGTTCATGGTGGTGCCAAGTTTATCACCAATAACTATGCCGCTATTCTATATTACACTAGGATAAATCTTGACATTCATCTATTTCAGTATTTATTGAAAGCCAGTGAAGTGGGCTTTGCTTTGAATGAACCCTCAACTATTTCTGGTGACCAGGTTCTCATGTTATAAAGAACCGGCTTATATGATGATGGAAGAGATGTTGAAATGAGAAGATTATTTATAGAGATTGGCTACGACAAAGATATGAAGAATCTCGTCCAATTGAAGAGGAATGGGTTAAGGAAAGAGTGGAACTTTTTCTTTGATTGCATAACAAGGGCATTCAACAGTAAGTGCACCAACTTTGATGCACTTTATATCATGACATAGAAAATTTCTATTTTATGGTTCTCACCATGACTTTGATAGAGTAATTTTATGCTTTATAGATGTCAATATCTATATATGTTAGTGATATTATAAAATTTTTAGAAAAAAATAAATGTATTTGGTTTGCTATTTTAACAGTCAACTAGTAGTTTGACTAGTATTTCTTATTAGTGTTTAGTCCCATACCGATGTTTCCGTTTTTAAAACATTTATATGAATGATACAACCTTACATATGTCAATATCTATATATTTCAGTGATATGATAAAAAAATTAGAAAAAAATAAATATATTTGGTTTGCTATTTTAACAGCCAACTAGTAGTTTGACCAATATTTCTTATTAGTGTTTAGTCTCATACCGATGTTTCGGTTTTTTAAAAAATGTATATGAATGATCCAACCTTATAGATATCAATATCTATATATTTCAGTGATATGATAAAATTTAGAAAAAAATAAATGTATTTGGTTTGCTATTTTAACAGTCAACCAGTACTTTGACCAGTACTTCTTAGTAGTGTTTAGTCTCATACCGATGTTTCAATTTTTTTAAAACATATATATGAATGATCTAACTTTACAGATGTCAATATCTATATATTTTAGTGATATGATAAAAAAATTAGAATAAAAAATATATTTGGTTTGCTATTTAATAGTGAACTAGTAGTTTGACTAATACTAAATTCGATTATATTTAAAAAAATGATTAATAGTTGGTAGGAAATGTAACTATTTGGCAAGAAACGTAACTAGTTATTTCCTACCGCTTCTTGGCAGGAAAAATCATGTGGCATATAAGCCAATCACGGGGCAACACATTAGTCTATTAGTGTTGAGTAGACAAGCTCATTTCCTACCACATCTAAATGGTAGGAAATGGGTCCTACAAGACCCATTCCTACCGATATCGATAGGAAATGAGATGCACAAAACCTACCGTGGTAGTGCGGTAGGAAATACTTTGCTTAAAACGATGTCATTTTATGAGTGACAAACTTGCTAGAAAAATGACGTGGAAAAGTGGGTCCACCTTTAGTGATAGGGATAAATAAATCCTGATTGTGTAATTAAATATTACATTGATTATACAAGCTGTGGGCTGCTAGGCCCAATAAGAAGATGTATGATATTCAGACCAGAAAGGTTAACATGTTGATCAGGCCTGATGGGCCAGATCAGGCCTGATGGAACAAAGAAGGCCCAAAACCCTGATTATTTATTAATTTCGTAATTAATTAATAAGGGAGAAAAACAACTATTAAGATAAGTCCTAGTGGGGATATAAATCCTTGTAGATTGGCCTCCAAGGAACCTCATAGGATAAGGAATCAGCTTCCTACTTCCTAGGACTCCTAAGTCCATCCTAATTCAGAGACTTGACCACCAAGTCTCCTATACCAAGTCCAGTTCAAGGACTCCCACATCTATATAAGGGGCCTCACCCTACAAATCCGAAATACGTTTTTGACTTGATCCTTGGCAATCAGCAAGGTACGTAGGCATCTTGTTAAGGCAGGTTGAGTCACGAAACACAAGAATAGTCAAATCAAGCCTCGAAGCTCACGTTCCTTAGTAATAAATACAACAATTATATATATTAGTTTTTAATCCATAACATTTAGCGCCGTCTGTGGGAAAGCACAATAACAACCATGGCGAGAACACGGAGAACAGTTAGAGCTCTGGAGGAAGGAACACCATTGGGGACAACTCAGGTGATTTCATCAACCATGGAAATACCTCCTCATTCAACTTATGCACCTACCCAAGGGGAAGCCCAGACAGGGGCAACTCAACCTCAGCCACAAGGGACGATTCCCCCGGCTATTCAAGGTACGAATCCCCAAGTTCAACAACTACATGCACCTGTGAACTCTCGACCCATTAGGTACAAGTTTTCAACTGTTGTGACCACTAACCCTCCTTATGGGATGCCCCTTCACCCTAAGGTTGGAGGAAGTGGGCATGTTGGACGGAGTGAAACACGAGGGCGATCACCCCCCGACATACGAGGTTTGGCTCCTATCCCTGAGGATCAGGAATTTTCTGGTCCTTACACCGAGAGAGACTCTGAATCTTCAGATGATGAAGTAGCCCCAAGAAGGAGATGTGCTGGCAAAGAGCCGATGGCTGATGGAAGCCAACGTCCTCAAAGCACCCAAGGGACGAATCCCCAAGAAGTGCAGGAGAGGATCAGGGCTCATGAGGCTGAGATTCAAAGGCTGAGGCGCGACTTGGAGGCACACCAGACCACCAAACCCCCAGTACCTCCTAGGGGGAGAAATCCTCCTCCTGTCATAGACCTGGATGGTTTAGTACAGAGAAGAGCTGTTGTCCCAAGGGCTGATCCAAGTAATCTCCTTCCCCTTAGAGATCCTGATGATCCTACTCCGCCCTTCATTGAACAAATAATGAATGCCCATATCTCAAGAAAGTTCAAGATGCCAACTATCAAAGCTTATGATGGCACGGGAGATCCCGCTAATCATGTGAGGATATTCTCTAATGCACTACTGCTGCAGCCTGTGAATGACGCTATTAAGTGTCGGGCCTTCCCTCAAACCCTGTCGGGTATGGCTCAAAGGTGGTATAGTCGCTTTCCCCCAAACTCTATTGGGTCGTTCAGAGAATTAAGTCAGGCTTTTATTAAGCAATTCATCAGCGGAGAGTTCATGAGAAAAGTTCAACGTCTCTTATGAGCATTGTGCAGGGAGCGAAGGAATCCTTGAGAGACTATCTGAATCGATTCACAAAGGAAGCTTTAAAAGTCCCAGACCTTGATGATAAGGTAGCCATGATAGCACTGCAACAAGGAACTAGGGATGAGTTTTTTAAGATATCCTTGGCAAAACGTCCCCCTGAAAGCATGTTGCAGCTCCAGGATAGGGCAGGGAAGTATATCAAGTTCAAATAAAGCATGAGGAAGACCGTAGTGAGTAATGAGCCCATCGGAGGCAAGAAGCGGAAAACTGATCTGGAGTATATTGCTAAGGACAAGTATCCTAGAACCGAGAAAAACCCTGATTCAAACCCCAAGAAGGGAGGACCTGGGCAAAAGTTCACTGAATACGCTAAGCGGAATGCTCCTAGAAGCCAGATCCTGATGATAATTGAAAAAGATCGAGATATTCGTTGGCCTAAGCCCTTAAAGGCTGATCCTGCCAAATTAGATAAGAGCAAGTATTGCAGATTTCACAAAGATGTTGGTCATGACACCGATGAGTGTAGGCAACTAAAAGATGAAATAGAATTCCTCATTGGAAAAGGAAGATTGAACAAATACACTGGAGAAGGAGGGGATAGGAATAATAATGGAAGGAAGAACTTTGAAGATCGTAGGAGGGACCAAGACTATCAGGGGCTGAATCCCTAACCTAGAGGACCGGTTATAAACACAATATATGGAGGGTCGCGACCTCGAGGGCCTATGATAAACACAATCTTTGGAGGACCAACTGCTGCTGGATTATCCAGAAACTCCAGAACAGTATATATACTAGAGAGGTTATGCATATTATTGGAGAAGCCCCGAAGAGGGCCAGGACAGAAGTAACATTGGCTTTTGATGATTCTGACCTAGAGGGTGTGAAATTTCCTCATGACGACCCTCTGGTCATAACACCGATAATAGGAAATAGCCCGGTCAAGAGGATCCTTGTGGATAATGGTGCTTTAGTGGATATCTTACTCCATGATGCCTTTCTAAGGATGGGGTATAACGACTCTCAATTGACCCCAACTGACATGCCGATATATGGATTTGCGGGAGTAGAATGTCCTGTAGAAGGGATAATCAAGTTGCCAACCACCATAGGTCAGGAACCAAGGCAAGCAATGCAGATGTTGGACTTTGTGGTGGTAAAGGCTAGTTCAACTTATAATGCTATCATGGGAAGAACAGGGATACATGCCTTCAAGGTAGTCTCTTCTTCTTACCATTCAGTTATGAAGTTTCCCACTCAGAACGGGATTGGAGAAGAGAGAGGAGATCAAAAAATGGCTAGAAGTTGTTATGTAGCCTCTTTGAGGGCAGATGGAGTTGGGGGCAGGTCCTTCCTATTGAAGATATGGATGTCCGAGAGAATGATGAGAAGAGAGGAAAGCTAGCAGAAGACTTAGTTTCGATTCCTTTAGACACCGGGAATCCTGAAAGGATGACTTTCATTGGAGCCACGCTTGAGGAGCCCCTTAGAGGGAAGTTGGTGAGATTTTTGCAAGAAAATAGTGATTTGTTTGCGTGGTCAGCAGCTGATATGCCAGGCATAGACCCGGAGCTGATTACTCACAAGTTAAACGTGGACCCAAGCCGAAAGACAGTGAAATAAAAGAAAAGAAACTTTGCCCCGGAAAGACAAGAGGCTATAAAACAAGAAGTAGAGAAGCTCTTAGAGGCTGGATTCATTGAGGAGATTTAATTTCCGGAATGGTTAGCAAACCCTGTAATGGTGAAGAAGGCCAATGGAAAGTGGAGGATGTGTATAGACTTCACTGATCTGAATGATGCATGTCCCAAAGACTGTTTTCCGTTGCCAAGAATTGATACTTTGATTGATGCCACTACTGGGCATGAGATGCTGAGCTTCATGGACGGATTTAGCGGATACAATCAGATTAAGATGCACAAGGATGACATCCCAAAGGTATCATTCATCACTGACTTTGGTGTTTATTGTTATCTTGTTATGACATTTGGTCTTAAGAATGCAGGAGCCACCTACCAAAGGTTGGTAAATAAAATTTTTAAGGATCTTATTGGTAAGACTATGGAAGTCTATGTTGATGACATGTTAGTCAAGAGTCTAGTAAAGACTGATCATATAACCCATTTGAGGGAAGCTTTTGAGGTCCTGAGGTACCACAAGATGATGTTAAATCCTACAAAGTGTGCTTTCGGAGTAGGATCTGGAAATTTTTTGGGATTGATGTTCTCCAAGAGAGGGATCGAGGCTAACCCCGATAAAATAAAGGCAATCCTGGACATGGAGCCACCAAAAACTGTCAAGGATGTTCAGAAGCTCACAGGAAGAGTTGCTGTGCTGGGACGATTCATCTCCAAGTCAGGAGACAAGTGCTTATCATTCTTCAAGTCACTAAAGAACATTAAGGACTTTGTATGGAATGAGGAAAACTAGAAGGCATTCTAAGAACTAAAGAAATATAAGGCCCAAGCCCCGTTGTTGGCCAAGCCAACTTTGAATGAAGTTTTATTCTTGTACTTAGCCGTTTCAGAAAGTGCCTTGAGCGCTGTATTGGTTAAGGAGGAACTGAAAATCCAGAAACCCGTATACTATGTCAGCAAAATTCTGCATGGTGCTGAATTGAATTATTCAACTATTGAGAAATTTGCTCTAGCCTTGGTGATGGCTTCAAGAAAGTTACGTCCCTACTTTCAGGCTCATCAAATTGAGGTGCTAACAAATCAGCCCCTGAGAAATATCATTCATAGTCCTATGGCTAGTGGGAGGTTGATCAAGTGGGCAATAGAGCTAGGAGAGTTCGATATTAAGTACAAGCCGCGGACGACAATAAAAGCCCAGGCATTAGCTGACTTCATAGTGGAATGTACCATAGCCAACCAAGAAGTCGGGGGGAAGGAAGATACCATACCCCAAGACAAGGAAGTTGATAATGGGGACAAAGAGAAGGGTGATAACGAGAAAGAATATTGGATTCTCTATTTTGATGGAGCATCAAAAACAAACTCAAGTGGAGCAGGATTGGTTTTACAAAGCCCTGATGGGTTCTTGATTGAGTATGCCATGAAATTAGACTTCCCAACCACAAACAATGAGGCAGAATATGAAGCCCTGATAGCTGGCCTCGGCCTAGGAGGGACACTTAGAGTCAGAAACTTGAAAGTCCGTGGAGACTCGAAGCTGGTTATATCCCAGGTAAAGGGAGAATTTGAGGCAAGGGATGATACGATGGCTAAGTATGTCCGCCTAGTAAGCGCTGTGATGACCCAATTCAATGAATGCCATGTTGAGCACATTCCAAGGGAGGAAAATAGTAAGGCAGATGCATTATCAAAGTTTTCTTCATCTGAGATAGAAGAAAGTTGAGGAAGTGTGTACTTCCACATTTTGAAGACACGAAGAATAGATGTTAAGCTTGTAGCTCCTATGGGCCTGGGGACGTCATGGATAGACCCCATTAAGGCCCACATACAAATCGGTTGGTTGCCAAATGATGCTACTGAGGCACGGAAGTTAACTGTTCGGGCACTAAGGTACTCTTTGATAGATGGGATTCTGTATAAAAGGTCTTTCGTGGTTCCCTACTTAAGATGTCTTAGGCCCGATGAGGCTCGCTTAGCTCTTGAAGAAGTACATGAAGGCATATGTGGGCAACACTTGGGAAGCAGGGCCTTGGCTCATAAGATAACCCATTTAGGCTTCTATTGGTCAGAGATGATGGCTGATGCCAAAGAATGTGTGAAGAAATGCGACCGCTGTCAGAAACATGCATCAATTGTTAGACAACCCCTCGAGATGTTGACCTCTATCAACTCGTCCATCCCCTTTGCTATGTGGGGAATGGATATTCTGGGACCTTTCCCCATGGCCACGGGACAAAGGAAGTTCCTGATTGTAGCCATTGATTATTTCACTAAGTGGATTGAAGCCAAACCCTTGGCCAAAATCACAACTAACAGGTTGCACAATTCCTGTGGAAACATATTATGTGCCGGTATGGAATTCCCCGTATCCTAGTCACCGACAACGGAACACAATTCAATAATGAGGAATTCAAGAAGTACTGTGAAGAAAATGAAATTGAGTTACAGTTCACCTCTATGGCTCACCCGCAAGCCAATGGGCAAGCGAAGGTAGCAAATCGAATAATCCTGGATGGACTAAAGAAGAGGATCGAGAAATCAAGAAATAATTGGGTGGATGAGATACTTCCAATATTATGGGCCTATAGGACTACCTGTAGAGTCATGACTGGGGCAACTCCCTTCTTGTTAGCATATGGGGCAGAAGCAGTTGTTCCCATGGAGATATCACATTCCTCTCCCAGTATTCAAGCTTTCAATGCTGAGGAGAATGAGGAAGGACAAAGGTTAGCCCTGGACTTAATTGATGAAGTGCGAGATGAGGCACATGCGAAGATAGTGGAATATAAAAAAAAAGCTTCATTCTACTATAACCTGAGGGTTAAAGAAAGGTTTTTCAAACAAGGTGACCTAGTCTTGAGGAAGATAGAAGCTTTCGGTGTAGGACAGAAAGGGAAGCTTGCCCCGAATTGGGAAGGGCCATACAAAGTCAAAAGTGTTCAAGGTAGAGGAACCTAAAAGCTAGAGACTATGGATGGTTTTGAAGTTCCGAGAACTTGGAATGCATAAAACCTGAAGGTTTACTATGTGTAGAACAATTGAATACGATTCTCACTTGTCAAGATGACAAGTAGGTTGAAAAGCACCTTGAAGATTTGCTTGCTTAGGATTTATATGTTCTAGTTTTATTTTTGAAGTTTATTAAAGACTCATATAAGGGATGAATCCCAAACAAGTTATGAAAATTCATGAAGTTTTCAAAATATGTTTGAATGCAAGGCAAGGAAGATCAAATGCGTGAAATGCAAGTGTAAAATCTGATAAATAAAGTAGATCAAATAAATATTACAAGAGTTTGATAAATAAAGTCTCGGAAATAAGATAAAGTAAACAAGCCACGTAGGGATGAAAAAGCTCTAAGGAGCTGAGGTGCCCTCGGCATCCATACCATCATCCCTTCGCTCTCGCTAGATGTCTCTGTCGTCTCGGAGGAGGAGGAAGAGCTGTCATCCTCAGCAGGTCTGAAAGAAGACTCGGGAGGAGGAAGAAGCGGGTCCTGAGGGATGTGATCCGAGACAAATACTCGAGTACCAAACCTCTGTAGCAAAGCCTCATCATCAGGGCAGACATAGTCTGCCGGGTTAATATCAAGACAAGCCTCGTTTACGGTCCCAAGGACCGTGTCCCAACCAGTCCTAAAAAACCCGGAGAAGACTGAGTCATCCCTAATCCTCATGGACTGGGCAAACTCCTCCGAGTCCAAGTAGTTATCTATAGCTTTATCCTTCTCTGCCCCAAGTACCACCAGCCCGGCGTTAGATTCTCCGAGTTCTTCCTCCTTGCGCTTGAATTTCTTCTCCAGAGCAGCATACTTCTTCTGCTGCTTCCTGAGGGCATTGTCAACCTTGTCAGAAACCCGTTTCCATGACTCGGCTTGCCTCACAGTGCCTTGAAAATAGGCGTTGGACTGAAATGAAATAATAAACAAAATGTAAGGCAAGTAAATACTACAAGTAAGAAAGATAAGTCCAAAAAAAAAGAAGGAGAGGGAGGCATACCGAAGCCAGAGAATGAGCTCCCATGAGCTTTATCCTCTCTAGGTCAGGGGTGGCAACCACATCAGTGAAATATTTAGGAGTCACTCCATGATAGGACCAATCCCAGGCATGTTTGGTGGATCCCACCACGGAGTCCCCTCGTCGGAATCCCCAGAGAGGCTGGAAGGCGCCTGTAGCAGCAGCAGCAGGAGCAGCAGCGGTAATAGGAGCACTGTGGCCCTCAACTCCCTCAGTTGAAGCCTCCCCCATGGGCTCCTTGTGTTTCCTCAAGAAGATAGGCTCCGTGGCCTTTCCTCGAGTGTCCAGGCCTGCAAGGCGAGCTTTTTTCATCCTAGCAGTCTCTTCAACGGGAGGTACATTGTCCTCGTTGATCTCCTTAGCAGCTGCAAAACAAGATAAAAAACAAAATAAGTGGTGTTAATAATGCATGAAATGAAATAAAATTGAGAAGGGAAGAAAAATACCCTGTTGAGAAACAGAGGATAGTCCCACATGAATGAGGTAGAACTCTCCTAAGAGAGTCCAGCTGGTAGTAGTGTCGTCATCCTGAGTAAGCTCATTATAAATAATAGTTTCCTCAAGAGTTAAGTGAATGGATTTGAGGCTACCATCACTAACCTTCCCGAAGGAAGATCTGAATAGTGTGCCCCAGTCGCCATTCTCTCAGTGTAACCCGACGAAACTATTCCTCCAATTTCTGTTGTTATCGGGAATGGAGGCGCTGTTAAAGATATGCTTATATTTGGGCCTTTGCTTAACATAGACCCAACCACAAATACTGGAAGAGCTGTTATAACACTGAAAGACCTTCCTGAAAATAGCTACAGAAAGGGGAAAACCTTCCCTAAGGCAGCAGACCATAAAACATAAAATGTTCCTCCAAGCATTTGGAGGAAGCAGACATGGGTTGATTTGTAAATCGACTAGAAGATAAGGAATGAAGGGATGGAAAGGAAACCTAAGCCCAACATTAATGGCATCTGTATAAATAAAAAGAGTGTCGGGTTTGCAGTGGCAAGTACGGTCACCACCAGAAACTGGAACTAACCTAAGAGGAGGAAGGACGTTATAACGTGCATTTAATTTATCAAAATCAATGTTGTGCCAAGTGTTACAATGATTAAAAGAATCGAGATGTGCGGTAGAGGGATAATCATCCCCCCTAGTGTTAATCATATCGATTAAAGACATGTATGAAGAACGGATCTCGATAGCCTTACCTCGTTTTGAAGCCGAGGCTATCTTGGCCGCCCTCTCGGAATTCTTGTCAGCCATTAGTAAAGCTGGGAAAAACCTGGAAACCTTGGGAAGAAAGGTGGCTAGAAAACTAAAGGAAGAGAAGTGATTGAGAGTTGAAGATTGTGTGAAGAGGTGAAATGAGAGGTGTGAGGAAATTACACTCTCATCCCACCTTTATATAGCCAAGAAGAAGGTGATTTGGGCCTTGAAAAGCCCATTTAGGCCCAAAAATAAGAAGGTTCTGGAATTATCCAGGAAATTCCTGGAAAAATCAAGAGAAAAACTTGAAATATTTGAAGATTCTGGAAGAATCCTGAAAAATCTTAGAAGAGTTTGGAATTTGGGCTTAGAAAATAAAAGCCCAGCTCAGAAAAACAAAGGCCCAGTACCACGGCCCAAAAACAAAAAGCCCTGTTTGAGGCTCACATGATTTTAAAAAAAAGGGGGGTGAAAAAAAAAGAGGAAAATTTCTGGAAAATTACAGAAAATAAAGGAAATTCCTTAAAATATTTTCTGAAAAATGTTAATATTTTCAGAAATAAGGAATAAATCCAGAAAATTAAGGATAAATCCCAGAAATTAAGGGAAAATCCAGAAAAATTAAGAAAAAATCCCAGAATTAAGGGAAAATTTCAGAAAAATTAAGGAAAAATCCCAGAATTAAGGGAAAAATTTCTGAAAATTAAGGAAAAATCCCATAATTAAGGGAAAAATTCCTGAAAATTAAGATAATTCCTGAATAAAAGGAATAAAAGTAAATCATTGTAAATGTGTAGGTCGCTCCACACTTTACGCAAAAATGATACCCTGTAAGGGAACAAATTAACTTAACTTCTGTGAAACCTAGTCTCTGTTTCCCAAAAGTTGGGGGGCAAATGATAGGGATAAATAAATCATGATTGTGTAATTAAATATTACATTGATTATACAAGGTGCGGGCTGCTAGGCCCAATAAGAAGATGTATGATATTCAGACCAGAAAGGTTAACATGTTGATCAGGCCTGATAGACCAGATCAGGCCTGATGGAACAAAAAAAGCCCAAAACCCTGATTATTTATTAATTTCATAATTAATTAATAAGGTAGAAAAATAGCTATTAAGATAAGTCCTAGTGGGGATATAAATCCTTGTAGATTGGCCTCCAAGGAACCTCATAGGATAAGGAATCAGCTTCCTACTTCCTAGGACTCCCAAGTCCATCCTAATTCAGAGACTTGACCACCAAGTCTCCTATACCAAGTCCAATTCAAGGACTCCCACATCTATATAAGGGGCCTCACCCCACAGATCAGAACTACATTTTTTACTTGATCCTTGGCAATCAGCAAGGTACATAGTCATCTTGTTAAGGCAGATTGAGTCACAAAACACAAGAACAGTCAAATCGAGCCTCGAAGCTCACGTTCCTTAGTAATAAATACAACAATTATATATATTAGTTTTTAATCCATAACATTTAGCCATTTCCTACCATCATCAGTAGGAAATGACTTGCATTTCCTACCGAGTACAGAATTGTTAGGAGAAGTTCCTTTGACTTAAAAATGGGTAGGAAATGTGCCGGTAGGAAATATTTGGTAGGAAAAGCCCATTTTAAGTATGAGTTGTGTGTACTTGATGCCATAGGGTGAAGGCTGAATGGTTATATGGCTTATGTCTATGTTATGTGTAGAAAGAAAACTGCTTCCTTCCATTTCTGTTCATTGTGATAGCCGTACAACTATCAACAAGATCAGAAGTGTGAAGTATAATGCTAAGACAAAGAGACAAATCGAAGTTAGACCGAAGTCTATTAGGGGTCTTGTGTCTGATAGGATTATTGCTATAACATTCATAGAAACTCGGGATAATATAGCTCATCCACTAACTAAGGGGCTTGAGCATGTTGTAGTCCTTAAGTCGAGGTTGGGGATGGGACTGGTAACCCGTCATGATTCATCAACAGCGGGAACCTAATACACCTAAGAGGAGATCCCTCAAAGTATATTCAATATGGTAATAACAAGTTATAAGGATGAATTGGTAGTACCTCTACAATATACATTTAGATACTTATGTATCTGAGTCTATCCCTTGTAAATTTTAAGAGGTACTTGAACTGCTAGTTAGCAAGAGTTTTAATAAACTCTGGTAGAAACAGTTTTGGATCAAAATTTGATAAACTCTGATGGACCAAATACTGTGTCGGGATTTAAAAACTCTGAATGGGGTCAAGTCGTAAGACGAGATGTTGGCAATACATCTTTGGAGATGCCTAGCAAAGTGAATGTAATTGTGAGGTCGCAATTAGAGGAAAGAGTTATTCCTTGAAGCATTCGACGAACAGGATCGAGACACGACCATAACATCTCAAAGCTGTAGATCTGTACCATAGCTTTTTGACTTGTCATCATCTATGGAGTGTGCTTATACAAAATAGATAGAGATTCAAGGTGAAACATTCCATCTATATCCGGTAGCCATCAAAGTAGGGGACTTAGAAGGGTTTAAACCCGGAAGGGTACCGACTCTGAAAATCAAGTCCTGATAAAATCTTATATGCATTTCTGTATGAACTTGTGGGGGATTGTTAGAAAATAGAAAGTTTGAGACTTTTTTAGACATGTTCTTGATGTAATTTCCTAAAACTAATTGTTGGAGGTTGATCATTGATATTGATAAGTGGATTTTATATCCACTTGGAATGCTTTATTACAAGCTTAAATTGGTATTTTGGACTCAAGTTGTTGGTATTTTGATGTGTTTTTGTGTTATTGCATTTCAGGTATCAGTTAAATGAAGAAAAGAGCTTTTAAAGGAAATATGATGAAAAGTGATCAGAATTGGAAGCCAAGGACATTGTCAAGTTGTATAGAATCTTGTTAGCTTCGCGTGGGCAGTTGAATCGCCTAATTCTGACGAGTAGAACTCAAGTTATGGCCAAAACAAGATTCATCAGAATATTTTCCCAGTCAGTAGCTGAGCGCCCGCTCAGGAGGCGGTTGGTCGCTGATTTCGCTGAAAAAGCCTTTTTTGAGTGGAATTTGACGATTTTAAGGGTCCAGGTCCACTAGGAGTGTATATATACTTAAAAAAAAGGTTTTCATCATCCGGGAAGATTGGGATCAGTAGGAGAAGACCTAGAAGCACAGAACAACTCCGAAAAAGAAGATCTTGTTTTCAACTTGTGATTCTTTGAATTAGTTGTAACTTTGGATGCTCATTTTTTTCTTGTTGAACCTAGATCTCATTTATTCGTACTTTAATTATTATTCAGTTTATTAAGACCTTGTTTATACCATGCTTTTATTGGAACCCATGGTGACGATGAGTTCGATTATGGGCTAATCGTTGTCATGGGGTTCTAGCGGATTTACTTATGAATTTCAATAATTAATTTGTTTCGATATCTTGGTGTGTGGTGATTGATTGATATCCTAGTATTGGTTGTGCTTATTCGTCTTATGTGCGTAGCTAACATATAAGATAGCGTGTTAATCTCTATTGAAGCTACAGTGAATATAGAGGTTTAGAACTTGCCATGCTAACATAGGTTCATGTATGTGTATGCATGATTCGTAGGTAACTCTAACCGTTTTACTTGCCCTATGTAATCAAGATAGATAACTTGTGCTTAAACCGTTATGTTGTCAAATTCTATAGACATATAGGGTCTCAATATAATTGGTGCCTATTCAACTTCTATCTCTTTGATGGATGTCTAGTAGAATGGTACTCGTGCAATGAAAGTTGGCGTTTATCAGTTTCGTGTTATCTGATTAGTGTCCTCACCATCACATGCTAAGGTTAAGAACGAGAAGGCTATTGAATGAAGTATTTAATGAAGTTAGAATCCCATGTTTGTCTTATATATTAATTTAACCTCAATTCTCTTAGTTAATGTTATTTAGTATAATCTCTTAGTTTAATAAAAACCCAATTTGTTATTTGTCTTAGCATTGAGCGATAACCATACATTGTTGCATAGGTGCATAAATTGAACTTAACCTAAACCAGTCTCTATGGGTACGAATCTGATTTATATCTTATACTACTTGCGAACGCGTATACTTGCATGAATATTAGCGCGTGTTTTCGCCCTAACAAGTTTTTGGCGCCGCTGCCGGGGACTCGGTGTTAATTTTTAGTTTATGTGCTTGTCATCAGTGGTCGTTAAAGTTCACTGACTCGGATTCTTTTACTTTCACAGTTTATTTGTTTGTGTTTCAGGTACTCATTACAATGGGAGATCTAGCAGCACGAACGAAAGCCTTGATGGATTTTTCTCAACCCAAGATCAATGACATTCAATCTAGCATTGTCCGGCCAACTATCACAGCTAATACCTTTGAGATCAAGCCTGGCATAATTCAATGGGTGCAGAATTCAATCCAGTTTGGGGGTTCTTTAACGGAAGATCCCAATATGCACATTAGGGATTTCATTGAGATCTGCGACACCTTCAAGTTCAACGGTGTTTCTAAAGATGCTGTAAAGCTGAGACTGTTCCCATTCTCTCTGAGGGACAAGGCTAAGAGCTGGTTACACTCTCTACCAGCTGGTTCGATTACTACTTGGGAGGATCTTGCTCAGAAATTCCTTACTAAATTCTTCCCTATGGCAAAGACAGCTGCAATGAGGAACACTATTACTCAATTGGTGCAGCAAACGGGAGAATCACTATGTGAAGCTTGGGAGCGCTACAAGGAGGTGCTTAGGAAGTGTCCTCATCGTGGAATTCCTGATTGGATGATCATCACTTGTTTTTACAATGGGTTGGGAGCACAGTCCAGACCCATGCTCGATGCAGCATCAGGCAGAGCATTATGGGCAAAGAGCTATAAGGAAGCTTATGATCTAATTGAACTGATGGCTGCTAATGTATCAGTATCCAACCTAGAGATGTCCAGAGGGCAAAGTAGCAGGAGTACTTGAGGTGGATACAGCTACGGCTTCACTGCTCAACTAAAGGCGTTATCTATGAAGATCGATTATCTGGCTAACTATGGTGTTAAGCAGATAACTAGTGTTTGTGAGCTGTGTGCAGGTCCGCATGCGACAGAGCAATGCGCTATATCTAGTGACTCAGCTCAGTTTGTGAGCAACTTTCAGAGATCGCAGCAGCCAGTTCCTGCCACTTATTATCCTGCCAACTGGAATCATCCTAACTTCAGCTGAAGCAACAATCAGAATGCGATGCAACAGCCGTTCCAGCAGTTTGCAAATAAGCTATTTAACCCTCCTGGTTTTCAGCAATAATTTACACCAAGATAACAACTCCAACTTCAATAACAAACTAATGATATAGGTCTATCTTCGAATAAAAAAATCTGAATTGGAGGAGTTAAGGCTTATGTGCAAAAACCAGGCTCTTATATGCCAAAGCCGGGCTATTTCTATCAAGACTCTGGAGAACCAAATAGGGCAAATTGCTAATGCCTTATTGAATCGACCACTAGGAACGCTTTCTAGTGATATAGAAGCCAATCCAGGCAAGAGGGAAGTTGAAGAACAGGTGAACGCCATCACCTTAAGGTCCGGAAAGGTTGCAAGCCCCCAAATTCAGCAAGACGAAGAGCCTGAAAAGTCTCAAGTTCCAGAATCTGAAGTTTTAGCTGAAATAGATGTGCAGAAGGAAGTAGAGGTGGAACCAAGGAAGACTACTTTGGAACACACTCCTCCTGAGGGTAATACAGGGGAGAAACAAATTTATCCTCCACCTCCTTTTCCTAAAAGGCTGCAGAAGAAAAAGCTGGATAAGCAGTTTGAGAAGTTTCTGGAGGTGTTCAAGAAACTTCATATCAACATACCTTTCGCTGAAGCTCTTGAACAGCTGCCTAGCTATGCGGGGTTTATGAAAGGTATTCTCTCTCGGAAAGTGAAGCTCGATGACTTAGAGACCGTTGCTCTAACGGAGGAATGCAGTGCTGTGCTGCAACAGAAGTTGCCTCCGAAGCTTAAAGATCCTGGAAGCTTCACTATTCCTTGTACCATCGAAAACTTGTCATTCGATAAGTGTTTATGTGATTTAGGAGCTAGCATCAATCTGATGCCCTTATCTATCTTCAAGAAGCTTGGTCTGCCTGAGCCGAAACCAACATACATGTCATTACAACTAGTTGACCGTTCCATCGCTTATCCACGAGGTATAGTGGAGGATGTCTTGGTCAAGGTGGATAAACTCTTCTTCCCTGCTGACTTTGTAATTCTTGATTTCGAGGAAGATAAGAAGATTCCCATCATCTTGGGAAGACCATTCTTGGATACAGGCCGAACTATGATCAATGTGCAAAAAGGAGAGCTTACGATGAAGGTTCACGATCAAAAGGTCACTTTTAATGTGTTTAAGGAAATAAAGTTACCCACAGCTAAAGAGGAGTGTTTTAAAGTAGAGCAACTACAGGTTTTGAATGCACCTCCGTGGAAGAGGAAGTTGGATGTGCCATTTGATTTTCTTGGGTTAGCAGAGCTGAAAATTTCTCAAGAGCGTCTCAAGCCATCTATTGAAGATGCTCCCACACTTGAGCTCAACCCACTACCAGATCACTTGAGTTATTCATTCTTAGGTGCACCCCCTGACAAGGGGTTGGGATATATTTTTGATGATGAAGAGGGTAGTCGAACGGATCCTGTAGTGCCTACAGAGGGTTCTTCTCATGTGCAACAGGTAGTTGATAGGACTGGTGTTGGTGATGAGCAGTACAGGTGAGTAATTAGGCGTATGGAGGCCATGCACGACATTCACCGTCATTTTGCTAAAGATTTGACACACGTTTTCGGTACTATTTTCCGAGACACTAGTGGCGAGGTTGATTGGCCACCTGATCCTCCACCCGACGAGGGTGAATCTCCCGCTAATTAGGTATGCCTGAAATCCTTATTATTGTCTTCAATGAGGATATTGAAAATTTTAAGTTTGGGGGTGATAATGTAAGGATTAGTAGTGTGTGTCCATATAGATTCATATAGATTCATATTGCATGTTTAGTTGTAGTTCATTCATATTTTTGCATGATTGTTCATTTAGGACATATTTGTTTGTTTTTATGTGATTTCATATAGTTACATTTGCATGCATATTTAGCATGATCCCTTAAGATGGACAATGATATTTGATAAGTTGATGTTGATTTAAGTATGGTGATGACGAATAGAGGGATGTTTAAGTCCGAATGAATTGATTTGCATGCCAGAAATAAATATTTTCACAAAGTCTTATAGGGTTGCTTTTGATCTAGATCATGATCATACTTGTTTGTTGTTGAGATTTAATCACTTGGTTATATTTAGAATTTGTGATATTCTCGTAATGACGTAAAAACACGGATTCTTTTATCTGGAGAAAAACTTGGATTTCATTGCTAGTTGTTGTAAGGCTAGGCGTCAAATGGCTAGTAGCCGGCTCATATTTTTATGAGTAGTCTAGGGTTGAATGATTTGGATCGAAACACACTCATTCAGAAATTGTTGGAAAACAAAGAAAAAAAAAGAAAAAAAAGAAAAAAAAAGAGAAAAAACAAGAAAGAAAAAAAAGTATGTGTTTATGCATAATTGATCAAGAGTGAGCTCTTTAATACTCGAGTTATTAAGTTCTAGGGGACTTTGTGCCTAGTGACCTAAGGCTTTTATAGTCTGGGATCCGCTAACCTAACGCTCGCTACATGGGTATTATTGTATAAGTCTTTTGGGACCTCATTCATTGCACGATCAAATAAGCATCTTTGTTATGTGTTCAATAATAGTGTGAATCCTTGTATAACTCTAGTAGAAAGGAGGTGTTGTGAGTCATAATGTGTTTATTGTCTATTCTGTTTATAAACTTTTGATTGTTTCGATGATAGATAAGTTATGCTTATTGATCTAGTATCGAGAGTATATTCTGTTAAACATCCACACACGCACGTTTCTGGTTTGTGAGTTGGTTTGTGGGATTTATTCGAGATTTGTTTAAAGTCATTGCATTCTTAGAGGCATTGGCTTATTCATTTGGTTATGGTTATTCTGAGGGGATCGATTGCATTATCATTTAGTTGTATTCACGTAGTTGCATTCATGCATTAGGTTTATTTTGTAGTTTTGAGTCTGTTTATGCTTGAGGACAAACATCGATTCAAGTTTGGGGGTGTGATAAGTGGATTTTATATCCACTTGGAATGCATTATTACAAGCTTAAATTGGTGTTTTGGACTTAAGTTGTTGGTATTTTGATGTGTTTTTGTGTTATTGCATTTCAGGTATCAGTTAAATGAAGAAAAGAGCTTTTAAAGGAAATATGATGAAAAGTGATCAGAATTGGAAGCCAAGACCATTGTCAAGTTGTAGAGAATCTCGTTAACTTCGCGTGGGCAGTTGAATCGCCTAATTCTGACGATTAGAACTCAAGTTATGGCCAAAACAAGATTCATCAGAATATTTTCCCAGTCAGTAGATGAGCGCCCGCTCAGGATGCGGCTGGTCGCTGATTTCGCTGAAAAATCCTTTTTTGAGTGGAATTTGACGATTTTAAGGGTCCAGGTTCACTAGGGGCGTATATATACTTAAAAAAAAGGGTTTCATCATCCGGGAAGATTGGGATATCAAGGAGAAGACCTAGAAGCACAGAACAACTCTGAAAAAGAAGATCTTGTTTTCAACTTGTGATTCTTTGAATTAGTTGTAACTTTGGATGCTCATTTTTTTCTTGTTGAACCTAGATCTCGTTTATTCATACTTTAATTATTATTCAGTTTATTAAGACCTTGTTTATACCATGCTTTCATTGGAACCCATGGTGACGATGAGTTCGATTATGGGCTAATCGTTGTCATGGGATTCTAGCGGATTTACTTATGAATTTCAATAATTAATTTGTTTCGATATCTTGGTGTGTGGTGATTGATTGATATCCTAGTATTGGTTATGCTTATTCGTCTTATGTGCATCGCTAACATATAAGATAACGTGTTAATCTCTATTGAAGCGATAGTGAATATAGAGGTTTAGAACTTGCCATACTAGCATAGGTTCATGTATGTGTATGCTTGATTCGTAGGTAACTCTAACCGTTTTACTTGCCCTATGTAATCAAAATAGATAACTTGTGCTTAAACCGTTATATTGTCAAATTCTATAGACATATAGGGTCTCAATATAATTGGTGCCTATTCAGCTTCTATCTCTTTTGTGGATGTCTGGTAGAATGGTACTCGTGCAATGAAAGTTGGCATTTATTAGTTTCGTGTTATCTGATTAGTGTCCTCACCATCACATGCTAAGGTTAAGAACGAGAAGGCTATTGAATGAAGTATTTAATGAAGTTAGAATCCCATGTTTGTCTTATATATTAATTTAACCTCAATTCTCTTAGTCAATGTTATTTAGTATAATCTCTTAGTTTAATAAAAACCCAATTTGTTATTTGTCTTAGCATTGAGCGATAACCATACATTGTTGCATAGGTGCATAAATTGAACTTAACCTAAACCAGTCTCTGTGGGAACGAATCTGATTTATATCTTATACTACTTGCGAACGCGTATACTTGCGTGAATATTTGCGCGTGTTTTCGCCCTAACAGATATGAGGACTTAAACTTTCATATTTGGATCTAAATCATTTTCTTTGTGAAATCCATATAGAATTTGAGGTGAAGTTCGTAGTTTGAAAGGGTTTTGTGGGTTTATCCCACATTAATAAGGTAAAGAAGGGTTGAGTACTTTATATAGTACCATGTGCAAGTGTAGTGTACAACTAATAAGGCATGTGGGTGTGCATGGTGTTATTGTGTGCATCGCGCACGCGCGCACCCACACGCTGGTACCTCACCTCGCCACACCATGCCACGCCATGACAGAACACAACTCGGGTTGATTCGGGTCGAAGGGCGATTTGGGCAAATATCTCGGCGTCTCGTGTACGCGAGGCAACCTGGGCGAGGAATTTAATTTTGTGTTTAATTAAAGTATTTACCGACTTATTATATTATCTTATTATGAATATTAAATTTGTGTAACAGGGAATATCAGTATTTGCTAAATAGAATTTATAAACTCTGATTTGATGGAATAAATACTGATCATGATATGCTTAGTAAATCCTGACTTGAAAGGCATATGTCATAGCCTATTTGTTTATTCGAGGAATTAACTCAACTCAAATAAGAATGTAACAATTAAATAGTGGATCTATCGTCAAACAGATCTCTCAAAGTAAAATATGTCAAAGGATTCAGAAACAATGTTCATCTACAGACTTGAGGAATTACTTCACTGGAAGAAGTTCAAGAAATTGATCAAGCCTCAATGATATAAATCAATATTGTGGATTTAATCAAGTGACAGAGATCTTGTCAGGGTATCAGATAATTACAGGAATTTAATCTGAAGAAAATCAAGTTATCAAAGTCAAGACATGAAGAAACATCATGGAAGTTAGTCACTCATGAACCAGACAGTACATCGAGTGTCAACATTGAAGTGGTGGAATTGATTCATAATTTTCAGTGATTTTCAGAAGATTTTCAGAAGAGTGGTTGTTGTTCAAGAGTAGTATTAATTCTCTACTAATTAATTAAGTCATATAATTTAATTAAGAAAATAAATTATATCTGCAAAGATTAATTTATTGATTAATTGAATTAATTGATTAATTAATTCTGAATTAATTGATTAATTAATTCTAAATTAATTGATTAATTAATTCTGAATTAATTTTATGAATTTTCAGAATTGATTTTGAATTTATATTCAATATTAATTCAGCATGACAATCAATTGAACTGGTATGACAATCAGACTGTCATACCGATTGTCATACCGATTGTCATGATAGTTAAAGTGATTGTCATACTGATTGTCATGCTAGTTCAACAGATTGTCATGCCGGTTGTCATGCTAGTTCAACAGATTGTCATGCCATTTCAAGCAATTGTCATACCGATTGTCTTGCCAGTTCAAGTGGATTCTGTTGATTGAATTATTAGAGACGAGAGCAGCAGACATTCAATACTTAACATTACATTCAACTACTCAAGAACAAAAAAAAGAACAGAGTTGCACAAAACATTTCATCTTCAACTTCTGAATTCAAGATCATTAATTTCTACCTATTAAAGTTAAATCCAAACCACTAGAAATCATTCTCTTGTTCTTGTGTAACTATCTAGCGGATCAAAATCCCTAGAACTTAATCTCAAATTGTTTTTAGCATTTGATCTTTTTATTCCAAAAATAGAAAGGTTCATGTCGAATTTATTCTAGATTTGTGATAATTTATTTGAGATTAATCCCTTGTAAACGATACCGCTGTTGTAACACCTTTCAAGTTTAATAATAGTTTTATTTAACTTGAATTTTGTTTCACTTTTTTATTCCGCATTAAATTCGATTAAACGGTATAGTTTGTATTCAACCCCCCCCTTCTACAAACATATTGGGACCTAACAATTGGTATCAGAGCCTTCTGATTAACGAACAAATCAAGATCCTAGACTTTTGTGATTTTTCAACTCCTTGAATTTTTATTTCTTCAAAAATTCATAATGACTTCACGAAAAGTTGGAACCGTTAAAATTCCACTGTTTGATAAAGAAAATTATATTATGTGGAAGAAGAAGATGCTCTTATTTTTACAAATTCCTAATCCCAAATATCTGGACGTGTTAAAGAAGGGTCCAAAAATTCTGATGGTTATTGAACCAGAGGTTATAGAAGATAATGTTGTAATTACCAAAGTTAGAACCTATGCAAAAGAGCCTGAGGATATTACTCCTGCTGAAAAGGAAGAAGCCTCCTTGGATGCCAGCCTTCAATTAATTTTAGTTGATTCCCTTGATTCCTTGATGAACAGACATGTGATGAACTGTAAAAATTCCAAACACATCTGGGAAACTATTGAGGTGATTAATGAAGGCATAGAGGAAGTTAGGGAGAACAAGTAGATGTGGCGCCCCAAAACTCGGGGTCAGGAGTCTCGGAAGCCACGCCATCTAAACTCACACAACTCACACTACAATATGTAAATACTCACATTTCATGACCCCACACTTATCACACACACACATTTACAGGTTATTGTCTTGGAAACGAATCATCATAACTAGAGAAATTTTATTACAACCAAAAATGTAATTAGTCTTACCGGGGAGTGACCTTTAGGTAAGGCTAGTCCGCCGGCCAAATATAAGTTTCTTATTTCTTACCTTACATAAGTCATACTTATATATAAGCCGAACTATAAATAACTGAAAACTAATCCAGCTTATTTTGACTACATGTGGTACAACACCAAACAATCTACGGAACAGCTGGCCATTTCCTACCCATTTCCTGGCTGTGGTTCTCATGGCAGGCATCTTGATTCACTTTTATGTTGTGTCAATTTAAGAAAACAAGTGTGAGCTATAATGCCCAACATAATAATGTACAATATGAAAATGACTGTATGATAACATCATATATGATAATAATGTTTTATTCAAAAATAGTTTTCCTTAGTGATACACACCTTCTTATGAAAACAATTCTTTAAGGGATTTTAATATCCTGCGAATACCTTAATAGTAATCCCAGCACCTAGGCTTAGGTTACGGTATTGCATCTCAATTCCAATTGGAAGAATTATGACACTCGTTGGAGCCACTATATACGATGATCAGTCGTAATACGATAATAGTAACCTTTTCTACAAGTAGAAGGACGACACCTTCGTATCCCGGTTATCACCCTTGCCGCATTCGGGCTACGTGTCCCATTTTCGGGTATACACATACTTCACAAGTTCCTGAGTAGACAGAGTACCTTCGCATGCGGTACCTTTGGTAGTCCATCTAGCACATATAGTACCGGAGTCTACCCCTCCCTTGTCCTTTAAAAGAATTCTATCAATCTCGAGAACTCGAACCACATCAAAGTTCCCCAAGCGTTTTGCTTGTTGATAGAAATAACTTATCTCTCTAAGATATAAGTGTATATATGTATATACGTACTTCCGGGAATTTCGGAGGAAGTACTAAGGATGTGAGTTGACCGTTGTCAACAGATAATTAATAAGGGGGAAAAGTTTCTCCTTGAAACTATATTCAAAATATTAAATAAGTCGGGATGAAATTCGCCGATGATCTGAAATTATTCGAATGATATTCTGAAATCAGAAAGTTTATTTTAAATCAGGATCTATGATTTTTAAATCAATAATAAACCTTTTAAGAATAATAATTAATTAAATAATAATCGATAAATAATTAAACCTCGAATGAGTTTACTCTCTAATAGAATATTTAAAATAATATTCCTCAACTAGTTTATGTCTACATAATTAATAATCTATAATGATTAATCGTGTTTGAAATAAATAATCATTGGAGTATACTACTCCCATAATGATAGGGATAAATAAATCCTGATTTTATTAATAATGGGCTGCTGGACCCAATAATAAGATGTATAATATTCAGACCAGAAAGGTTAAGCCTGACGGACCAGATCAGGCCTGGTGGAATAAAAAAAGGCCCAAAAAGCCCTGATTATTAATTAATTTCGTAATTAATTAATAAGGGAGAAATCAGATGTTGAAAAGAGTCCCGATGAGGATATAAGTCCTTAGAGATTAGCCTCAAGGGGACCTAAAGGATAAGGAATCAGCTTCCTACTTCCTAGGACTCCTAAGTCTATCCTAATTTAGAGGCTTATCCACCAAGTCTCCTATACCAAGTCCAATTCTAGGACTCCCACATCTATATAAGGGGTCTCACCCCCACCAATCAGAACTACGTTTTTTGACTTGATCCTTGGCAATCAGCAAGGTACGTAGGCATCTTGTTAAGGCAGATTGAGTCACGAAACACAAGAGCAGTCAAATCGAGCCTCGAAGCTCACGTTCCTTAGTATTAAATACAGCAATTATATATAGTAGTTTTAATCCATAACATTTGGCGCCGTCTGTGGGAATTACGCAACAACAACCATGGCGAGAACACGGAGAACAACCAGCACTCTGGAGGAGGGAACACCATCAGGGACAACCCAGGTGATTTCATCAACCGTGGAGGTTCCTCCCCATTCAACTTATGCATCTACTCAGGGGGAAGCCCAGACAGGGGCAACTCATCCTCAGCCACAAGGGACAACTCCCCCGACTGTTCAAGGTACGAATCCTCAAGTTCAACAAATACATATACCTGTGAATTCTCGACCCGTCGGGTATGAATACTCAACTATTGTTACTACTAACCCCCCTTATGGGATGCCCCTTCACCCTGAGGTTGGAGGAAGTGGATATGCTGGGCGAAGCGAAGCACGAGGGCGGTCGCCCCCCTATATACGAGGTTTGGATCCTATCCCTGAGGATCGGGAATTTTCTGGTCCATACACTGAGAGAGACTCCGAATCTTCGGATGATGAAGTGGCCCCGAGAAGGAGGCGTCCTGGAAAAGAGCCAATGGCCGATGGAAGGCAACGCCCCCAAAGCACCCCAGGGGCGAATCCCCAAGAAGTGCAGGAAAAGATCAGGGCTCATGAGGCTGAAATCCAAAGGCTGAGGCGTGATTTGGAGGCTTACCAAGCCACCAGATCCCACATACCTCCTAGGGGGAGAAATCCTCCTCCTATCATAGACCTGGATGGTCCGGTAAGAAGAAGGGCTGCTGTCCCAAGAACTGATCCAAGCAATCTCCTTCCCCTTGGAGATCCTGATGATCCAACTCCACCCTTCACAGAAGAGATAATGAATGCCCATATCTCAAGAAAATTTAAGATGCCCACTATCAAAGCCTATGATGGCACGGGAGACCCCGCTAATCATGTTAGGACATTCTCTAATGCACTGCTACTGCAACCCGTGAATGATGCTATAAAATGTCGGGCCTTCCCTCAAACCCTGTCGGGTATGGCTCAAAGATGGTACAGTCGCCTACCCCCAAATTCTATTGGATCATTCAGAGAATTAAGTCAGGCTTTTATTAAGCAATTCATCAGTGGAAGAGTCCATGAGAAAAGTTCAGCATCTCTTATGAGTCTTGTGCAGGGAGCTAAAGAATCCTTAAGAGATTACCTAAATCGTTTTACAAAGGAGGCTTTAAAAGTCCCAGACCTTGATGATAAGGTAGCCATGATAGCGCTGCAACAAGGAACTAGGGATGAGTTTTTCAAGATGTCTTTGGCCAAACGACCCCCTGAGAGCATGTTGCAGCTCCAAGAGAGGGCAGGGAAGTATATCAAGGTTGAAGAGAGTATGAGGAAGACCGTAGTAAGTAATGAGCCCACTGGAGGCAAGAAACGAAAAACTGATTTGGAGTACATCGCTAAGGATAAGTATCCTAGAACTGAACAAAACCCTGATTCAACCCCCAAGAAGGGAGGACCTGGGCAAAAGTTCACTGAATACGCTAAGCTGAATGCCCCCAGAAGTCAGATTTTGATGGAAATTGAGAAAGACAGAGATATTCGCTGGCCTAAGCCCTTGAAGGCTGATCCCGCCAAGCTAGATAAGGGCAAGTATTGCAGGTTTCACAAAGATGTTGGTCATGACACCGATGAGTGTAGGCAGTTGAAAGATGAAATTGAGTTTTTGATTCGAAAAGGAAGGCTGAACAAGTATACTGGAGATGGAGGAGACAGAAACAATAATGGAAGGAAGAACTTTGAAGATCGTAGGAGGGACCAAGATGATCAGGGGCGGAATCCCCAACCTAGAGGACCAGTTATAAACACCATTTATGGAGGGCCGAGACCTCGAGGGCCTGTGATAAACACGATCTTTGGAGGTCCAACTGCTGCTGGATTATCCAAAAATTCCAGAAAGGCATATACTAGAGAAGTTATGCATATTGTTGGAGAAGCCCCGAAGAGGGCCAGGACAGAAGTAACATTGGCTTTTGATGATTCCGACCTAGAGGGTGTGAAGTTTCCCCATGACGACCCGCTGGTCATAACGCCGATAATAGGAAATAGCCCGGTTAAGAGGGTCCTTGTGGATAATGGTGCTTCTGTGGATATCTTGCTCCACGACACCTTTCTAAGGATGGGGTATAACGACTCCCAGTTGACACCAACCGACATGCCGATATATGGATTTGCTGGAGTAGAATGTCCTGTGGAAGGGATAATTAAATTACCAACCACCATAGGTACGGAGCCAAGGCAAGCAACGCAGATGCTGGATTTTGTGGTGGTAAAGGCTAGTTCAACTTATAATGCTATCATGGGGAGAACAGGGATACATGCCTTCAAGGCAGTCCCCTCTTCCTACCATTCAGTCATGAAGTTTCCCACCCGAAACGGGATTGGAGAAGAGAGGGGCGATCAAAAAATGGCTAGAAGCTGTTATGTGGCCTCTTTGAGGGCAGATGGAGTCGGGGGGCAGGTTCTTCCTATTGAAGATATGGATGTTCGAGAAAATGATGAGAATAGAGGAAGGCCAGCAGAAGAATTGGTTTCGGTTCCTTTAGATCCCAAGAATCCTGAGAGGATGACTTTCATTGGAGCTACATTAGAGGAGCCCCTTAGAGGGAAGTTAGTGAAATTTTTGCAAGAAAATAGTGATGTGTTTGCATGGTCAGCAGCTGATATGCCAGGCATAGACCCGGGGTTAATTACCCACAAGTTAAACGTGGATCCAAGCCGGAAGACAGTGAAACAAAAGAAAAGAAATTTTGCCCCGGAAAGACAAGAGGCTATAAAGCAGGAAGTGGAAAAGCTCTTAGAGGCTGGTTTCATTGAGGAGATTCAATTTCCGGAGTGGTTAGCAAACCCTGTCATGGTGAAGAAGGCTAATGGAAAGTGGAGGATGTGTATAGACTTCACCGATCTGAATGATGCATGTCCCAAAGACTGTTTTCCGCTGCCTAGAATTGATACTTTGATTGATGCCACCGCTGGACATGAGATGCTGAGTTTCATGGATGGATTTAGTGGATACAACCAGATCAAAATGCATAAGGATGACATTCCAAAGGTATCATTTATCACTGACTTTGGTGTTTATTGTTATCTTGTTATGGCGTTTGGTCTCAAGAATGCAGGAGCCACCTATCAAAGGTTGGTGAACAAAATTTTTAAGGATCTTATTGGGAAGACTATGGAAGTCTATGTTGATGACATGCTAGTCAAAAGTCTAGTAAAGACTGATCATATAACCCATTTGAGGGAAGCTTTTGAGGTCCTGAGGTACCACAAGATGATGTTGAATCCCACGAAGTGTGCTTTCGGAGTAGGATCTGGAAAATTCTTGGGGTTGATGGTCTCAAAGAGGGGAATTGAGGCTAACCCCGATAAAATAAAGGCAATCCTGGACATGGAACCCCCAAAAACTGTCAAGGATGTTCAGAAACTCACAGGAAGGGTTGCTGCGCTAGGACGATTCATCTCCAAGTCAGGAGACAAGTGCTTGTCATTCTTCAAGTCATTAAAGAACATTAAAGACTTTGTATGGAGTGAGGAAAATCAGAAGGCATTTGAAGAGTTAAAGAAGTATATGGGCCAGGCCCCGTTGTTGGCCAAGCCAGTTCTGGGTGAAGTTTTATTCTTGTACTTGGCTGTTTCAGAAAGCGCCTTGAGCGCGGTGTTGGTTAAGGAGGAACTGAAAGTCCAGAAACCCGTATACTATGTCAGCAAAATTTTGCATGGTGCTGAGTTGAATTATTCAGCCATTGAGAAATTCGCTTTAGCCTTGGTAATGGCTTCAAGAAAGCTACGTCCTTATTTTCAAGCTCACCAAATTGAAGTGCTAACAAATCAGCCACTGAGAAATATCATTCACAGTCCCAAGGCAAGTGGGAGACTAATTAAGTGGGCAATAGAGTTGGGAGAGTTCGATCTCAAGTATAAGCCACGTATGGCCATAAAAGCCCAGGCACTAGCTGACTTCGTGGTGGAATGTACCATACCCAACCAAGAAGTCGGGGGGCAGGAAGATACCACACCTCAAGACAAGGGAGTCGACCATGGGGACAAGGAGAAAGAATATTGGGTTCTCTATTTTGATGGAGCATCAAAAACAAATTCCAGTGGAGCAGGGTTGGTTTTGCAAAGCCCTGATGGATTCTTAATTGAGTATGCCATGAAGCTAGACTTCCCAACCACAAACAATGAGGCAGAGTATGAAGCCCTGATTGCTGGCCTTGGTCTAGCTGGGACACTTAGAGTCAAAAACTTAAAGGTCCGTGGAGACTCGAAGTTGATCATATCCCAGGTAAAGGGAGAATTTGAAGCAAGGGATGATACGATGGCAAAGTATGTTCGCCTAGTAAGGGCTGTGATGACCCAATTTAATGAATGCCATGTTGAACACATTCCAAGGGAAGAAAATGCTAAAGCAGATGCGCTATCAAAGTTTGCTTCATCTGAGATTGAAGAAAGTTCAGGAAGTGTGTACTTCCGTGTTTTGAAGACACGAAGTATAGATGTTAAACTTGTGGCTCCCGTAGGCTTGGGGACGTCATGGATTGATCCCATCAAGGCTCACATTCAGACCGGTTGGTTGCCAAGCGATACAATTGAGGCACGGAAGTTAACTGTTCGAGCACTAAGGTACTCTTTGATAGATGGGATTCTATATAAAAGATCTTTCGTGGTTCCTTACTTGAGGTGTCTCAGGCCCGGTGAGGCACGCTTGGCTCTTGAGGAAGTGCATGAAGGCATTTGTGGGCAACACTTGGGGGGCAGGGCCTTGGCTCATAAGATAACTCGTTTAGGCTTCTATTGGCCAGAAATGATGGCTGATGCCAAAGAATATGTAAAGAAGTGTGATCGTTGTCAGAAGCATGCACCAGTCGCCAGACAACCCCCCGAGATGCTGACCTCCATCAACTCACCTATTCCCTTTGCTATGTGGGGGATGGATATTCTAGGGCCTTTTCCTATGGCCACAGCACAAAGGAAGTTTCTGATTGTAGCCATTGATTATTTCACCAAGTGGATCGAAGCCAAACCTTTGGCCAAAATCACAACTAAGCAGGTTGCACAATTCCTGTGGGAAAATATTATGTGCCGATATGGAATTCCCCGTATCCTCGTCACTGACAATGGAACGCAATTCAATAATGAGGAATTCAAGAAGTACTGTGAAGAAAATGAAATTGAGTTACGGTTCACCTCTGTCGCTCACCCACAAGCTAATGGGCAAGCAGAAGTTGCAAATCGAATAATTCTGGACGGATTAAAGAAGAGGATCGAGAAGTCAAGAAATAATTGGGTGGATGAGATACTTCCCATATTATGGGCATATAGGACTACCTGTAGAGTCACGACAGGTGCGACCCCTTTCATGTTGGCATATGGGGCAGAAGCAGTAGTTCCCGTGGAGATATCACATTCTTCTCCAAGGATTCAGGCTTTTGATGAGAAAGAAAATGAGGAAGGGCAGAAGCTAGCCCTGGATTTAATCGATGAAGTGCGAGATAAAGCACATGCAAAGATAGTAGAATATCAGAAAAAAGCTTCATTCTACTACAACCTAAGGGTTAAAGAAAGGTTTTTTAAACAAGGCGATCTAGTCTTGAGGAAGATAGAAGCATCTGGTGTAGGACAAAAAGGGAAGCTTGCCCCAAATTGGGAAGGGCCGTACAGAGTCAAGAGTGTTCAGGGTAGAGGAACCTACAAGCTCGAGACTGTGGATGGTTTTGAAGTCCCGAGGACCTGGCACGCACAAAACCTGAAGGTTTACTACGTGTAAGATAGGCGAAGTACGATTCTCACTTGTCATTATGGCAAGTAGGTTTAAAAGCACCTGGAAGCTTTGCTTGCGTAGGATTTTATATTCCAGTAGAATTTACATTGTCAAGTTATTATTGATTAGGGTCGAACCCATGCTATGTAAGGTTTTGAAAAACCAGACTTCATGTTAAAGAGTTTTAAGTTATTTCTATCTAAAGGATGTTTAAACACACATTAAGACTATAATGATAAGAGGCCGAAGGAGCAACATACAAAATTTAACCCCAAAGGGTAACAACTTCTGATAAAAATAAAGTTCATAAGGAAGATGTACAAAAAAATTAGGCCTTGGAAGGTTAAGATTCTTCAGAACCACTATCCGACGACTCCTCGGAAGTTTCAGTCGTCTCTTCAGAAGTCTCAGTCGAACCCTCCGAAGTCCCTGTGGAAGTTCCCTCTGCAGGAGATGATGGCTGTTGAGGCACTACTTTTGAAGGTTCTTCCACCCTTGCCTTCTTAGTAGCAGGCTCGAGTTCCTCCTCAGAAGAATCTTCCTCTTCTCCATCCCTGATCATGCCAGCAAGCTTCTCAGTAACGCCCCCAAGCTCTGGAACCCGCACAGGGCAGGGAAAGGGCGACTGCTCAAGGATCTCGGGAAACTCATCCTGGATAGCCTCCACAGCAGCGTCCCAACCCTCCTTGTAGCTGACTGGGTGAAGAAGGGCGTCATGCTCCACCATCAGGTCTTTGAATTCTTGGGTATCCATCCAGCCGTCAAAGGCTTTGTCCTTCTGCGCCTTCAAGATTACGTTTTCAGCCCGGGCCGTCTCCAGGTCAGAAGTGGAAGAAGCCAATTGAGCTTCAAGGGCCTCAATCTTTTGGTTGGCCTCCTCCAACTTCTTGTTGGCATCTTCCAGGCCAACCTTCCAAGCCTTAGCTTGGTGAATTGCCCCTTGAAAATGGGCGTTAGCCTGCAAGAGAAATAGCAAAACTTTAGAAAAGAAGCATGAAAAGAAAAGTGTAAAAGGCATAAGTAAAGTGCGTACTGTCGCCAGGGCTTGGGCTCCAAAAAGCTCGTTCCCCTCTAAGTCCTGTTGGAGGACAAAGTCTTGATAGTCCACCGGAGAGATGGAATGTTTGGACCATTCCTTGGACAGGGCTGTGCTGCCCAATATTGAGTCCTTGCCCCGGATCCCCCAGGCAGGTTGAAAATAGGCCCCTGGCCTCTGCTTGGTGCGCAAAACCTGGCTGGGACCTTCCTCATTTGGCTCCATAGCCTGAAGGAGGAACTCAGGGAAGCGATCACCAAGCCTAGGATCTTTGAAAATCTTCCCAGCCCTTTTCATCCTGGTCGTTTCCAGGTCCTTTGGCTTCGTAGCCTCCTCAATCTTCTCAGCCACTGCGGCAAGCAAAGTCAGTTGAAAACTAATGGAATAAAAATGCAGGAAATAAAGTAGATGAAGGTAGGAACTTACTTTTCTTATGAACGGGCGAGAGGCCGCGTTCAACCAGGACAGTCTCCCGGATAAGATCCCAAGAATGAGAGGTGCCGTTGTCTTGCGTCAGGAGGTTGAAACCTCTAGCCTCCTCCTCAGACAAAGCTATGTCATTTGGGCTCCCATCCACGGCAATCCCAAAAGAAGATCGAAATAGGGAACCCCAGTCTCCACCCTCCCAAACTATAAACAAAAAATCCTTCTTCCACCCCAAATTGTTGTCAGGGATGGATTTCCCATTCACAATATGGGGGATAGTGGGGCGTTGGTTGATAGAAACCCAACCCGGACTTTTATCGGGGCTGTTCTTGAACTGGAAAATCTTCCTGAAAACAGCAACAGATGTGGGGATGCTGTGCTTGGCGCATTGCGACAGATAGCATAGGATCAACCTCCAGGAGTTGGGGGGAAGCTGGCAAGGGCTGATGCCTACATCAGCCAAAAGTAAAGGAATGAATGGATGAAAAGGGAGTCTAATACCTGCCCTTAGAGTATCCCTATAGACGCATAGCGCGTCCTTCTTCCACTGACAGGCCCTGTCGGCCGGACCTGCAAGAACCAGCTTAAAAGGTTCTTTGATTTTGAAGCAGCCGCTCAACTTTTCCAGCTCCTTGGGATCCCGTAAGGCGCTGATATGATCGTGTGCGTCCAGATGCGCATCAGACGGATACTCGTCCCCTCGAGTGTTGATCATGTCGATTAAGGAAGTATACCTCGATCGAATAGGAAAATCATTGGACTTTCTAGCCACGTTCATCTTGGCCAAACGAGTCATTCTTTTGTCAGCCATCTGAAAAAAGGTATGAGGCACGTAAATAGGCTGTCTTAAAATGGCACACAATGGAAAAATGAACACAAAAAACAAAGGGAGAAATCTTACCTGAAAAAGCACTCCTGAGAAAGACTTAGAGCTCCGACTTGCTGTTATTGCTCTGAGAATCTTAGCAGGAGAATGAAGAAGAAAACAAAGAAATGAGGAAGTGAGGAGTAGTGACCTTTCCTCATTCCTTTATATAGGAGGAAAAAGAAGTTGAAGGGACAAAAAGCCCATTAAGAACAAAGGCCCATGAGAAAAAGCCCAGGAAAAAGCATCTTCCAGAATATTCCTAGGAATTCTAGGGCATTCTAAACAGGGCGTGATAAAGCCCAGTAAAGAGGCCCAGTAATATTTGATAAAGCCCAATAAAGAGGCCCAGTAATATTTGATAAAGCCCAGTAAAGAGGCCCAGTAATATTTGATAAAGCCCAATAAAGAGGCCCAGTAATATTTGATAAAGCCCAATAAAGAGGCCCAGTAATATTTGATAAAGCCCAATAGAGAAATCCAGGCCCAAATCCAATTAGGATTTGGAAAATTCAGTTTTAGCCTTAAAAAATGTAAGGCCCAAATAAAAAGATGTAAGACCAGGATTCAGGTCGAAATCCAGGTCGTGAATCCTGCTCAAAAACTTTCGAGCAGACACCCGAAAATAACGGAGAAAAAAGACCAGGATTCAGGTCGAAATCCAGGTCGTGAATCCTGCCCAAAAACTTTCGAGCAGACACCCGAAAATAACGGAGAAAAAAGACCAGGATTCAGGTCGAAATCCAGGTCGTGATCCCTGCTCGAAATTTTTCAACTAGATTCACGAAAAAAGCGGAAAAAATAGAACTGAATTGAGGTCGAAATTTCGACTAGGAATGAGGTCGAATTAGACAAGCATTTTACAGAAATAAGGATTAAAAATCCAGGTCGAATTTCGACTAGGATCCTGGTCGAAATCCAGGTCGTGAATCCTAGTCGAAATTCTTCGACCAGGAATCAAGAAAACCAAAGAATTTTCGACCAGGATCCAGGTCGAAATTTCGACTAGGATCCTGGTCGAAATCCTAGTCGAAGGGCTCAAAATCAGAAACTAAAAGTGGGGAATTGACGACCTAGATCCAGGTCGAAATTTCGACTAGGATCCTGGTCGAAATCCAGGTCGTGGATCCTAGTCGAAATCCTTCGACCAGGATGATAAGGCTGACCCTTATTTTCGACTAGGATCCAGGTCGAAATTTCGACTAGGATCCTGGTCGAAAAAAGGGCTGGAAATTTGAAAATCCCAGAAAAATTAGGGAAAATTCCAGAAAATAAGGAAAATCCCAGAAAAATTAGGGAAAATTCCAGAAAATAAGGAAAAATCCCAGAAAAATTAGGGAAAATTCCAGAAAATGAGGAAAAATCCCAGAAAAATTAGGGAAAATTCCAGAAAATAAGGAAAATCCCAGAAAAATTAGGGAAAATTCCAGAAAATAAGGAAAAATCCCAGAAAAATTAGGGAAAATTCCAGAAAATGAGGAAAAATCCCAGAAAAATTAGGGGAAAAATCCCGGAAATAAAGGAAAAACTCGTTGTAAACGTGTAGGTCGCTCCACACTTTACGCAAGAACGAAATCCTGTAAGGGAATGAATAGACTTAACTTCTGTGAAACCTAATCAATGTTTCCCAAAAGTTGGGGGGCAAATGATAGGGATAAATAAATCCTGATTTTATTAATAATGGGCTGCTGGACCCAATAATAAGATGTATAATATTCAGACCAGAAAGGTTAAGCCTGACGGACCAGATCAGGCCTGGTGGAATAAAAAAAGGCCCAAAAAGCCCTGATTATTAATTAATTTCGTAATTAATTAATAAGGGAGAAATCAGATGTTGAAAAGAGTCCCGATGAGGATATAAGTCCTTAGAGATTAGCCTCAAGGGGACCTAAAAGGATAAGGAATCAGCTTCCTACTTCCTAGGACTCCTAAGTCTATCCTAATTTAGAGGCTTATCCACCAAGTCTCCTATACCAAGTCCAATTCTAGGACTCCCACATCTATATAAGGGGTCTCACCCCCACCAATCAGAACTACGTTTTTTGACTTGATCCTTGGCAATCAGCAAGGTACGTAGGCATCTTGTTAAGGCAGATTGAGTCACGAAACACAAGAGCAGTCAAATCGAGCCTCGAAGCTCACGTTCCTTAGTATTAAATACAGCAATTATATATAGTAGTTTTAATCCATAACACATAATAAAGGAATAAGTATATAATGTTTATTATTCGAACAATAAAATATAGTTGAGGGAATATGATCGTTGGGAAATCGTTTTAATAAAAGTTCGAGGTGTTTTAATGTTTCGTAAGTGGACGATGAGTCCCTTTAAAAATGTACTACTATGGACTTATAACCGTCCTATAATATCACCGAAATGATTCCCGGGTTTTATTTTAAATCCCGACCGACTCTCGGTCTTATATAATATGTCACGCTTAAAGCGAAATAATATTTCACAATATATACTTTATCGTACAACATCGCTACATTATGCGAAATTTCAACAACTACGTATCATGGCAAGCATGGTATTTATGCAATGATAGTAAAACAATCCTTTCACAATACAATAGTAAAAATGGAGTTGGGTTCGTAAACTTGCCTGGGTATCTCGTGGTGGAGGATGCTCTAGGTTCCGCTCGGAAATCTATAACCATAAACATATTTCATTTCGTTAGGTTCCGTTCTAATTTACGACAACTCGCACTCATGCGCTACTTATTATGTACCCTCTCAACTTATACTACCCTTATCATTCCTCTAAGTCATATTCACATTATGGTCGCTTCATTTTCCTAAGTATCTTAGGTTCGTTCTTATTATCGCTGTTGGCTCCGCTTATGGATTCTTAGGGTTTCTACTCGCGCGGTCTCAGCTCCGACATTTTTATAAAATTGGGAAATAATTATTTTCACTTGAAATTTTTATGGCAGTTAGGAAACTCAACATGTTACTCTCTGCAAAAATATCATGATTTATGAACACTTTTAAATCTATCCTTTATATTTTCAAAGTTCCTAATTCGTAGCAGTTTTTGTCGCGTAAACCACTTTTAGTAAAACGACCATAACGTTTGATCCGTAAATCGGAATCAAACGATTCAAGCACCTAAAAGATCCTTATAAAATTATCTATCCTAAAAAAAGAACATCATATTCTTGAGGAAACAACAACCAACCTTAAATCTATTTAACTTAATCATCAAGATTTCACCAATAACACTCATTATACTAGGTTTACTACCACATACTAAATGGATCTTAAAAATGAATCTTAAATAAAGTTGGGCCAAAGATTTTTACCTTTATTGAAATCTTGAGATGTGTTCTTGAGGATGGTAGAGGCTTGGAAGTGCTTGGTATGATTTTTAGAACCTAAAACCACCATTGAAATCAAGAAACCAAATAGAGGTTACTATTCACACTATTCACTCTATTCACTAGTGAGTTTCTTGAATTTATTCCACCCATCAAACCTTGATAAAAAGAGATGAAAGAATTTTCTTACCTTAGTTTAGTTTCTAGGAGGCTTGAGAATTAATTGGGTGATTTTACAAGAACTAGAACTTGGGGTTTTTGAATTGGATTTCCCCTTTTTCTTCAATATTGCCGAATGAAACAAAGTGATGAGGGGGGGAGGTATTTATACTCCTCTTGGTTGCTTCTCTTGGATGCTTTGTTAGGTTGATTCTAGGAAGATGATGTGATATCTTTGCAATTGATTTTATTGTCCTAGTATAGCATTCTAGGTTGATTCTTTGTTGCATATCTTAGGGATAAATCCTAATAGCTTAGTAGGTTACAAGCTAAACTACAAGGTTAGCTTCCTTAGCACACTATTTTGCTAGCTATCTTGGTCATCCTATGGTTAGCTCACTATTTGATGAAGTAACCATGGTTACTTCATTACCATGGTTTAGTTAGTGTGTTATGTTTATTTAATCGTTTACGCATTCGCTTGGTTACTTAAACGTTCTCCATAATACTTACTCGTAATTGGTTTGCGAAGTAATTCCTTTCGTATTTATTCCCTATATTTTTATTTATACTACTTGAATATAAATCCGTAGGATTTTAATCTTATAATTATATTGTGATTCCCGTAATCCTCGATAAGTCGTAAATATGGTCGTTTTTCAAAGTTCGTTTTCTTCGAAAACTAAAAGCATTTATATATACTCATTTGGTACGTATAGTCGTAATATCAACTCCGAAACTCATTTTTTCATGCACTACATAGTGTGGGATCAAAAGTTTTTCCCGTCTGTCAGGGTTACTATCATTAAATGTTTTACAAGGTCTCAAAAATTCGAGTTATTACAGTCTTCCCCTGTAACAAGGATTCCGTCCCGGAATCAATTAGAAAATAAGTGGGGATATCTATTTCTCATTGCGTCTTCAAGTTCCCAAGTAGATTCCTCAACATTTTGATTTCTCCATAAGATCCTAACCAGCTTCACAGTTTTGTTCCTCAGTACTTGTTATTTCTGGTACATTATCCTTACTGGCTGCTCGATGTAGGTCAGGTCTGGTTGTAAATCCACCTACTCGTACTCTATTACATGTCGTGCATCTGCATAGTACTTCCTTAACATAGACACGTGAAACACATTGTGCACTTGTTGCAAGTTAGGAGGCAAGGCGAGCTTGTAAGCTAGAGGTCCTATTTTCCTCAAAATTTCAAAGGGTCCTATGAATTTGGGACTCAGCTTCCCTTTCTTTCCAAATCTCATCACTCCTTTCCACGGAGATACCTTCAATAGCACAGAATCTCCTACTTCATACTCCCTATCCTTCCTGGTCTGGTCGGCGTACTTCGTTTGTCTATCTTGGGCTGCTACCATTCTTTTCCTGATGAGTCCTACCATTTCTCTGGTCTGCTGGACTAACTCTGGTCCTAATATCTTGTGTTCTCCGACTTCGTCCCAACATAGGGGAGAGCGACATCTCCTTCCGTAAAGAGCTTCATAAGGGGGCATTCATATGCTAGCGTGATAGCTATTGTTGTAAGCAAATTCGATCAGGGGTAAGTGGTCATCCCAATTTCCTTTGAAATCAATGGCACATACTCGTAGCATATCTTCTAGGGTCTGAATAGTCCTTTCACTTTGTCCATCGGTCTGGGGGTGGTAAGCGGTACTCATGTTTAGTCTGGTGCCTACGCATTCCTGGAAGCTTCTCCAAAATCAGGAATTAAACATTGAGTCTCTATCTGACACTATGGCTACAGGAACGCCGTGTCTTACTACAATTTCCTTCAAGTAAATATCTACCAACTTGTCTACGGTGTATCTTTCGTTGATTGGTAGGAAGTGTGCGAACTTGGTCAATCTATCTATGATAACCCATATGGTATCGTGATTGGCCTTTGTT
This sequence comes from Apium graveolens, assembly GCF_009905375.1. Taxonomy (NCBI): domain Eukaryota; kingdom Viridiplantae; phylum Streptophyta; class Magnoliopsida; order Apiales; family Apiaceae; genus Apium; species Apium graveolens. The sequence continues at coordinate 135,923,003 of NC_133653.1, read as the reverse complement.
CTTGGTAAGCCTTTCACAAAATCCATGGTTATATGCTCCCATTTCCATTCCGGAATCTCTAGGGGTCGTAATAGTCCACTAGGTCGCTGATGTTCAGCCTTCACTCTCTGGCATGTCAAGCACTTGCTGACCCACTCTGCTACTTCTCTCTTAATGTTAGGCCACAAATAATATTCCTTAAGGTCATGGTACATTTTTGTACTTCCTGGGTGGATTGAATATCTAGAGCTGTGTCCTTCATGCAACAGCTCGTCCTTTAACTCTTGCACATTTGGAATCCAAATTCGGGACGCATACCTCATGATCCCTTTCTCGTCCTTCTCGCATCTTACTTCTTTACCGGTCAACATTCCTCTTTCCTCACTCATCTTCTTTTCCTGACATACTCGTATCTTTTCGGTCAGCTCTGACACTAGCTTAATCTCAAATAATCCTTCCGTTCCTCTACCGGTCATCCTCACGTCGATTTCCATCTTCTCAAATTCCTTAATCAACTCCTCCGATGTCATTATCATCTTGAGTCTTTCCTTCCTACTAAGGGCGTCAGCCACCACATTGGCTTTACCCGGGTGATACAGAATTTCACAGTCGTAGTCTTTTATCAACTCTAACCATCTCCTCTGTCTCATGTTCAGTTCCTTTTGAGTAAAAATATATTTGAGGCTTCTATGTTCAGTGTAGATCTCGCATTTCTCATGTTAGGTCCCAATTTGTTTGTAGAAGGGGGGGTTGAATGCAAACAATACCGTTTCGTCGAATAAAATGCGGAATAAAATTGTGAAACAAAATTCAAGTTAAATAAAACTTTTATTAAACTTGAAAGGTGTTACAACTACGGTATCGGTTACAAGGGATTAATCTTAAATCAATTATTACAAATTTAGAATAAATTCGACATGAACTTTTTCTATTTTTGTAATTAAAAGATCAAATGCTAAAAGCGATTTGAGATTAAGTTCTAGGGATTTTAATCCGCTAGATAGATACACAAGAACAAGATAAGTATTTCTAGTTGATTGGATTTAACTTTACAATCTAGAAAATTGATCTTGAAGTTGCAGAATAGATGTAATATTTTTCTGCTTCTTTTTCTCTTTTGTTCTTCTGTATGTTGTGTTCTGTTTGATTGATTGATATTTTGAATTGCTGCTTCTGCTTCTATTTAACAATCCAACCGAGAGAAAAAGAACTGGAATGACAATCCTTTTTAGCTTGAAAGACTTTCGGTGAGACAATCTATTAGAGCTAGCAAGACAATTAAAATGAACTAGCAAGACTTTCTGTATGACTATTGATTGTCATACCGATTGTCATATTAGTTCAAATGAAATTGTTTTACTGAATTAATAATTGATTTTAATCTAAATAATAATTCTATCAATACAATCAACTGAATTAGCATGACATTCGGTATGACTATCAATTGTCATACCGATTGTCATACTAGTACAATCAATTGTCTTTTTTAGAATTATCACAGATTTTAATCAATTAACATTCTGAAAATCCTCATTTATTAATTCTAAATTAATTAATCAATTTAATTCAATTAATCAATAAATTAATCCTTGCAGATATAATTTATTCTCTTAATTAAATTATATGACTTAATTAATTAATAGAGAATTAACACTATCCCTGAGCAGCATCCATTCTTCTGACAATCTTCTGAAAGTCTCTGAGACTTATGAATCAATTCCGTCACTTTAATGCTGACACTCGATGTACTGTCTGGTTCATGAGTGACTAACTTTCGTGACGTTTCTTCATGTCTTGACTTTGTTGTTATGATTGAATCCTTGTAATAAATGATACCTTGACGAGATCTCTGTCACTTGATTAAATCCACGATCTTGATTTATATCACTGAGGCATGATCAAATTCTTGAACTTCTTCCAGTGAATCTTCAAGTCTGCAGATGAACAATGTTCCTTTATTCTTTGACAGATGTTACTTTGTGAGATCTCTCTGATGCTTGATCCACTATTTACTTATTACATTCTTATTTGAGTTGAGTTAAATACTCGAATAAACGAGTAGGCTATGACATATGCCTTTCAATCTCCCCCTATTTGCTTGTTAGACAATAATAGCAAATACCTAGAGGATAACTCAACTAACAAATAAGAAAAAGATATAAACAGTAATGTAAAGTAAATAGCAGAAAAGTTCTGGATTATATTTAACATTTTCCAGATTCCAAATGAAATTTACAAGTGAATACAAGATAGATGTTCCTCTAGCCTGAACATATAACTACAATAGTCTATCTTGATTCATAACGCTCTAATCATATTACATTGAGTTTTGAGCTAATTGACTTTAGTTGTCTTCTCTTCTGACTTCACCTTCTTCTAAATCTTGAAGCAATTCCTTGTCAAAGATACGATCTTTTTCTGAAGTGAAGCTTGCAGGTCTGACTGGTTGAACTCCAACTGTCTTCAACTTATTCTTGAGTTGATTGTACCTTTTAACATTCTTCTCACAATAAGCTTGAATCAAGTCAGCAGCTTGAGTCTTCAACATGGATGAATATCCAGCAGTTCTCAAATGATGTTCCATCCAGACCAGATGCTTAGCTGAGTAGTCTTTAAGAGATTGTACATCTAGCTGACAGATTTGAAGACAATCAGACTTAAAGAATCTCACTTGATGAGGATTGTTGACCACTTGAGGACTAGCCCTGCTGGCAAACTCTTTAAGCCTTTCCCGAAGAACTTCATTCAACTCTGAGCTTCTTTTCACTTTGTTTAAAAGAACCCAAATCTCTGACAACGAACGATTCTCAAATAGATGAAGTGACACCTTGAATGATCCTTCACTCTGACAATATACAAAAATGCTCATCTCATTTAGGGATCTATCAAAAGCAGCTGTGATCCTTGAGACTTCAGTCTTGATAGCATTCATGTACATGTCATTGTTAGGATTTGAGATTTCCAGCTTGTCAAGAAGATGTAAGAATTGCCTATCATTGTTAGTGCATAGCTGAGGCATATCGAGTACTCTCCTAGCTTCATCCCACTTTCCACCAATCTTTAGTCTGACATCTCTTCTCCTTTCTTGAGCTTTAATGTCATGAAGACGTTGCTTTTGAAGAGTTTCTGTTCTTTGTATGTCTTTTCTCCTATCAATGATCTGTGAGACCTTCTTGAGTTCAGCTTCTTTTCTTTGCATCTATGACTGCTCTTTCTGAAATTCTTTCTCAAACCTAGGATCCACTGTATCTTCTTCTTCCCAATCTTCAAAATCACTTTCTTCTTCAGCTTCAAATAACCCATCTTTATCTTCCTGAACTGGTTCAGTGGGAATGTCAAAAATATCGAAGTCATCCTGTTCTCCACTGTAGTAGGCATCATCAGCCTTTCCTTTATCTCCAGCAGAAGTATCTTTTTCTTTCCCTTTGGAACTACTCCCTTTCTTCTCCCCCTTAGTTGAGGGATCCTCTGCTGACTTTCCTTTGAAACCTCCACCACTTCCAGAGCCTGATCCTCCACCAGACGGTCCTTCAAAATAAGCTCTTTGTTCTTCATTAGGGCAATGAGAATTCTTGATCATGTAATATAAGTGCTTCATGCCTTCATTTAGATGTTCCATGCCCGTCTCTATCTTTAGAAATCTTGAGTTGTCCAGTGAATGATTCATCTCAACGAGGTCTTCAAGAGAAGTCATTCTTGTATGTAGGGAGCAGAAGTTGGATATGTCATCAGCTGATAAATTTGGAGTGTCCTGAATAGAATTGAGCTTTGGTATTACAGTAGTCTTTAAATCTGAGATGTCATTCCTTATGATTGCAAGCTGATTGTCGACAGAGGTGGAAGAAGAAGACCGTTCAACCACTTGTGCTTTGAATGCTTGAGCTTCAGCTTGACTTTTAGCAAGTTCTTCTTTCAGGGCAGCAATCTGAGCTAACAGGTTGACAGTATCAGTGTCTGTGTGTGCTCTCACCTGAAGTTCACTCGTGTTTGGTTCACTCATCTCACGTGCATGTGTTTCTCTCAATATGATTGCTCGTGAGGAGTCTTCCAATTGCTGTTCTTGTGTACCTGCATTAAAAATCACCCTAGCCTCTTCAAGAGAGGTCAGTGGTGGTGCAATGGGAATTCGCGAGTCCCGATCCTCAGTCAATGCTATCAAATCTTTTGGAATAGATGTCTGAATTGCTTCAGGGATAGATTGACCGAGTTGCCCTCCACTTTCTCCAGATAAATCTGCGAGTGGAGAATCCCATAAGGGAGCCAGAGTTGTTGGATCTGGGAGGGGAGAAAATGACTCTATTAAAGATGGCGGAGAGTCAGATTTTCCCTCTGAAGCATGTGACTGCTCTTCTGCCGTAACTATGGCAGGCACTGTAACCGACTCTACGTGCACTCCTTGCTGTGTGTCCTGAGTATTATCTGGGGAAGTGTATGGTTCCATTGTGAGTAATGGAATTGTGCTTGACTCAGTACAAGATGCCATGGCCCTATGGCGAATTTCAATAGATGCATCCTGTTGAGAGAATGCCTCTAGTAACTGTTCATTGGCCATTTCAAAGTCCATGTCCTGTTGGGAGGACAAGGATGGGCTTTCAGATGCCTCAGAATAGGTTTTTCTTTTCTTAGGAGGAGGCAGAGCTGAGGGTTCACTCGTATTTGACATTGTACTACTTCCTAGTAATCTTCTGGGTAACATTTTAGACAGTGGGGGAAAGGTTGAGATAGAATGAGACTCTGTGTTTGGCTCTATGACCTGGGATTGAAGCTGTGGTTCTACAACTTCATGGTCAGCCCTATCAACCACTGAGGGTCTGTTAACAGAAGTAGGAAGAGAGTGAGAGTGAGGAGTTACTACCTGTAATGGAAGAGCCTGGGTGGCTTGAACCACTGGAGGTTGAGGTTGCTGTTCATGGCCGGGTAGATTAAAAATAGGTAAGGGAATATAATTGGCCATGAAAGCAGATACAAGTACTGGTACTTGCATAAATTTGAAGGTTGTGTCTTGACGAGTGTAAATCTTTTTGCTAACTGGTGGGGGTTCGGTTACAGCAGAGTTAGCAAAAAGTGCTTTGTGTTCAGGGGTGAGTAGATGATCTGCTATAAGCATAAGAAAACGAGCATAGTAACATGATACCCTACGATTTGTAGAATGATCACGTAAAGCAGAAGTTAGACGTCTCAAGAGAATGGGAAAAAGTAGTTTGCCAAAATTGATCCTTTGATTGAAAACAACCGCAAGACCAATATACTGCAGGGTGGAAGTAATGTTATGAAAATTAGATTTTGTGCAGTTGGCAAACACTTTGGAAAGTGTATCGAAGAATATATCCCATTCAGACACCAAATTTGATTTAGAAAGTTTGGTTAAATTGATCACCCCCTGATAGTGAATGGCATTGAAAAAATTTGTGATATCATTTTCAGAGGGTAAATTACAGAAATTGTCTAGTGGAAAATTTAACGCACGATTGACGACTGTTTCATCAACTACATACTGTGTGTTTGCGATGGTGAATGAAAAAGATTTTGAATCATCGGCCACAGTAGAAGTTGTGCAAATCAGTCTAAGTAGATCGACGTTTAAAATCACATTTGATTTAATAGCAGAGCTAACAATCGAATGATCATTTAAAAATCTAATCCAAGGCTTAAATTTTTCAACATCATATTTTTCCGGATTAAAATAACCAACCTGATTATGCGCGACAATTTGGAAATTGAGAGCCATTTTTTTTAAAGAATAATAATAAGACACAAGCTTTTCAGAATTTTAAGAATAATTTTTATTTAAGAAAAATTCAACATCATCTCTTTATATATATAGTTGTAAGTATATATCACTAAAGTGATGATTAAGTTTGCTGAGTGAAAACTCGAGCAAGGAAATATGGTGACTGATTTTTTTTGTTTGTTCGAGGAGAGAGAAGAGAGAAAAAGGGAGTGAAAAAACTGTTCAAAATTTTTTGAAATGAACTGCTATGTTGAAATGGTTTAAAACAAAACAGCAACAGCCTTTATATAACAGCTGGTATGACAATCCGGGATTGTCATACCGATTGTCATACCAGGCAAAAGAAGGAAAAGAAACAAATAAAAATAAATAACTGGTATGACAATCTGATAGTCATACCGATTGTCATACCAGTACAAAATAAAACTATATAATTCTGATATTAATTTTATTACTGGCATGACAATCAATAGTCATACCGATTGTCTTGCCAGTTATAAAATTAATCTGATTTTAAAATAAGCAATCATTATTACTAAAATGACTTTCAGCAAGACAATTTCAATTGTCTTGCCGATTGTCTTTCTAGAATAAGATAAAATAAGCATTAACAGATTTATATTTACATGTGTACTGAAATGATTTTCAGCAAGACAATTTTAATTGTCTTGCCGATTGTCTTTGCAGTAGAAAAACAAAATAAATATGTACAGACCTCTAATTATGTACTGAAGCTATATTTCAAAATAGTACAACTGAAATAAACACTTAAAATTTTCACAGAGACAAAGACAATATTTCAGAATTAATTATTTTTATTCCAAAAATAGATTTCTGTTGAATTTTAGCAAATAAAATTCATAGAAAAATATCTTTAGAGGAAATAAAATATTCTGAGATATTTTAAATTAACAAGTAGAGTAAATAACATAGATAAGATAATATATATTACATAGAAATAAGCAAGAAATATGATAAAATGATAAAATAAATTTGCAAATGAATTTTTCATTTATGAAAAATTCATTTGTAAATTCATTCAAGAACAGATTCCAGATATTAATTAAATTAATCACTAAAACTATTTAACATGCCCAATTTACCAACTAATCTGGTAAATGTGGATTCGTCAAGTGGTTTAGTGAAAATATCTGCTATTTGTTCTTCTGTTGGAACAAAAAATAGTTCAACAGTACCATTCATGACGTGCTCTCTAATAAAATGATACCTGATGTCAATGTGCTTTGTCCTCGAGTGCTGCACAGGGTTGTTGGTGATGGCTATTGCACTTGTATTGTCACATAAAATAGGAATCTTGTTCAATACAGAGCCATAGTCTCGTAGTTGGTTCCTAATCCACAAGATCTGAGCACAGCAGCTTCCAGCAGCAATATATTCAGCCTCGGCCGTTGAGTTGGAAACTGTTTGCTGTTTCTTGCTGTACCATGAGACTAGCCTGCTTCCTAAGAATTGACAACTTCCTGAGGTGCTTTTCCTATCAACAACACTTCCTGCATAATCTGAATCTGTATATCCGACAAGGTTAAAACCAGATTCTTTAGGGTACCAAATACCTAGATTTGGTGTTCCCTTAAGATATCTTAAGATTCGTTTAACAGCAATGAGATGAATATCTCTAGGATCCGCTTGGAACCTTGCACATAAACATGTAGCATACATAATATCTGGTCTACTTGCAGTAAGATAGAGTAACGAGCCAATCATACCTCTGTAGCTTGTGACATCTACCTTAATGGAGTTTTCACATGGTCCAAGCTTGACAGCTGTAGTTGATGGAGTCCTTGCTGATGCAGAATCCTCTAGATTGTATTTTTTGAGGAGTTCCTTGAGATACTTGGATTGACAAATAAATGTTCCATCTAACCTTTGATTTACTTGTAATCCAAGAAAGAACTTCAGCTCTCCCATCATGCTCATTTCAAACTTGCTGTGCATTAACTTAGCAAATCTCTTACAGAGATTATCATTAGTAGACCCAAATATTATATCATCCACATAGACTTGGACTAATATAGTATCATTCTTATGTTTTTTAGAAAAGAGAGTTTTGTCTATGACACCTCTAATAAAGCTATTTTCAATAAGAAATTCAGAGAGAGTGTCATACCACTTTCTTGGTGACTGTTTTAGCCCATAGATAGCCTTGAAAAGAAAGAAGACAAAATCCATATGATCTGGATCTTCAAAACCAGGAGGTTGCTCTACATATACCTCTTCATCCAGCTTTCCATTCAGAAAGGCGCTCTTGACATCCATTTGATAAACTTTAAAGTTTGAAAATGCTGCGAATGCCAGAAATATCCTGATGGCCTCAAGTCTAGCCACTGGAGCATAGGTTTCATCATAACCAATACCTTCAGCTTGAGAATACCCTTTAGCTACCAGTCTTGCCTTGTTTCTTGTAACCACACCATCTTCATCTAGTTTATTCCTGAATACCCACCTTGTACCAACAGTTTTCTTGTGTACAGGCCTAGGTACCAGTTTCCAGACTTGTTGACTTTCAAACTGATTGAGTTCATCTTGCATAGCAATCACCCAATCTGGATCAGTCAGTGCTTCTTCAATTTTCTTAGGTTCCATCTCAGAAAGAAATCCTGAGAACAGACACTCATTTTGAGTAGCACGTCTAGTTCTGACTCCAACATCTGGATCACCAATAATCAACTCAAAAGGGTGAGCTTTATTCCAGACAGTCTGTCTTGGAAGATTTGATCTTGATGATTCGCCTTGAAATTCATTGTGATGTTGTGTCCTACTAGATGATCCTTCAGCATCTCCCCCTGAGTTGTTGCCATGTTGACTTGAAGATTCTCCGTCAGTAGCAGTGGTATCTCCATTGTTTCCAGAGTTTCCATCACTATTACCTTGAGTATTATCAGGATTAACAGGTTCTTCAACAGCAACAACCTCAGGTTCTTGACCATGTTCTGACTCTGAATCTGACGTATCATCAAACTTCAGTTTCTCAGAAGGATCTTCAGTTTGGATACTAGGGAGTTTAGTGTCATCAAATGTAACATTGACACTTTCAGTTACTTTGTGTTGATCAATGATATACACTCTATATGATCTTCTTCCATATCCAACAAAAATACCCTCATATGCCTTTGCCTCGAACTTACCACGACGATCATCTCCATCCTTGAGCACGAAGCATCTGGCACCAAATACATGAAAGTATTTGATAGAAGGTTTCTGTTCATTCAAAATCTCATAAGGAGTTTTCATGAAGTCTTTGTTGATTAGAGTTCGATTCTGAGTATAACATGCAGTATTGACAGCTTCAGCCCAAAAGTACATTGGAAGACCTGATTCATTTAACATCGTTCTTGCAGCTTCAATCAATGTACGATTCTTCCTTTCTACCACTCCATTTTGCTGAGGGGTTCTAGGAGCTGAAAATTGTCTGGTAATCCCTTTGTCTGTACAGAATCCATTTAGAAGTGCATTCTTGAATTCTGTTCCATTATCTGACCTTATTGCTCTAACAGGGACGTTAGAATCTAACTCAATCATCTTGATATGATCAATCACAACTTGTGGTGTTTCATCCTTAGAGTGAAGAAATAAAACCCACGTATACTTGGAATAGTCATCAACTATCACAAGACAGTAACACTTCTTTGACATAGAAAGGATATTAACTGGACCAAATAAATCCATGTGCAATAATTGCAGAACACCAGTTATGGAAGATGTGTCAGTGCCTTTGTGACTTGCTTTCTTTGACTTTCCTTTCTGGCAAGCCTCACATAGTCCTTCTGGAGAGAATTCCAGCTGAGGCAGACCTCTTACCAATTCTCTTTTGACAAGAGAATTCATTGTCTTGAAATTGAGATGGGAAAGTCTCTTGTGCCATAGCCAACTCTCATTTGACGATGCTTTTGCATAGAAACAATTGACTTCAAGATTGCTTCCAGAGTTCATGTCAGCTACGAACAGATTTCCTTTCCGTATTCCCATTAAGGAGGGTTTTTCACTTTTCTTGTGCAGAATCTGACACTTCAGCTTGTCGAATAAAACATTGTAGCCGTTGTCACAGAACTGACTAATGCTAAGCAGATTGTGTTCAAGTCCTTGCACAAGATATACATTTTCAATGATAACATTTCCAGCTTGCAAACAGCCATATCCCTCCGTTAAACCTTTGCTGTTATCTCCAAAGGTAACCACTGGGCCAGCTTTCTCAACCACATTTGATAGCAGGGCTCTATCTCCGGTCATATGTCTTGACGATCCACTGTCAAGAATCCACACTACCAGTTGTACCTGTTTAATGCCCTGCAATACAAATGGATTAGAACTTCTTCGGAACCCAAGCTTGGCTGGGTCCGGCATACTTGTAAAATTGGCCTTTATCAGGCAAAACAACATTCTTAATTTCACTATTCTCAACATTCTCAATGACTGAACATTTGACCTTTAAAACAGCCTTATCAGATTTATGTTTAGGCTTAGGCACAAATGTCTCCTTTCTAGCTTTAGGAGGACTAGCAGTCTTAGACCTATCATGCTTTCTATTATTCACATGCTGACGAGGAGTAGTCTTATCATTAGAAGCATGCTTACCATTAAAATAAGCAAACAACAGATTAAAAGCACAAGACATACAATCAGGAACACCACATGCTTTATGAGAAGGATTAACAATAGGCAACTTATGCATGGTAGACATGGCATTTGTGTTATCCAACTCATGTGTGTCTAAGTTAGTCTCAGTTGCTTGCACAACCTTGACTGGAACTTTTGACACACTTGACTTGGAGACAGCTTTCCCATTAGCATTATCTTCAGCACGGATTTCTTCTTGAATAATAAAAGAGGTCTCATCAAATGGTTCAGCAATTGATTCCTTATAGAGGGGTTCATCAACACCCTTAAGCACATGTGGTACTTCCCTGCCTTTAGCACATACATGAGGAGGGGAGTTTATGCCTAATTTTCCAATAGCAGCATTGTAATCATAACCTATTCCATGTGTTTGATTAACAGCTTGCTTATTGTAAAACTCTTTGGACTTCGAACAAGAATTAAAGTAAGCTTTAACCTTAGCCTCAAGACCGGTGATCTTGTCTTTGAGAATAGTTTCGAGTTGTCTATAACAGTCAACTCTATTCTCTAGAAAAGATACTTGGTCTTTAAGTTTATCTTGATTAATGTGCACAAGTCTTAATTCATTGACCTCTTTCTCAAGGTCTTTGATTTGTTGATTTAACAATTCATTATCACGACGAGCACAATCTAAGTTACCTCTTAGATGATAAACCATTTCAGCATCAGAAAGTTTTACCTCTTTTCTTGACGATGAGGTGCTTGCATCACTAGCCATGAGAGCAAGATTCCCAACTTCTTCATCTTCACTGTCAGTATCATCCCAGCTTCTTCCCTTTGCCAGGTACGCCCTTTCAGATTTACTCTTCTGATTAGAATCGTAAGAGTTCTTCCTTGCTTGTTTTGGCTTCCTGCATTCTGTGGCAAAGTGTCCCAACTCATTACAGTTGAAGCATCGAATGGTGCTTCGATCAACCATCCCTGTTTTATACCCACCACTGCTGGTGTTAGAGGATGAAGATCCACCTTTCTGGAATCTGTTGTAGTTGGACTTGTACTTGAACTTGGGATTCCTTTTGAATCTGACATTTGAGAATCTCTTGACAATCAGGGCCATTGACTCATCCTCCAATTGCTCCAGTTCTTCCAAGGAATAATAATCATCTCCTGATTGATTTGTAGTAGGAGAATCAAATTCTGCTACTATCACATTATCTTCAACCTTGGAAGACTGTACCATTCTATCTGACTGTTGAGATTGTTGTTGATATAGTGGTTGTTGTTGTTGTTGTTCATCAGCTACCAGAGCAGTAGACGTGCTGACCACTCTTCCTTTCCCGTAAACTTCCTTCTGCTGAATCTGCTCCAACTCATAAGTCTTTAACACACCATATAGCCTTTCCAAAGAAATCTCACTCAGATCTCTTGCTTCTCTTATGGCAGTGATTCTATGTTCGAGATGAGTTGGCAGTGTTAAAAGGAACTTTTTATTGACCTCCCTGATGGAATAGTATTTACCATTAATGTTCAGGTTGTTGATCAATGCATTGTACCTCTCAAACACTTCAGTGATTCCTTCTCCTGGATTGGATTTAAAGTATTCATACTCAGAGGTTAGGATTTCTAGTTTGTTCTCCCTAACTTCCTCTGTGCCTTCATTAATAATCTCAATAGTTTCCCAGATATGTTTAGAATCTTTACAATTCATCACATGTCTGTTCATTAGGGGATTAAGGGAATCTACTAAGATTAATTGAAGGCTAGCATCCAGGGAAGCTTCTTCTATTTCAGCAGGAGAGAAGTCCTCAGGATCCTTCACATAAGTTCTCGCTTTGGTGATCACCACATCATTCTCTATTACCTCTGGTTCAATAACCATAGGAATTTTTGGACCCTTCTTCAACACTTGCAAATATTTGGGATTAGCAACCTGTAAAAACAGTAGCATCTTCTTCTTCCACATCACATAATTTTCTTTATCGAAAAGTGGAATTTTAACGGTTCCAACTTTTTGTGTAGTCATTATGAATTTTTGAGTGAATAAAAATTCAAGAAGTGAAAGAAACACAAAAGTCTAGGATCTTGATTTGTACGTTAATCAGAAGGCTCTGATACCAATTGTTAGGTCCCAATTTGTTTGTAGAAGGGGGGGTTGAATGCAAACAATACCGTTTCGTCGAATAAAATGCGGAATAAAATTGTGAAACAAAATTCAAGTTAAATAAAACTTTTATTAAACTTGAAAGGTGTTACAACTACGGTATCGGTTACAAGGGATTAATCTCAAATCAATTATTACAAATTTAGAATAAATTCGACATGAACTTTTTCTATTTTTGTAATTAAAAGATCAAATGCTAAAAGCGATTTGAGATTAAGTTCTAGGGATTTTAATCCGCTAGATAGATACACAAGAACAAGATAAGTATTTCTAGTTGATTGGATTTAACTTTACAATCTAGAAAATTGATCTTGAAGTTGCAGAATAGATGTAATATTTTTCTGCTTCTTTTTCTCTTTTGTTCTTCTGTATGTTGTGTTCTATTTGATTGATTGATATTTTGAATTGCTGCTTCTGCTTCTATTTAACAATCCAACCGAGAGAAAAAGAACTGGAATGACAATCCTTTTTAGCTTGAAAGACTTTCGGTGAGACAATCTATTAGAGCTAGCAAGACAATTAAAATGAACTAGCAAGACTTTCGGTATGACTATTGATTGTCATACCGATTGTCATATTAGTTCAAATGAAATTGTTTTACTGAATTAATAATTGATTTTAATCTAAATAATAATTCTATCAATACAATCAACTGAATTAGCATGACATTCGGTATGACTATCAATTGTCATACCGATTGTCATACTAGTACAATCAGTTGTCTTTTTTAGAATTATCACAGATTTTAATCAATTAACATTCTGAAAATCCTCATTTATTAATTCTAAATTAATTAATCAATTTAATTCAATTAATCAATAAATTAATCCTTGCAGATATAATTTATTCTCTTAATTAAATTATATGACTTAATTAATTAATAGAGAATTAACACTATCCCTGAGCAGCATCCATTCTTCTGACAATCTTCTGAAAGTCTCTGAGACTTATGAATCAATTCCGTCACTTTAATGCTGACACTCGATGTACTGTCTGGTTCATGAGTGACTAACTTTCGTGACGTTTCTTCATGTCTTGACTTTGTTGTTATGATTGAATCCTTGTAATAAATGATACCTTGACGAGATCTCTGTCACTTGATTAAATCCACGATCTTGATTTATATCACTGAGGCATGATCAAATTCTTGAACTTCTTCCAGTGAATCTTCAAGTCTGCAGATGAACAATGTTCCTTTATTCTTTGACAGATGTTACTTTGTGAGATCTCTCTGATGCTTGATCCACTATTTACTTATTACATTCTTATTTGAGTTGAGTTAAATACTCGAATAAACGAGTAGGCTATGACATATGCCTTTCATCTCACTGTATAGGTAGTGTCTCCAAATTTTCAGGGCAAACACTATGGTTGCTAATTCTAGATCATGGGTAGGGTATCTGCTCTCATATTCCTTCAATTGCCGAGAGGCATACGCTATAACTTTGCCGTGCTGCATCAGTACACATCCTAATCCTTTAAGTGATGCGTCACTATATATCACAAACTCTCCCTTTCCATCGGGAAGAGCGAGCACTGGTGCTGACACCAGCTTCCTTTTCAGTTCTTGGAAACTCTCCTCACATTTCTCTGTCCATGCAAACTTTTCTGTCTTTCGGGTAAGTCTAGTCAGTGGACCGGCTATCTTAGCAAAATCTTGCATGAATCTTCGGTAATATCCTGCTAAACCCACAAAACTCCTAACCTCCGTTGGGGTAGTTGGTCTTTCCCAATTGGATACCGCCTATATATTGGCAGGGTCGACTAAAACTCCTTTGCTACTCACCACATGTCCTTAAAACTGAACTTCTCTCAACCAAAACTCGCACTTCGAGAACTTGGCATACAATTTCTCATTCCTCAAGATTTCTAAGATTATCCTCAAATGTTCTGCGTGTTCTTGCTCTGTCTTTGAGTAGATCAGAATATCGTCTATAAAAACTATCACACATATATCCAGGTACTTTTTGAACACTCTGTTCATCAAATCCATAAAGACTGCGGGTGCATTGGTTAACCCAAACGACATAACTAAGAACTCATAGTGTCCATACCTAGTGCGAAAAGCAGTCTTTGTTATCTTCTGGTTTGATTTTCAACTGATGATATCCTGTTCTTAAATCTATTTTGGAAAAATGTATAGCTCCTTTGAGTTGATCGAATAGGTCATCAATCCTGGGGAGAGGGTACCTATTCTTAATAGTCAGCTTATTCAGCTCTCGATAGTCTATGCATAATCTCATACTGCCGTCCTTTTTTCTTTACGAACAGTACTGGCGCTCCCCATGGCGACACACTGGGCCTTATCATTCCATTATCTAATAACTCTTGAAGTTGAAAAGCTAGTTCCTTCATCTCAACTGGGGCTAGCCTATATGGGGTCTTGGATACTGGTGTCGTTCCTGGTGCTAACTCTATAGCGAACTCTATTTCTCGGTCAGGTGGCAATCCTGGTAAGTTCTCTGGAAATACATCCTCGAATTCGTTTATTATGGGTATGTCCTGTATATTAGGGGCTTTCTTCTTGGTATCTATCACATAATCCAAATAGGCCTTGTTACCTTTCCTTAACAATCTTTTTGCCTGAAGCATGGTTAGAAATTTCTGGTTCTGTCGTTGACCTTTAAACACTACTTCTTTTTCATTCTGCACTCTTATCTTTACTTTCTTCCGTTCACAATCTATTTGCGCTCCGTTACTGGATAATCAATCCATTCCTAAGATTACATCGAATTCTCCTAACACGAATGGGATTAGGTCAACCTCGAAGATCTTCCCTTCTAATTTCAACTTGCACTTAGGGTGTACTTGATTTACAGGGATTATTTCTTTGTTTGCTATTTCCACTCGTAATATCTCACGTAAGGGTATGGCATTAAGTTTTAACTTTTTAGCAAAATCTTGAGATATAAAAGACTTGGTTGCTCCAGAATCAAATAGGACATTTGCATCTTCGGAATTTAACAAAAGGGTACCAATCTTTTCTTCAGTTCTTGGAAGCTGTTCTCACATTCCTCAGTCCATTCAAAATTCTCAGTCTTACGAGTAAGCCGTGTTAAACGGGCTATGATATTTGTAAAATTTTGAACGAACCTACGGTAGTAACCGGCAATTCCTATCTCTTATAGTCGCCCTGTCTACGGTCATCAATTCCTCAGCGATCAAATTATTAATCTTGTCAGGATCCTCCTCGGGATCCTCCTAACCAACAATCTCTCCTGGGACAACCTCCTCAACGGCTACATCCTCAACATGAGCATTATCCTGTCCCTCGTTAGGATGCTCTACCGGACCCACAATCTGATCTCCAATAAGTAATAAAACATCATCGCGCTGTTGCTCCTCAATTTCAGGGTTCAGAGTCCCGCTACCATATACGATAACGAACTACGCTTCTATCACGATATTTATAAGGGTTCCCATAAGGGTTTTAACTATCAGTACTACGTTAGGTAGTCTGACTATGAACTTGGCAAGAGTTCTTATTATGTCAATAAACTTATCATTTTAACGACGCATCATCTTTGAGGTTTATAACGCTTAGCTCTGATACCATTTCTGTAACACCCCCAAATCCGGGGTCGGGGATCCGGGTTGTCACGAGTTCCATTTCCCTTAATAACACTTAATCTTAGTAAACAACCAACTACTGCGTACTGTGACCCCACAATATACACACACACACACACACCATAAGTTATAGTCTCAAAGATGAATACCAAAAATAACACAAGTCATTTTATTCCAAAATTATAAGTTATTACACCTCAAAAGGGTTTCTGAATAAATTTACATATTCTTTGCCATTATTACAATTCATAAATATACATAAGTCTGATACATCAAAAGTTGAAAGCCTAGCCTATTGGTAGATCCTACCTCAGCTACAACGGCATCAACGCCTACAGGAAACTGCGGAACATTTCCTATCCGCTCACGAATTGGGAGCTTGGTCATGTTCATCTTGTTTATCTGTTGTTGTGTGATAAAAGAAGAAAGCAAGGGTGAGCAACAAGCCCACCGAAATAATATGTATAATAATTTACAATATATGAGCAATCTCATAGTACTCATGAAAGTCTTGGTCAAGAAGAAATGAACCAAGTTTGATATCTTAATGCGACGAAGTCGCAAAATATTCAGTACATATTTACATATATACTTTTCAAAATCTTTGAAATCCTCTGACATGTATAATATACACAGAGTTCCAGTTCATCACTGTATAAAAATATCATTGCAAGGTGATCTCATATATCTAACCTTGTCTCAACGTTTTTCTGAAAATCTTTGTCATGCATAAGATAATCATTAACTAGATATAAGCTGAAAAAATGGAGTTACAAGATACTCCAATATACTTATATCTTTTCTGAATACTACTCGAACTACCACCGTTCAAGCTATAATCAGTTCAAAAGTTCATCACATAGATGAGACTACAAGATAAGACTTGAATAGATTCAATCTTTGAAATATCATTCAAAAGAAATGAAATTACGAGATACTTCATTAGTCCCGATATATATATATATATATATATATATATATATATATATTTCATACACTCTTCTACTATGGAAGTATAAGCAGAGTTGTCATTCCCAAGAATTTTGGAAAGAAGAAACTTTGGCATAAACCTGATATCTTGCTGATCAGGCAAATATACCAATTAAGTCACCTTTTCTACTAGTAGATGGATGAATCCCCCACTGGTCATCACCCTGGCCGCATTAGGACCTTATGCTGGACTGCCACTCAGCCACTTATATATTTGATGGACTCCCACTGAGCCACTTACACTTTCATGGACTCCCACTGAGCCCATGTTGCTTATGCCGACGCATTTCGATTGGGCTTACTTACCGAATGTTGGGAAAGTAATCAAACTCTTTTATCAAGTTAGCAACTTCGTTGCTCCAAAAATACACCACCGAGCCGGATCCCTTAGGTTTTGAGCGAGTATTTAAATCCCCTTCGAAAGGAAGATCTTAAATCTGAAAATGAGTTTTGGGATCCGCTCTAACTTTTAAAATCATTTTGAAGACTCGAAAACATGTTAAACAATGTTTGGAGTAATGCTGCTTTAATAAAATAAATCAGTCCCGATATGTTGGAGAATATCTGAATATTATTATTTAAATAATATTCCCATAAAGGATAATCTCTATAAAATAATTGAAGTAGAAGTTTTAAAACTCATACATGAAATGAATAATAAATAATACGAAAGTACGATCTTTATTTGAATAATCAAAAATAAGTTTGAATTATCGAAATATTATTCTTTAATAAGATAAAGAATACTATTTAATGAAATAAGCGGAGTCATAAGTCCTCGAATGAATATTCAAAATAATATTCATTAAGTAAAATATGCGAAGTCATAAGTCCTCGAATGAATATTCAAAATAATATTCATTAAATAAAATAAAGTTATCGAATAAACCTTATTCGATTAATAGTTTTGAAAACTATTTATATATATATACATATACTATACTCGGGAACATCGACTCCCGGTTTAGAAAAATGTTCACCTTCGGGTCCCCTATACTAAGGGTATACGGAACTACTGCTTATCTCTAGCATAGGTATTATACAACTTATAAGCATTTGAATCAACAATTATATATCAAGATTACGAAATAAGCATGCTCCAATATATCGCAAGGTTTGCTAATAACAATCATGCACTTATCACAAGATAATGCATATATATTTTCATCACAACAACAGTATAACGGGTAGAAAACTTGCCTGAGTGTTCTCGGATAGACTTAAGCTTAGAGTGGGTCCGGTAACCTATGAACAACAACATAAGCCGGAATTAAACCACGGTCACTTAAGAAACTAGACTTTTATCCACTTAGACCCAAACGTTCACTTATACGCTTAACGATTTGCGTTAATCGCTCGCGCACCCTCAGCTCCACCAATTTTAATAAATTAATCGTTACGAATTTTAAGGCGACTCTTTCGCGAGAACTTTACCAACTGACTAATTAATCTTACATAATTGTTTTGTAATCCAATTAGTCTCTTAAGGGCCTTATACAAGGTTTCAAAGTTAAGCGAGGGGTAAAGGTTCGTTCGCAAAACACCGTAACTTAAAACGGTCATTTCTCCTAAACCGTAACTTAAAGCTTGTAGGGAGCCTCCTACAAGCTTGATCTTTCCAAAGAAATCAAGAACACAAAGTTAGGTTTTGAAGTTTCTAAAAGTACGATTGAAAGAGCTGTAAAAATGAGGATCTTACCATGCTTATTTGGACGAGACTTGTGAACAAGAGTTGTAGGCCATCTCAATACCTTTCCAACGAGCTATAGATCACAACATTTGAGTGAGTATTGAAGGACATATGGAAGTTTGAAGTTCCTGGTTTTGTTTTGGCCGAGAGCTTTTGTTCTTGGAAGAAAAAGTCAACTTCTCTTCTTTTTGTTTTATGAAATTATGCTTGGTTGCTTCTCTTTTTGTCTTGACAATTGTTTAGCTTTTTACCATGGTTAATTTTTCATGGCCCAAAATCAACCAACAAAACAAAATCCCTTTGTCATGCTTATGTCATCAAGCTTGTGTCATCTTTTTAACACTTGTCTTCCCTTTGTAGTGTGATGACATCATCATCTACTAACTTCTTTGATTAATCCTTAATTACTTGGCTAATGTTCACTTATCTGTTATACGGTTCGCTTATCTTTCGTTCTCGTTTGTCGTTTGAGGGATCATATCCGGGATCTTATTACTTGGGTTCCCCTAAACCTTTCTCAATATTTTATATTCCTTTTATGATCCTCTCTTATAATCCTTGAATTTAAATCCTTTTAATCATGTTACCTTATACTCAATTTTTTCGGGATCTGGTTGATTTTCGAGAAAAATCAAAGTGTTCGAATTTGGATTCTGATGACATTTACATACACTCATTTACTTTATGGAATACTAATACGATCTTATAATTTCCATAATAGTACTCCTATATATCGTGGCCTGATAATTTTTCTTAATCAGCATCATCAGCAAAAAGTTACTATTCATCAGGGTTTCAAAAATTTCCAAAAACCTAATCTCCATCTGGGTTTCCATAAACCTAGGGAAGTATTTGTCCAAGAACAATCGGATAATCTATCCCATGGAATTACAGCATTAGTTTCTAGGTTTCATTTAGATTCCCACCAGTAGTTAGCTTCTCCTTCCAGCATGTAAGAAGCGAAAATAGTCTTGTGTCGTTCCTCAACACCTAGTATCTCGAAGGACTTTTCTATCTCTTTGAGCCAGGCCCGTGCTTCAACAGGGTCGGCAGATCCTAGAAACTCTGGGGGTTTGAGAGATTTGAAGGCTCTAAAGGCAGTAGCTGCAGTCTGTTGGGCAACATGTGGCTGTGGTGAAATAGGCTGTTGGTTCAGATTTGCTCTTAGCAGTTCCATAAATTCATTCATGGGGTTCCCTCCCTGATGAGTATCCTCAGCCTCTTCTTCTACATATTCTTCCTCATCATATTCATTATAGTCTAGGTCTTCTTCACTTTCCTCATTCACTACAGGGTCAGGTCCACCTCGTTGTTGGTTAACAGATTCTGCGGGCTGTGCCCTAGTTCCTCTTTTACGGGGTGGCATTGTTCTGATATTGAAAATTGGTCAACATAGTTGTAATTATAATAGTTGGATTATTTTATTCGTATGTAAGCATGTCATTTTTTTATCTAGCAGGTTTTTATAAGGTGCAATAATATAGACATCATTTCTTAATAACTGCTTAGATATATATTAATAAGATCTCCTACTTATATCTTGGGGATGAAACAACTAGCCGAGTTCATACATGCCTGATTACAATCTATCACTACTTGTTTTGAATACTGAAATGAAAATACATAAGCCGTGTACCCTGAAGGGCTAGGAACGCTATCTACTACTAGCTATCCTACCAAAATTGGTGACAAGTCACCCAGCCTTCTTCAAGGTCTATATCTAGTCACTAGTCTCTCAGTCACTATCACTGCGAGTGAGGTCACGCACCCTCCTCATCGCTCCTGCAATCATCAGCACTGCATCAACTACCACGATGTATCCTCCCACTGATGTCATCCTCATCTGAACCCTGGTACGGAGCTCGATCTCATCGATCTCTCTACGGGCTATGGCAGGGAAAGCAGCCCTGAAATCTCCTGCGTATCCGAGTCGGGTGGCTCTCTCAGCTGTCAGTGCCTGGCGTAACTCTACAATGCAAGCAGATGCCGTAGTGATCTTAGCGTTAAGTTGACCCACTATCCAGTCGTGTATGGCTACATGCATGGTCTCCAGTGGTGGTAGAGGTGAATCTGGGTCGCTAGAGGATATGTCATGAACCTCGTGGAACTGTGCACGTATCGCCTCCTCATCATCATCATCAGTATAAGGCATAGGGCTCTGGATCCCTGGGGGTGGTGTAGGAGAGCGAATAGCCTGGTGAGGGTACATATCTACATCCCTCCATTAGCTATGGGGACAGGAAGGTTAGTCTCCTCTTCTAGGACATCCTCAGTAGGGTCATCATCTGAATCATCAATGGGTGGGCTCTCTGGCTCGGTAATAGGGTCACGCTCAGGAATCATGACATCATCAACAGGATCAACCTCCCTCCTAGGCTCCACTGGTACCTGACACAATAGGCAAGGTGTTACTAACTTAGAGTTGGAATTCCCTTGAGGGTAAAACGGTCAAGACTACCCGTGTAGCCTGACGACGAACTTGACTTGAGCTCTAATTGATTATTTTGTTATTATTATGTCTACGTATTTTATGTCCTATCGTTTCCAAGATTTGATAACCTAAGGCTCTGATACCATTTCTGTGGCGCCCCAAAACCCGGGGTCAGGAGTCTTGGAAGCCACGCCATCTAAACTCACACAACTCACACTACAATATGTAAATACTCACGCTTCACGACCCCACACTTATCACACACATACACTTACAGGTTATTGTCTTGGAAACGAACCATCATAACTAGAGAAATTTTATTACAACCCAAAAGTAATTAGTCTTACCGGGGAATGACCTTTAGGTAAGGCTAGTCCGCCAGCCAAATATACATTTCTTGTTTCTTACCTTACATAAGTCATACTTATATATAAGCCGAACTATAAATAACTGAAAACTAATCCAGCTTATTCTGATTACTTGTGGTACAGCACCATACAATCTACGGAACAACTGGCCATTTCCTACCCGTTTCTTGGCTGTGGTTCTCATGACAGGCATCTTGATTCATCTTGTGTTGTGTCAGTTTAAGAAAACAAGTGTGAGCTATAATGCCCAGCATAATAATGTACAATATGAAAATGACTGTATGATAATATCATATATGATAATTATGTTTTATTCGAAAATAGTTTTCCTTGGTGATACACACCTTCTTATGAAAACAATTCTTTAAGGGATTTTAATATCCTGCGAATACCTTAATAGTAATCCCAGCACCTAGGCTTGGGTTACGGTATTGCATCTTAATTCCAATTGGAAGGATTAGGACACTCGTTGGAGCCACCGTATACGATGATCAGTCGTAATACGATAATAGTAACCTTTTCTACTAGTAGAAGGATGACACCTTCGTATCCCGATTATCACCCTTGCCGCATTCGGGCTACGTATCCCATTTTCGGGTATACACATACTTCACAAGTTCCTGAGTACACAGAGTACCTTCGTCTGTGGTACCTTTGGTAGTCCATCTAGCACACATAGTACCCCAGTCTACCCCTCCCTTTTCCTGTAAAAGAATTCTATCAATCTCGGGAACTCGAACCACATCGAAGTTCCCCAAGCGTTTTGTTTGTTGATAGAAATAGCTTATCTCTCTAAGATATAAGTGTATATATGTATATACGTACTTCCGAGAATTTCGGAGGAAGTACTAAGGATGTGAGTTGACCGTTGTCAACAGATAATTAATAAGGAGGAAAAGTTTCTCCTTGAAACTATATTCAAAATATTAATTAAGTCGGGATGATATTCACCGACAATTTGAAATTATTCGAATGATATTCTGAAATCAGAAAGTATATTTTAAATCAGGATCTATGATTTTTAAATCAATAATAAACCCTTTAAGAATATTAATTAATTAAATGATAATCGATAAATAATTAAACCTCGAATGAGTTTACTCTTTAAAAGAATATTTAAAATAATATTCCTCAACTAGTTTGTGTCTACATAATTAATAATCTATAATGATTAATCGGGTTTGAAATAAATAATCGTTGGAGTATACTACTCCCATAATAGAGGAATAAGTATATAATATTTATTATTCGAACAATAAAATATAGTTGAGGGAATATGATCGTTGGGAAATCGTTTTAATAAAAGTTCGAGGTGTTTTAATGTTTCGTAAGTGGACGATGAGTCCCTTTAAAATCGTACTACTATGGACTTATAACCGTCCTATAATATCACCAGAATGATTCCCAGGTTTTATCTTAAATCCCGACCGACTCTCGGTCTTATATAATACGTCACGCTTAAAGCGAAATAACATTTCACGATATATACTTTATCGTACAACATCGCTACATTATGCGAAATTTCAACAACTACGTATCATGGAAAGCATGGTATTTATGCAATTATAGTAAAACAATCCTTTCACAACACAACAGTAAAAATGGAGTTGGGATCGTAAACTTGCCTGGGTATCTCGAGGTGGAGGATGCTCTAGGTTCCGCTCGGAAATCTATAACCATAAAAATATTTCATTTCGTTAGGTTCCTTTCTAATATACGGCAACTCGCACTCATGCGCTACTTATTATGCACCCTCTCAACTTATACTACCCTTATCATTCCTTTAAGTCATATTCACATTATGGTCGCTTCATTTTCCTAAGTATCTTAGGTTCGTTCTTATTATCGCCGTCGGCTCCGCTTATGGATTCTTACGGTTTCAACTCACGCGGTCTCGGCTCCGACATTTTTATAAAATTGGGAAATCATTATTTTCACTTGAAATTTTATGGAAGTTAGTAAACTCAACATGTTACTCTCTGTAAAAATTTCATGATTTATGAACACTTTTAATTTTATCCTTTATATTTTCAAAGTTCGTAATTCGTAGCAGTTTTTATCGCGTAAACTACTTTTAGTAAAATGACCATAACTTTTGATCCGTAAATCGGAATCAAACGATTTAAGTGCCTAAACGATCCTTATAACATTTTATATCCTAAAAAAAATTATTTTTCAAGAATCTATAGTTTACAATTTCGGGACTTTCTGCAGAAACTTAAGTTACGATTTGTTGGTTTTAACGAAGTTACGTTTACGATCGGGGTTTCGTTTATGCCCTAACTCTTTACACAACCACCAACAATCATCATATCATATTTAAAACACAAACTCATCTCAAGAACATCATGTTCTTGAGGCAACAAAAACCAACCTTAAATCTATTTAACTTAATCATCAAGATTTCACCAATAACACTCATGATACTAGGTTTACTACCACATACTGAATGGATCTTAACAATGAATCTTAAATAAAGTTGGGCCAAAGATTTTTACCTTTCTTGAAATCTTGAGATGTGTTCTTGAGGATGGTGGAGGCTTGGAAGTGCTTGGTATGACTTTTAGAACCTAAAACCACCATTAAAATCAAGAAACCAAAGAGAGGTTACTATTCACACTATTCACTAGTGATTTTCTTGAATTTATTCCACCCATCAAACCTTGATGAAAAGAGATGAAAGAATTTTTTTTACCTTAGTTTAGTTGCTAGGAGGCTTGAGAATTAATTGGGTGATTTTACAAGAGCTAGAACTTGGAGTTTTTGAATTGGATTTCCCCTTTTTCTTCAATATTGCCGAATGGAACAAAGTGATGAGGGGGGTATTTATACTCCTCTTGGTTGCTTCTCTTGGATGCTTTGCTAGGTTGCTTCTAGGAAGATGAGGTGATATCTTTGCAATTGATTTTATTCTCCTAGTATAGCATTCTAGGTTGATTCTTGGTTACATATCTTAGGGACAAATCCTAATAGCTTACTAGGTTACAAGCTAAACTGCAAGGTTAGCTTCCTTAGCACACTATTTTGCTAGCTAGCTTGGTCATCCTATGGTTAGCTCACTATTTGATGAAATAACCATGGTTACTTCCTTACCATGGTTTAGTTAGTGTGTTACGTTTATTTAATCGTTTACGCGTTCGCTTGGTTAGTTAAACGTTCTCTGTAATACTTACTCGTAATTGGTTTGTGAAGTAATTTCTTTCGTATTTATTCCTTATATTTTTATTTATACTACTTGAATATAAATCCGTAGGATTTTAATCTTTTAATTATATTGTGATTCCCGTAATCCTCGATAAGTCGTAAATACGGTCGTTTTTCAAAGTTCATTTTCTTCGAAAACTAATAGCACGTTTATATACACTCAGTTGGTACGTATAGTCGTAATATCAACTCTGAAACTCATTTTTTCATGCACTACATAGTGTGGGCTCAAAAGTTTTTCCCGTCTGTCAGGGTTACTATTCATTAAAAGTTTTACAAGGTCTCAAAAATTCGAGTTATTACATTAGAGATCCTAACCTCTGAGTATGAACATTTTAAATCCAATCCAGGAGAAGGAATTACTGAAGTGTTTAAGAGGTGCAATGCATTGATCAACAACCTGAATATAAATGGAAAATATTATTCAATTAGGGAGGTCAACAAAAAGTTCCTTTTAACACTGCCAACTCATCTTGAACATAGAATCACTGCCATAAGAGAAGCAAGAGATCTGAGTGAGATTTCATTGGAAAGGCTCTATGGTGTGTTAAAAACCTATGAGTTGGAGCAGATTCAGTAGAAGGAAGTCTACGGGAAAGGTAGAGTGGTCAGCACGTCTACTGCTCTAGTAGCCGAAGGTCAACAACAACAATCTCAACAGTCAGAGAGAATGGTATAGTCTTCCAAGGCTGAGGAAAATGTGATAGTAGCAGAATATGATCCTCCTAATACAAATCAATCCGGTGATGATTTTTACTCCTTGGAAGAGCTAGAGCAATTGGAAGATGAGTCAATGGCCCAGATTATCAAGAGATTCTCCAATGTCAGATTCAAGAGAAATCCCAAGTTCAAGTACAAATCCAACTACAACAGATTCCAGAAAGGTGGATCTTCATCCTCTAACACCAGCAGTGGTGGATACAAAACAGGGATGGTTGATTGGAGCACCATTCGATGCTTTAACTACAATGAGTTGGGACACTTTGCCACAGAATGCAGGAAGCTAAAGCAAGTAAGGAAGAACTCTTATTATTCAAATCAGAAGAGTAACTCTGAAAGGGCTAATCTGGCAAAGGGAAGAAGCTGGGATGATACTGATAGTGAAGATGAAGAAGATGGGAATCTTGCTCTTACGCCTATTGATGGAAATACTTCATCGTCAAGAAAATAGGTAAAATTTACTGATGCTGAATTAGTTTATCATCTAGGAGGTTCCTTAGATTGTGCTCGTCGTGATAATGAAATGTTAATTCAACAGATCAAAGACCTTGAGAAAGAGGTCATTGAATTAAGAATTGTGCACATTAATCAAGACAAATTAAAAGTACAAGTATATTTTCTAGAGAATAGAGTTAACTGTTATAGACAACTCGAAACTATTCTCAAAGACAAGATCACCGATCTTGAGACTAAGGTTAAAGCTTACTTTAATTCTTGTTCGAAGGCTAAAGAGTTCTACAATAATGTAACACCCCCAGATCCGGGGTCAGGGATCCGGGTCGTCACGGTCTTTCTTTGCACAATATCACTTCACTTAATTAATAAATAACCTTATGCTGTGACCCCACACTAACACACACCACAACCTGTTATAGTCTCAGAGATGAAATTGAAATAAGTACAAGTCCTTGAATCCACAATTAAAAGTTATTACAACCCAAAATGATTACTTGATAAATTTACAGTTAATTGCCATTATCTGCCACAAGTTATAATTATACATAATTAATTCTCAAAAGTAGAATGCCTGATCTACCAACAGATCTACCTCTGCAGCTATAGCAGCTACAACATCAACGGGAAGACGCGGGACGCTTCCCACGCGCTTGCGCTGGGTCGGCTGGAGTCTGGCCATCTTTCCTAACTGTTGTTGTGTGATGAAGAAATAAAGCAAGAGTGAGCCTTACAGCTCGCAAGATAATATATAGCGATAACAATAATACAAGTATCTAAATGGATACTTACTAGAATCTTTTATCATGTGTAAGATAATTACTTACTAGATATAAGTTTTAAAAGAAGATGAAGTTACCAATTACTTCACTATACTTATACCATTTTTAGAAATCTACTTGAACTACTACTGTTCAAAGTATAATAAGATTCATGAGGTCATCCCATAGATGAGACCACAAATAAAACTTGAAAATATTTGATCTTTGAAATATTTTAAAAAGAAATGAAGTTACGAGATACTTCATTCAATGGATACACCAATAAAACTGTTTGACCTTGTCAATGTTTCGGCAACCACCCAT
The DNA here is from genome assembly GCF_009905375.1 of Apium graveolens. Taxonomy (NCBI): domain Eukaryota; kingdom Viridiplantae; phylum Streptophyta; class Magnoliopsida; order Apiales; family Apiaceae; genus Apium; species Apium graveolens. Next base: position 135,896,046 of record NC_133653.1, on the reverse strand, counting down.
TAGTAGCCTTTCGATCGAAATGCTACGGGTAGGGTTGCAGAATTATCCAAATGGATGATGAACTCATTACGGGAGTTTGCCGCGCCAGGAAGACCACTTACGATGATCAGTCGTAGTAGTACAACCCCACCATTTTCTACATGTAGAGGAGAACCTGTCGGATTTACTTGTCAACCGAACACTGAACTCCTAAGGAATGGACCGCCTTAGTGGAACTTCCAGGCCATTTGGGCCAATATAATAATACGGCTGGACCGGCGCTACTCGGCCACTTACGCCACTCCTAGTTCAGATGAAATTCATGACTCTGAAACGTAAAGCTCGTCCCCACTTTCCCCAAGTAGAAACTTGTTGATACGGCTCCACCAAGAAGTCGTATCTAGTTGGAAAGGAAAACTCACCGATATTTCCCAGGCGATGCCTGTTAATGGATTAACTTGTTCCAAGAATTTTACTTCCCGAGTATTGGGTAAGTAATCAAAAACTCTTTTATCAAGACAGCAACCTTGTTGCGAATATAAAACACACCAGAGAGCCGGATCCCTCAGGTTTTGAGCGAGTATTTAAATCCCCTTCGAAAGGAGGATCTTAAATATAAAAATGAGTTTTGGGATCCGCTCTAACTTTTAAAAATTATTTTAAAGACTCGAAAATACTTTAAAGAGTGTTTGGAATAATGCTGATTTAATAAAGTAAATCAGTCTAAATAAAAAGAAATACCTGGATATTATTATTTAAATAATATTTCCATAAAGAATAATCTTTATAAAAATAATTGAAGTAGAAGTTTTAAAACTCTTACTTGAATGAAAATTAAATAATCAAGGATATACTTATACAAAAGTACTATCTTTATTTGAATAATCGAAAATAAGTTTGATTATCGAAACATTATTCTTTAATAAATTAAAGAATATTATTAAATAATAAGCGGAGTCATAATACCTCGAATGAATATTATAATTAATATTCATTAAATAAAATAACGGAGTCATACATCCTCAAATGAATATTCAAGTAATATTCAATAAATAATATAAAGGAGTCATAAGTCCTCGAATGAATATTCAAGATAATATTCATTAATAAAATAAAGTTATCGAATAAACCTTATTCGATTAATAGTTTTGAAAACTATAACCATATATATATATATATAAATATATAGATATATATATATATAAAATCTACTCGGGATCCTCGACTCCCGGTTTTAGAAAATGTTTTCACCTTTGGTCCCTATACTAAGGGTATATGCAATTTACCGCTATTCTCTAGCATAGGTATTATCAACTGAACCAACAGATATATATGGCAAGAATACGAAATAGGCATGCATATGTACCATATCACATGCTACAATATATCGCAAGAATTTGCTAATATAACCAGCATGCATCTATTACAAGATAATGCATATACAAGTGTATACATCACAACAACAGTATAACGGGTAGAAAACTTGCCTGAACGACTGGGGGTGATAAAAGGCTCGGGACGAGTCTGGTAACCTATAAACAACAAGTAAGTTGGAATTAAACCAAAGTCACCTGTAAATCTATACTTTAACCAACTTAGACTCTAACGCTCGTTTTGCGCTCACTGATTCTCTTAAGTCACTCGAGTACCCTCGGCTCCACCATTTTTAATAAATTAACCATTACGAGTTTTAAGGCTATTCCTTCGCGAGTGTCTTACCAACTGCCTAACACTCTTACCATAATTGTTCCATGCATTAATTCACGCTTTTTGGTCTTTAACCTATGTTTCAAAGTAAGGCGAGGGGAAAAGTTTCGTTCGCGAAACGCCGTTACTTGAAACGGTCGTTTCTCCTAAACCGTGCATCGGAATCGAATGAACTACATATCAAAACGAAGCTCGTAACATGAGCTATCTAAACATGGCAATGATCATAATCTATCAGGGAGTTCTCGGGTCCAAATGTTATAAACAAAAGCAGTCTAAAGTAAATCGGACATTACAACGGCTATGTTTACGCGATTTCCCAATTTTAAACCATTCAAAAACCATCACAATTCAACCTCAACCTATTCATACAACCAAAGTCCATCCTTATCACATCATAACAGCCCCAATCAATTCAATATTAACATTTATACTTATGCCTAAGCTTGAATTTAACTATACTTAAGTTCTTTTAACCAAAACAACAAGATTCACCATTCCATTTCACTACCACTCCAACCCAAACTCTAAACCACAAGCCTTAAGCTACTTTATCACCATAATAATCAAAATCATATTATTATACAAAGGAATCTAGGGTTTGGAGATGAGATACCTTCCTTGAAGTGGTGGGAGTAGCTAGGAAGCCTTAAGAAGCCTTAAGAAGTCTTAGGGATGCTTGGATCTTAAAGGAAAACAAGAAAAATTCAAGTTAAAAACTTTGAAATCACTATTCATTGTCTTCTTCATTGATTATTTGAAGAATATTGAGAATGAATTGAAGGCTTAAACTCATGATATAGCCATAACTATGCATAAGGATGATTAGGGAATTATCTTACCAATTTAGGAAGCCTTGATCTTGAGTTTTGAATTTTCTTGCCTTTGAAATAGTAAAAAGCCGAGAGCAAGCTTTTGTTGAAGAGAAAGAAATGATTTTGTGTTTTGATGAAAATGATTTGTTTGGCTTGGTTGATTTGGTTTTGTTTTTGTTTTATTTAATTACCTTTTTAACCTTGATTTTGTGTGGTTAATATTCCACCACATTTCCTTCCTTCCTATGTCATGCTTATGTCATGTTGTGATGTCATCTTTCCCTCCTTGTCCTCTTCTCATTGGTTGGGTGACATCATCCTCTCTAATCCCTTTGATTAACTTCCTAATTGTTTGCCTAATGACCGATGATCTGTTATACGGTTCGCTTAACTTTCGTTTTCGTTTATCGTTTGAGGGATCATACCCGGGATCTTATTACTTAGGTTCCCTTAACCTTTCTCAATATATTATATTCCTTTTATGATCCTCTCTTATAATCCTTTAATTTAAATCCTTTTTATCCTGTTACCTTATACTCAATTCTTTCCGTATCTAGTGGATTTTCGGGAAAATCAAAGTGTTCAGAATATGGATTCTGACGATCTTTACATACACTTATATCCCATATAAAGTACTAATAAAATCTCAGAATATCCATACCAGAACCCCTATATAGTGTGGCATGAAAAGTTTTCCCATTCAGCAAAAACACTATTCATAAGGGTTTCAAAAATTTCCAAAAATTGGGGTTATTACAGTCTCCCCTCCTTAAAAGGATTCCGTCCCGGAATCAGATAGAAAATGAATAGGGATACTCTCTTAGCATTGCACTTTCTAACTCTCGAGTAAATTTTCCCACATTGTGGTCCCACCACCAAACTCTGCCTAGTTTGATAATCCTTCTCCTAAGCACTTGTTCCTTTTCACTCTATAACCCTTCCTGGTTGCTCCATATAGGTTACGTCGGGTTGCATGTCTATGCGCTCATATGCCCCTATTTATCTGGCATCTGAATTACACTTCCTTAATATTGATACGTGAAACACGTTACGACCTGCTACATGTTCGAGCTTAGGGCTAGCTCATATGCTATCTTCCCAATACGTCTTAATATATCCAAGGGTCCAACAATTCGTGGACTTAGGTTTCATTTCTTTCCGAACCTCATCCTTCCTTTCCAAGGAGATACCTATAACAACACTAGGTCCCCTACTTCCTATTCCTTGTCCTTTCGTGTCAAATCAACATACTTCTTATGTCCATCTTGGGCTACTACCAGCCGTCCTCTGATTAGGTCTATTATATCCTTGGTCCTTTGGACTACTGCGGGTCCGAGCATCTTGCGCTCTACAACTTCATCCTAACCTAAGGGGGATCGACATTTTCTTCCCTCAAAAATCTCATAAGACGACATCTCGATACCTGACATATGATCTATTGTCGTAAGAAACTCAATCCGTGTTAAGTGATCATTCCAATTTCTTTCAAGTCTATTGCACAGACTCTCATTATAACTTTTAGCATTAGAGCTTTTGCTTCTCAATACCCATTCTTTTCCAGTTCGTAATCGCTACTACCTTCCGTTCCTAATATTATACTGGTTATAATTCTGCTCGTTAGCGTTCTATAACCTTTTAATAACCACGTCAACCTTAATATCACGAATGTGTTTCCATTCCGAATACTACCACAACTTTACTACTCCTTTTTCAGCTGCTTCTATCTTTGGAAGTTTGATCAATCATATAGAAGTAAAGGAATTTATTGAGAGATCACTATGATCATGAACACTTGTTCTATTGCATAGTTAGTACAGAAGGTGGCCAGCCTTTAGTACTTGACAAGCAATTAAACAATAGTTGGTATCCTACTCGGCTTCTATCACACAGATAGATAGTCATTCGGCAATACCTCCCCTTCTGGAAGGGTTGTTCTTCTCAGTTTATATGAAATGAAAAGAAGAGAAAAGAACGAATTGAAGAGAATTGTATATATGAAAAAAAAATATACTGCCACAAAATATCTGGCTTAGAACCTACCTCTGAACTATAGAGGTTTGTCATAGTAGAACAAAACATATATGTATTTATATCAATATCAAGTATTATCGCATCACATTTTGCTTGCTTAAATATTTTTTGCTATTCCGTCCATCATTCTAGGGACCCATGCTCTTCCTCGAGCTTATACACAATCACCTTTGAAACTCCCTCGATATCGAAAATCGAATCTGGGATCTCATTCTAGACATCATCGTTACTAGAATCCTATGCTTGCACCGCAACCTTCCTCATATAGTAATACGACTCTCTTTTCATAAGAGGGAATAAATATTCAATAGGTAGATACTCTACTTAATTAGTCTATCAATGATAACTTATATGCCACCACGACCCAATTAGTGGTACTCAATCTCACATCCATTCCAATACAACTCTCACGGTTGTAATCAGCTCATTACTCGCAGAATCATTGCTGCATTACTATGGTCCACCACTGACCTACTATCATCATTCACTTTCCATGAAATCTTAATATCTAACCATACGGAGTCCATATATGTCGTATAAAATACTTCTAAGGAGTTAACATAACCACCAATCATAATTCATGAAGAACACTCCAAAATCTGACGTACTTTCATGACATGAAGTAGATAAAATTGCGGAAGAGTTTCAGTCAAAGCAACGATAGCAGGTAAATACCATTCTTAATCGTATGCCTTAAATAGAAGACTTAACTCAAGGGTTCGTCTAGTCCTTGTTTTTTGAAAAATGGTCATGGCTTATCTCAAGATAGTATCTTCTAAGATAAATAGCCCGCTCATGGCGATTACACAAATTAAACCTTTACCAAACTACTATTACGGTTGGGTATTGCACAGTCATCAGAAGGAATGTCAATCTTTCAAACCATAATACAACCTTTACGGCTTCAACCATTATCAATGTATTCCTCTGGCACGAGCGCCTGTAATTGTCCTCTTACACTTAAAGTGTCGGCCACCACTTTGGCATTTCCTGATAGTAAAATTTCCTTACAGTCAATGTCATTTTAACCACCTCCAAATAAATTTTCTACCTCATTTCAATCACTGCTTATGTGAAGATGTTTTCCTTAAAATCTGGTGAGAAAAAAAAATATCACCATTTTTCCATAAGTTATTGCCTCAGTCTTTAGAGGTTAATCACTGTCACGACTGACTCTCAATCATAATTAGAACATCTTTTATCTTAAGTCCTAATTGCCCTGAACAATTTCGACCATTACTGGTTCGATCCATACTTTCTCGCGGTTTAACACGTGCCCCACTTGGCATCATTATAATTACGTCATATTTCCTTTATCAACATTTCTATTCTTGAGAATTTTGAATATTACCTTTCTCCTTGTAAAACCTCTAAGGTTATCCTTCAATCGTTCCTCCTGTATTCCCTAGATACAGGGCATATCAAAATACCATTTACTACTACTAGAACCATTATCTATATACTTCTGAAAAATTTCTCCACTGATCCTTAAAGGTTGTTATTACCTTAATCCTTTCCAATTCATACCGTCAAAACTCATACTATCCCTATTAAGGGTGAAATGCCAACCTTTATGCATTCCCCTAGGATTCGTTTTAAGTTACTGATATTCTATCCTTAATTCCACCTTTAAAAAGGTACAAGCATCCTTCCATGGATAAATAAAGTCATATATCCCTGATAAGGGTATCTTATTCAATCATTTCCACCTCGATAGTCTATACTGAATTTCACAATAGCATCCTTATTCAAGTTAAGGTCAATCCACATGGCCTCCAAAAGATAAAAATGGTTATCCGCTTTTCTTTCCTGATTTGGTAATGATCACATGGATGATCTGGAAGATATTGGTCATGTTCAACGTGAACTTCTTCTTAATAAATCCTTATTTACTTTGGTTGTTTATCTCAACAGTCATCTCAATGTTGGGATATCTTTCATACATGGCGTCTCCCTTCCTGGGTATCAAGCCACCGGTCTTACACTTCACATTCTTGAAGGTCACTTCCTTCATCCAATTTTCCTAATTTCTTACTTCCTTGTCTCCTCAGTCTATCCGCGTCTCAATATTTATCCTTCGAACTATCTCAAGGTTTTCTCAAATCCTCCCAACTTACAGGGGATAAAATATATTTATCTCTTATGCCTTCAACCATCAATTTAACTCATGGTGAATCACCCTCATCCTGACGATTACATACTTATCTATTTCTATTGCTACGAGTCTTTAGGGTTTCCTCATACCCAACTTCCTTATCATTCCTCAAACTCTATTGCCTTTATATTCCTTTCCACTTCAGTTTCTTTTTATTTTTCTTTCTCTTATCATTATTTCATGAACCAACACAACATAAGCATTGATTTCAAATATCCCGTCATTCTGGATTCGTGTCCTCAGAACGAATCTTGATAACTTTTACAACTTAGATTCATAATTCATCATACTCATCCGCTTTTGTTCTAGCTCCAAAGCTTTTACACTACCTCCATAACCTTGGGAAGTACTTTCCCGAAAATAATTGTCTGAACTTAAATTAGTTTATTATAATCTCTTGCTCCGTGCCTTCCTTGGCCTTTCACCAGCGGGTGGCCTCTCTCTTAGGAGGGTAAGTGACAAAATAGTCTTTTGTGATTAGTCAATCATTTAGAATCTCAAATGATTCCTGTATTTCCTTTAGCCAGGCTCTTGCCTCGACTGGGTCAGCTTGTTCCTTGGAACTCTGAGAGCTTAGCGACTTAAAGGTCCTGAAAGAATTTCTCACCGCATTGTTTCCTCAGGGTGGTGGTTGGGGATAATAGTCTAAGTTCTGTCTAGACTGGTCCATAAATTTTCGTATAGGAGTACCATCTCGGGTCTCCTTTCCTTACTCGACTTTCTGTTTCCTTAGTATGAAATGTTTCAACCTTCTCCCATAATCGGGGTTATCTTATACATTAAAAACCTTGTTTTCCACTCTATTATGTTATGGGTTCTTTCTTTCTTGATGGCAACCTCCCTGACTATCACATTCAGGGTTTGCCCTAAATCTTATTCCTCAAACTATGGCCTCATCTAGGTTCTCATCCTTAAGCTCTTGAACTTTTGGAACCCAATTTCTGTAGGAACACCTCACTATCCCCTTATCATCTTTCTCGGTGTGGATCTCTTCTCCAGTCATTGACTCTCTGCCTTCATTCATCACTTTTTTCTAGCACAATATGTTCTTTTCCAAAAATTCGGTCTGTATTGCAATCTCAAACAGCTTTTCGGTACCGGCTCCGGTTACCTTCACTTCTATTTCCATTTTCTCAAAATCTCTTATAAACTCTCTCAAAGACATGATCATCTTGAGTCTCTCCTTTTTACTAAGGGCATCAGCCACCATATGGGCTTTCCCCGAATGATACAGAATCTCCCAATCATAATTCTTGATTAGCTCTAACCACCTCATTTGGCGCATGTTGAGCTCTTTCTGCGTGAAAATGTACTAGAGCTCCTATGGTTTGTGAATCTCGCACTTCTCTCCATACAAGTAGTGCCTCCAATATTTAGGGCAAAACCATTGCCACGAGCCCAAGCTCATGGGTGGGGATATCGAATTTTATATTCCCTTAATTGTCTTGACGCGTACGCGATTACCTTGCTGTGCTGTATAAGAAGCACCCTAATTCCTTATGCGAAGCGTCACTACACTTCACAAAATCTCATTTTCCATCCGGCAACGCCAACATAGGGAACGTCACCAACCTTTGCTTCGGTTCTTAAAAGTTGTTCTCGCATTTCTCTGTCCATTCGAACTTCTTAGTCTTACGAGAAAGCCGCATTAAAGGGGGCTACTATCTTTACAAACTTGAACGAACCTCCGGTAGTGATCGACCAATCCTACCTCTGGTAGTCGACCTAACCATGGTCATCAATTCCTTAGTGGTCCTTTATTCATTCTTGTCAGGATCCTTCACGGGATCCTCCTCAGCAACAATCCCTTCTAGGACAACATCCTCAACCGCTACATCCTCAATATCAACATCATCCGGTCCTGCGTTAGGACACTCTATCGGATCCACAATCCCATCTCCAATTAGTAATAAAACATCATCGCGTTGTTACTCCTCAACCTCAGGGTTCGGAGTCCCGCTACCATATACGATCACGAACTACGCTTCTATCACGCTATTTATAAGGGTTCCCATAAGGGTTTTAACTGTCAGTACTACGTTAGGTAGCCCGACTATGAACTTGGCAAGAGTTCTTATTATCTTAGTGAACTTATTATCTTAACGTCACATCATCTCTGAGGTTTATAACGCTTAGCTCTGATACCACTTCTGTAACACCCCCAGATCCGGGGTCAGGGATCCGGGTCGTCACGGTCTTTCTTTCCACAATATCACTTCACTTAATTAATAAATAACCTTATGCTGTGACCCCACACTAACACACACCACAACCTGTTATAGTCTCATAGATGAAATTGAAATAAGTACAAGTCCTTGAATCCATAATTAAAAGTTATTACAACCCAAAATGATTACTTGATAAATTTACAGTTAATTGCCATTATCTGCCACAAGTTATAATTATACATAATTAATTCTCAAAAGTAGAATGCCTGATCTACTAATAGATCTACCTCTGCAGCTATAGCAGCTACAACATCAACGGGAAGACGCGAGACGCTTCCCACGCGCTTGCGCTGGGTCTGCTGGAGTCTGGCCATCTTTCCTAACTGTTGTTGTGTGATGAAGAAATAAAGCAAGAGTGAGCCTTACAGCTCGCAAGATAATATATAGCGATAACAATAATACAAGTATCTAAATGGATACTTACTAGAATCTTTTATCATGTGTAAGATAATTACTTACTAGATATAAGTTTTAAAAGAAGATGAAGTTACCAATTACTTCACTATACTTATACCATTTTTAGAAATCTACTTGAACTACTACTGTTCAAAGTATAATAAGATTCACGAGGTCATCCCATAGATGAGACCACAAATAAACTTGAAAATATTTGATCTTTGAAATATTTTGAAAAGAAATGAAGTTACGAGATACTTCATTCAATGGATACACCAATAAACTGTTTGACCCTGTCAATGCTTCGGCAACCACCCATTAGTAGCCTTTCGATCGAAATGCTACGGGTAGGGTTGCAGAATTATCCAAATGGATGATGAACTCATTACGGGAGTTTGCCGCGCCAGGAAGACCACTTACGATGATCAGTCGTAGTAGTACAACCCCACCATTTTCTACATGTAGAGGAGAACCTGTCGGATTTACTTGTCAACCGAACACTGAACTCCTAAGGAATGGACCGCCTTAGCGGAACTTCCAGGCCATTTGGGCCAATATAATAATACGGCTGGGCCGGCGCTACGCGGCCACTTACGCCACTCCTAGTTCAGATGAAATCCATGACTCTGAAACGTAAAGCTCGTCCCCACTTTCCCCAAGTAGAAACTTGTTGATACGGCTCCACCAAGAAGTCGTATCTAGTTGGAAAGGAAAACTCACCGATATTTCCCAGGCGATGCCTGTTAATGGATTAACTTGTTCCAAGAATTTTACTTCCCGAGTATTGGGTAAGTAATCAAAAACTCTTTTATCAAGACAGCAACCTTGTTGCGAATATAAAACACACTAGAGAGCCGGATCCCTCAGGTTTTGAGCGAGTATTTAAATCCCCTTCGAAAGGAGGATCTTAAATATAAAAATGAGTTTTGGGATCCGCTCTAACTTTTAAAAATCATTTTAAAGACTCGAAAACACTTTAAAGAGTGTTTGGGATAATGCTGATTTAATAAAGTAAATCAGTCTCAATAAAAAGAAATACCTGGATATTATTATTTAAATAATATTTCCATAAAGAATAATCTTTATAAAAATAATTGAAGTAGAAGTTTTAAAACTCTTACTTGAATGAAAATTAAATAATCAAGGATATACTTATACAAAAGTACTATCTTTATTTGAATAATCGAAAATAAGTTTGATTATCGAAACATTATTCTTTAATAAATTAAAGAATATTATTAAATAATAAGCGGAGTCATAATACCTCGAATGAATATTATAATTAATATTCATTAAATAAAATAACGGAGTCATACATCCTCGAATGAATATTCAAGTAATATTCAATAAATAATATAAAGGAGTCATAAGTCCTCGAATGAATATTCAAGATAATATTCATTAATAAAATAAAATTATCGAATAAACCTTATTCGATTAATAGTTTTAAAAACTATAACCATATATATATATAATATATATATATATATATAAAATATATATATATATATATATATATAATCTACTCGGGATCCTCGACTCCCGGTTTTAGAAAATGTTTACACCTTTGGTCCCTATACTAAGGGTATATGCAAATTACCGCTATTCTCTAGCATAGGTATTATCAACTGAACCAACAGATATATATGGCAAGAATACGAAACAGGCATGCATATGTACCATATCACATGCTACAATATATCGCAAGAATTTGCTAATATAACCATCATGCATCTATTACAAGATAATGCATATACAAGTGTATACATCACAACAACAGTATAACGGGTAGAAAACTTGCCTGAACGACTGGGGGTGATAAAAGGCTCGGGACGAGTCTGGTAACCTATAAACAACAAGTAAGTTGGAATTAAACCAAAGTCACTTGTAAATCTATACTTTAACCAACTTAGACTCTAACGCTCGTTTTGCGCTCACTGATTCTCTTAAGTCACTCGAGTACCCTCGGCTCCACCATTTTTAATAAATTAACCATTACGAGTTTTAAGGCGATTCCTTCGCGAGTGTCTTACGAACTGCCTAACACTCTTACCATAATTGTTTCATGCATTAATTAACCCTTTTTAGTCTTTAACCTATGTTTCAAAGTAAGGCGAGGGGAAAAGTTTCATTCGCGAAACGCCGTTACTTGAAACGGTCGTTTCTCCTAAACCGTGCATCGGAATCGAACGAACTACATATCAAAACGAAGCTCGTAACATGAACTATCTAAGCATGGCAATGGTCATAATCTAGCAGGGAGTTCTCGGGTCCAAATGTTATGAACAAAAGCAGTCTAAAGTAAATCGAACATTACGACGGCTATATTTACGCGATTTCCCAATTTTAAACCATTCAAAAACCATCACAATTCAACCTCAACCCATTCATACAACCAAAGTCCATCCTTATCACATCATAACAGCCCCAATCAATTCAATATTAACATTTATACTTATGCCTAAGCTTGAATTTAACTATACTTAAGTTCTTTTAACTAAAACAACAAGATTCACCATTCCATTTCACTACCACTCCAACCCAAACTCTAAACCACAAGAATTAAGCTACTTTATCACCATAATAATCAAAATCATCTTATTATACAAAGGAATCTAGGGTTTGGAGATGATATACCTTCCTTGAAGTGGTGGGAGTAGCTAGGAAGCCTTAAGAAGCCTTAAGAAGTCTTAGGGATGCTTGGATCTTAAAGGAAAACAAGAAAAATTTAAGTTAAAAACTTTGAAATCACTATTCATTGTCTTCTTCATTGATTATTTGAAGAAGATTGAGAATGAATTGAAGGCTTAAACTCATGATATAACCATAACTATGCATAAGGATGATTAGGGAATTATCTTACCAATTTAGGAAGCCTTGATCTTGAGTTTTGAATTTTCTTGCCTTTGAAATAGTAAAAAGCCGAGAGCAAGCTTTTGTTGAAGAGAAAGAAATGATTTTGTGTTTTGATGAAAATGATTTGTTTGGCTTGGTTGATTTGGTTTTGTTTTTGTTTTAGTTAATTACCTTTTTAACTTTGATTTTGTGTGGTTAATATTCCACCACATTTCCTTCCTTCCCATGTCATGCTTATGTCATGCTATGATGTCATCTTTCCCTCCTTGTCCTCTTCTCATTGGTTGGGTGACATCATCCTCTCTAATCCCTTTGATTAACTTCCTAATTGTTTGCCTAATGACCGCTGATCTGTTATACGGTTCGCTTAACTTTCGTTTTCGTTTATCGTTTGAGGGATCATACCCGAGATCTTATTACTTAGGTTCCCTTAACCTTTCTCAATATATTATATTCCTTTTATGATCCTCTCTTATAATCCTTTAATTTAAATCCTTTTTATCCTGTTACCTTATACTCAATTCTTTCCGTATCTAGTGGATTTCCGGGAAAATCAAAGTGTTCGGAATTTGGATTCTGATGATCTTTACATACACTTATATCCCATATAAAGTACTAATAAAATCTCAGAATATCCATACCAGAACCCCTACATAGTGTGGCATGAAAAGTTTTCCCATTCAGCAAAAACACTATTCATAAGGGTTTCAAAAATTTCCAAAAATTGGGGTTATTACAAATAAGCAAGCTATTAATAAAACATCTGGAATAGGTTTTGATTACAATGTTGCTATTGGAGAATTAGGCATAAACTCCCCTCCTCATGTCTGTGCTAAAGGTAGGGAAGTACCACATGTGCTTAATGGTGTTGATAAACCCCTCTATAAAGGATCAATTGCTGAACCATTTGATGAGATCTCCTTTATTATTCAAGAAGAAATACGTGTTGAAGATCTTGGTAATGAGAAGGTTGTTTCCAAGACAAGTGTGTTGAAAGTTCCAGTCAAAGTTGTGAAAGCAACTGAGACTAACTCAGACACACATGAGTTGGATAACAAAAATGCCATATCTACCATGCATAATTTGCCTGTTGTTAATCCCTCTCATAAAGTATGTGATGTTCCTAATTGTATGTCTTGTGCTTTTAATTTGATGTATGCTTATTTTAATGGTAAGCATGTTTCTAGTGATAAGACTACTCCTCGTCAGCATGTGAATAATAGGAAGCATGATAGGTCTAAGACTGCTAGTCCTCATAAGGATAGAAAGGAGACATTTGTGCCTAAGCCTAAACAGAAATTTGTTAAGGCTGTTTACAAGGTCAAATGTCCAGTCGTTGAGAAAGTTGAGAACATAAAAGTTAAGAATGTTGTTTTTCCTGATAAAGGCCAATACTACAAGTATGTCGGACCCAACCAAGTTTGGGTTCCGAAGAAGGTCTAATCCATTTGTATTGCAGGGCATTAAACAGGTGGAACCGGTAGTGTGGATTCTTGACAGCGGATCATCAAGACATATGACCGAAGATAGAGCCCTGCTATCAAATATGGTTGAGAAAGCTGGCCCAGTGGTTACCTTTGGAGATAACATCAAAGATTTAACTGAGGGATATGGCTGTTTGCAAGCTGGAAATATTATCATTGAAGATGTGTACAAGTGCACTCCTGGTTGGTGAGTCGAAAGAGGAAGTCAATGCACCATAGTTCATGGACTTTGCAGTTGCAGATCTATTGGACTATGCAATCTCTTCTTCACAATCTCACTTCAGGTTGGTATGAACTAGTGTACTACTCAAGCAATCGTCAAGGACATGGTATGGCACTCTAACTAAAGTTACAGTTTAATATGAACTAGTAGAGTCGTCATATAATAACTCTCTTATCACTAGGCACAAACATATTATTTTATATGTGCAGTGATATAATGATAATGTTATATGTTGGTCTACAAACAGACTTGTGCACTCGAACAGTTTTAGGAGAAAATCAAACTTCTTTCTACATTAGTGATTTCTTAATTCATTAAAATCTTTTGAAATCACTATTGTACATCATTTCTCTCAAAAGATTAAATGTATAATTTTCATTCATTATAGATCTTAAGTACATTTTATCTCTATTGCCATATGTTTTGTGATACAGGTTCAGCCTCCAATGGCCTTCTTTCATTGACAGTTATGAGGTTAAAAACCCACAACTTCTATCCCAGACTGTAAAGACAAACACAGAAACAAAACCAACCAACACTCTCTTACCACTTAAATGAAGTATGAATGAGCGTGAGGTAGATAGTGCCTTAGTGCACCACATAAGGAAGGTTCTGAAGTCAACCCAGCAGCTATGTCTCCTACAAAGATGAGTAGTATTTAAACCGAGACAACTGTTAGCCCCCATACATCTTCTCAAAAAGATGTAATGGCTGAAAAGGCATAAAAACAGTTACTAGATTCATCCTCTCAACAGGGTGCATCTATTGAAATTTTCCTGTTGGCCAGGGTATCCGATGTAGTGTCACCACCTCAAACATAAACAATTCTTGATGCACAAGGAAAGGTTACACACACAAAGGAGGAGTTGACAAAAACAAGAGTTTCGACCATTTTAAGGTCAGATTCGATTGTTCAAGGTTCTTTAATGGACCAATTGTCTTTATAGGTGTTAGGAGAGGATGCTGATCCAGTAGCCATATGTCAGTGGTCAGTGTCTACCTCCCCAGGATTAAATCCCCTGGATGCATCTGCGGATAGTGGATCTGACATAGGCGCAGATCGGCAACTTGTTGACAATAATTAGATATTACCTGATGAGTCACAAGGAAATGTCTTCACGGACATTAGAAGGGAACTTTGATCTTTATGCTAAATTTTTTGGATCATTGTTTACCTTCCCAGAGTTCAAATCTGGAACCCTAAATAGGGAAACTAGTAACTTGTAGATTATGACTCAGATTCATCTGACGAGTTTAACGAGGATGGGGATTTGCGAACTTCCATTGCACCATTAATGACCTCCTTAAGGATGGCTAAGGTGATTTTCCTTGTAGGTACAGCTAAATTTTGGTGCTATGAGAGGAGTGATACACTTGTGAGAATGAGTGTAAACACGAGTGGGGAGAAGAGTGAAACACATGTGAGGTACACTAAACAGAATCACACACTCACAGTGAGGAAGAAAGAAAAACTACTTGTTATTTCCTTTCCAACCAAGTGGAATATGAGAACTCCTTCAGACAACGGCATACATTCCTTCTCTAAGGGGGAGATAAAAGCTTAAGTAATAATTTGGAGGACTCCTCAACAAAGGGGAGAAATAGCAGGGAGGAAGAAAAAGTGATCAGAAGAAGTGGTTTGGTTCATCATTATTCTTCATAAGGGAAGAAGCTGTTTTCCAAAAAGGGGAGTACCATTGGTTTTTATCTGCGGATCCTATTGTACGGGAGATGTGGTAAACGAAGGTGATCTCCCTTAAGCAGTTGATTCTCATAGGGGGAGAAGCAAGAGAGATATGCGATTCTCAACAGGAAATATAGTTGTACAAAAGAAACTGCTGATAATTACTTCAAGACTGAGAAGTATTATCTGGAAGAGATTTGAAGAACCAAGGAAATGAGGATGAAACTACTTGAAGATATGTTCAGTCTAGAGGAACATCTATTTGGAATTTGGAAAATGTTAAACATAATCCAGAACTTTTCTACTATTTACTTTGCATTTCTGTTTATATCTTTTTCTTATTTGTTAGTTGAGTTATCCTCTACATATTTGTTGTTATTGTTTAACAAACAAATAGGGGGAGATTGAAAGGCATATGTCATAGCCTATTTGTTTATTCGAGGATTTAACTCAACTCAAATAAGAATGTAACAAGTAAATAGTGGATCTATCGTCAAACAGATCTCTCAAAGTAACATCTGTCAAAGGATTCAAAAACAATGTTCATCTACAGACTTGAGGAATTACTTCACTGGAAGAAGTTCAAGAAATTAATCAAGCCTCAGTGATATAAATCAAGATTGTGGATTTAATCAAGTGGTAGAGATCTTGTCAGGGTATCAGATAATTACAGGGATTTAATCTGAAGAAAATCAAGTTATCAAAGTCAAGACATGAAGAAACATCACGGAAGTTAGTCACTCATGAACCAGATAGTACATCGAGTGTCAACATTGAAGTGGTGGAATTGATTCATAATTTTCAGTGATTTTCAGAAGATTTTCAGAAGAGTGGTTGTTGTTCAAGAGTAGTATTAATTCTCTATTAATTAATTAAGTCATATAATTTAATTAAGAAAATAAATTATATCTGCAAAAATTAATTTATTGATTAATTAATTCTGAATTAATATTATGAATTTTCAGAATTGATTTTGAATTTATATTCAATATTAATTCAGCATGACAATCAATTGAACTGGTATGACAATCGGATTGTCATACTGATTGTCATGCTAGTTCAGGAGATTGTCATACCGATTGTCATGATAGTTAAAGTGATTGTCATACCGATTGTCATGCTAGTTCAACAGATTGTCATGCCGATTGTCATGCTAGTTCAACAGATTGTCATGCCAGTTCAAGCAATTGTCATACCGATTGTCTTGCCAGTTCAAGTGGATTCTGGTGATTGAATTATTAAAGACGAGAGCAGCAGACATTCAATATTTAACATTACACTCAACTACTCAAGAACAAAAAAAGAACAGAGCTGCACAAAACATTTCATCTTCAACTGTTGAATTCAAGATCATTAATTTCTAGCTATTAAAGTTAAATCCAAACCACTAGAAATCATTCTCTTGTTCTTTTGTAACTATCTAGCGGATCAAAATCCCTAGAACTTAATCTCAAATTATTTTTAGCATTTGATCTTTTTATTGAAAAAATAGAAAAAGTTCATGTCGAGTTTATTATAGATTTGTGATAATTTATTTGAGATTAATCCCTTGTAAACGATACCGTTGTTGTAACACCTTTCAAGTTTAATAATAGTTTTATTTAACTTTAAATTTTGTTTCACTTTTTTATTCCGCATTAAATTCGATTAAACGGTATAGTTTGTATTCAACCCCCCCTTCTACAAACATATTGGGACCTAACACGATTCCTGGATTAGGATTTGTTGAGGCTGAATAAATCCTGACGCGTTCAGGATTTGTTGAGCTTGAATAAATCCTGACACCTGGATCCGAATTTGCTGAGGTTGAATAAATCCTGACGCCTGAAACAGGATTTGCTATGGGTAAATACTGATGAGTTGTCTGTATCAGGATTTGACATACTGATACTTATTGTTACGTTTATGATTCTGAGATATATTATATTAAATGCATATTAAGCTAGAATATTTATATTAATTAATGTAATATCTTCGTTTACGTTTTGTTTTGTCTTCTATACAGAACTAAATGTTATAAAAAGATATAGTGAACACAAAGACTTGTGAAACCCTAGCTGATACTTCTCTCTCTATTCTCTCCACATACATACAATTTTCTACATAGATTTTCTGGGCGAACTGAGTTACAGGTCGCTGCTGAGTTTAACAAGAATGTGGACACATTGCTCTATGGTGTTGTATCATGAAAGCGATATTGTGGAACCTATCACAACGTAAGTGGGACAATAATCACTTCAAGAACCATCTAGACTTCTCGAAGTCTAGGCGTCTCAGTTTTTGATAGTTTTTCTCAGATTTCTCTTTGTTTAGACTTCTGTTACAACTAAGTGATCTATTCTCTCTTAGTCAATTTAGTTACTGATTATATTTTGTTGTTTGTCTTCGTGTTTTGTTTGGTAATCTGGTTAATTTCCTTTCTTATTTATTCCTGGTTATATAACTGTCCAATTCTTGTACGTAGTGATATATTATACCCAACACGTGCATGTATGTACCATTAATAAAGGACTTACTAAGAATATTTTTCCAATTTATTTCATGCATATAATGCAAAGCTTCTGTAGAGACATCTGGTTTATGTGTCGCATACATAACAAATGAGTAGTGTTTGGAAGGACAGTGATATTTGATCCTTGTCAGTAAGGATGATTTTGTGTTCCTTATTGTCCATGACTATAGTCGGGGTCTCCCCAACATACTCTCCTCTTATGAGGACAAATGTAAGATAGTATATTTCTGGACTGATGATTTACATTTTACACTAATGAAAGTAATAGTGTCATATTTTTGCTTGACAAAAAATAAAATAAAAATATTGTCATATTTTTACTTGTTTGTTCGGTATGCACTATTCAACTACGTTTGGCTCTTCTCTAATTGAGCTTCACTTTTAATCTATGAACAAATTGAGTTTTAGTGCGTCTAAACTTTGATTCTTGTAAAAGTTCTAAGAGCAGGGTAGGTTTTTGACTCAGAGTAAACTTGCATAGAGACTCAAAAGACTGTAGATAAGAAGTCTTTTGTTATAAATTCATGAACATCCCCGTGAAATAGGTTTATGAACAAAATTGTGAACATGCACGATGGGTAGACCGGTGAACGATATTGAATATTTGATTATCTTTCCTATTAATTTTGGATATACTAACATAAAATATTGATGGTAGTGAGCATAAAATTTTCACAAGTTATGCTTAGATAGATGGTACTAGTATTATGTAATTTAAAATGTTTTGAATGTGTATAAATCTATGAAGAACAAGTGGCATTGTGGCATCATGGTTCAAAGTTTCAACCAAATTTTTCAACAAGTCTATTTTTTGAGGTGGAAACGGGAAGTGCATATCTCAGCTCATTTAGTTTCGCCTGCAGGTTTACAGCCCAGTATATGGCCTTGGGGATTTGGCTGATACTTTTTATTGCAGGCACCTAATTAGGAAGGAACTGAGAAATGCTTAGTGGCAGAGAGGGAGTAGAAAGAAACATTGTCCTTTTTGGGGCTGTTGATGCTTTTTGCTGCCGTTTGGTTTGGTTTGGTTTGGTTCAGACGATATCAACCTGGTTACAGGGAACCAGAATGTTCTATGTATGGTTGAAATGAAAATCGCATTCTCATTAAGCACATAATTCATTCCCTACCTACTTGCACTGAAATTCTAAATCATTATCATTCCGTTATCTACATTAGCATTCAAATACATAGGGCCCTAATCAAGAATATTTTCTTTCCAAGAGCATCTAACCTGTAAAAGGTGTGTGTGTGTGTGTGTGTGAGGGAGGGTAGGTTTGTGTTGTATTGTGTTGTGTTGTTTGTGGACCATATATTCAGACACTGGTGTTCTTTAAACACGAATTTGAACCTGGCTTGCTCTTTTAGTTACATATATGTGCTGCACCAGACCATCTCATGCAAACTAAAAAATGTAGTTGGCTTAAGTAGACTGATATGTTATTGCAGGTGTTTGTTTGGCGGAGTGTTCTGTTTTTTTTATGTGTTCAGTATTTCTGAATCTAAAATTCATATTCAATCAGTTTTTGGTGAAACGCCCATATCCGATTTGAAATTATTTGTATAATACTCATGTACACTAAAAAAATAGTAATTTAATTATATATAAAACTATAACATGTGAAGCACTTGCCCTAATTTATAAGTGAAATCATTGAAATTCCTTAAGAACATTTGTTTAGGAATTTATATTAAAAGATCTAACAAAACAACGAAGTCAGATCTAATTCAATATCAGAAACATAGTCCATTAGAAAAGCATAAAAATGAAAAAGCCCTTATGAGTAAGGACTATAAAAGGCATACAAAGTAAAAGATAAAAGAGTAAAGAAAAAGAAAAGAGATTGATGGGGCTGGGCTACTTAGGGCCAAAAAGGGATGACTCAGATTTCATGCATCTTGAATACTGAGCTACTTGATCTTCTCACTTTCATGAATTTGAGCTTACCTGGAGAAAATTAATGATTTCTTTAGATATACTTTGCATGGAAATGAAAAGGACAAGTTATGTAAAATTTGTGAAAACACTCAAATATATGAATGATGTCTTGCAGTGATTTGAAGATGTGAACTTACCAAAATATATCATGGAGATGTTATGTGGCTAATATGGAGATCTGCTGCCAGGCTCCCTAGGAGCATTGCATCTGAAACATTCCATTCTACTAGCAAAGTTGTGTTCATTACAGCCTAACCTGCAGCTTGCACAAATTTATCCGGCTCAAAATTTTTCATTTGAAACTTACCTATAAATTTTAAGTTTTCAGCTAAACCTGGTACAAATCCAATCACCGGACTTCCATGCAGAGCGTCCGCTGCTACCACTTCCCCCATTAATACTCCCAAAACCTCTTCCGCGAGAAATGTCACCACCTGCATCAAATCCTCCTCCGCCGCCTGTTTCATCCTTGAAAGCACCACATTTGAAACAGCTAGAGCGGCTTGCAAAATTGTGAGCACCACAGTTTCCAATATTACAGTACCAGTCACCAGGCCTGACATCAGGACCGGTGAGTCCAAAAGGCGACAAGCCTGTGTTCCTCATTCCAGAGCCTGCTCCGAATCCAAAGTCTATGACACCTCTGTCAATGCTGCCATGCCTTGGCTCACCACAACGCTGGCACGAGTCTCTCCTCTGGAAGTTGAGGTGCTGGCATGACCTGCAGTTCCAATCTCCTGGCCTGTTCATGTTTCCTGCAATCATACGTATTGGTAATTATCATGCATGCATGTGTGATTATATATGTGTTGATGAAAAAAAAATACATATATATGATAGAGTAGCTAACTAATTAAATTACCTTGGAACATGAAAGTAAACGGATAATGCTAAAAAAAAAAAACAAGAAGCGAGAAATGGAGGAGATGATAGATAAAATGGAAAATGTGATCTTATAAGTTTGATGAGGGAGTGAGGGGGTATTATATAGTTGGAGGAGGGACCTAAAATCGAGGCAAATTGTGAAGCTGGACTGTAAAATATTCTTGAGTTGTACAAAGGAATCAAATGATGAATAAAAATTAAAGAAAAAAAGTAGGGGGGGGGGGAGGGGAATATAATTAAGAGGAAGATAAATATGGCTAAAGAAAGATGATAGATTATAGTGAAATTTGAATAAAGCTTTAGGCTACGCCTTCTTTTGAGGCTTCTAAGGTGTTGGGAGTCATCAACACTGAACACTTACCAATAAATTCTTCTTCTCGCATTACAAAGATGCCCTTCTCCTCTTCCTTCTTTATTTCATCAGTCGTCTATTTTATAAAAATCCAAAATCACAACAAAACCCCCTCCTGCCATCGGAAACTAGTTTAGCTAATTAATTTAAGTGTTACCCAGAGTTTATCATGTGATTCTTTGGAGGTTTTCAGATTGCCTTTGGAGGTTTTCAGATCAATATTTCAGCTAAATAACGTGATTTCATTGTTTATTGCGCGACTCAAATTGTGTAACCATTTCGTAGGTTTCTACTTTAATTTATCTATTTTTGTTTTATCAGCACTTATCGTGTGAATCAATTTTGTAACTTCTATAGCAGTGTTTGAATCAATCTCTTTATTTCATATAAACCTTAGATTTTAGGGAGCCTCTGATATAGTTTAATGGAACCCAATTATGTCCGAAGACCGAACCCGAACCCGAATTATTTTATATTATTTTAAAATTCTGTGAATTTTGACCGTGAAACCAAATCCCGCTAATTCCGCTCAAAGTTAGATCAATTATCGTCAAAATCAATATAAACAAGTATTGTTATAAAAATCGAATAATTTTACGAAGATGAATTATTGAAAGTTCGGAAGTTAATCCAATCGGATTTATATTTTCATATTTTACAAAATATTTTGATGTGCCAAAAATATACATTTTAAATTGCAAGCGCACAATTTTCGTTTTAATAATTTAAGATTCGTTCCGCAAGAACTATATATTTAAGAACAAGGGTTGTCATGAAATCTATCAATGTCTCTTTTGATGATAAGAAAATTACTGGACTTGAAGATTTCAATGATCATGATCAGCTGAGATTCGAAAATGAAGTTTTAAATCCTGACAATCTAAATCCTGATACTGCAAACTCTGATGGATTAAACTCTGATGTCATTTAAACTGTGGTGACTACGCCTAAGGAAAATGCACCTGTGCAGGGGGAGCATACTGAAGATCCAACCACATCTCAAGAAGCATCAGAACCTACAAAAAGCTCTTCAAGTTCTGATGGGCCAAGTTCTGATAATTCTGGAAACTCATGTTCTGATATTTCTGGAAACTCAAATAATGAAGGATCCAACTTAGAGAGCATAATTTCAGGGGGAGCATCAGAAAATGTTGATGAAGACAACATGGATCATGGGGGAGCATCCGGTTCTAGAGAAAACCTTCCATCTGCAAGGAAGTGGACTAAAGCATATACACCTGACTTAATTATTGGAAATCCAGATGCAGGTCTCAGAACTAGAACATCTACATCAAATGAATGTCTTTATCATTCTTTTCTTTCTCAGACTGAACCAAAGAAAGTGGAAGAAGCTCTTCAAGATGCTGATTGGGTGCAAGCAATGCCGGAAGAGTTAAATGAATTTGAAAGAAATAAAGTCTGGACCCTAGTGCCAAGACCAAGGAACAGATCAGTTGTTGGTACAAAGTGGGTGTTCAGAAACAAAACTGACAGTGATGGCATAATTACAAGGAACAAAGCAAGACTGGTTGCAAAAGGATACTCTCAACAGGAGGGAATTGATTATGATGAAACATTTGCACCAGTTGCTAGATTGGAAGCCATAAGGATATTTTTGGCTTATGCTGCTTACAAGAAGTTTAAAATCTTTCAAATGGATGTGAAAAGTGCTTTTCTTAATGGAGAATTGGGAGAGGAAGTATATGTTGAACAACCTCCAGGCTTTGTAGATCCCAAAATTCCCAATCATGTCTACAGGCTTGATAAAGCACTTTATGGCCTTAAGCAAGCTCCAAGAGCATGGTATGAGACTTTAGCTCAGTTTCTTCTGGAAAGTGCATTTAACAGAGGAACTATTGACAAAACACTATTCTACCTCAACCATGGAAATGACTTACTTTTGGTGCAAATACATGTTGATGATATCATTTTTGGTTCTACAAATGACAGACTTTGTAAGAAGTTTGCCAAGCTGATGCAGTCAAGATATCAAATGAGTATGATGGGAGAACTTAACTATTTTCTGGGCCTTCAAGTCAAGCAGAATGAAGAAGGAACTTTTATTTGTCAATCTAAATATACCAGAAATTTGTTGAAGAAATTTGGAATGCAAGATTATTCAAGTGCATCCAATCCTATGGCCACTACAACAAAGTTGTATAAGGATACTGGTAAATCAGTAGATATTACTGATTACAGAGGTATGATGGGCTCTCTACTCTATCTAACTGCAAGTAGACCTGATATCATGTATGCTACCTGTCTTTGTGCAAGATTTCAAGCAGATCCAAAAGAACCTCACTTAATAGCTGTGAAAAGAATTTTCAAGTACCTTATGGGTACAGCTGATCTGGGATTATGGTATCCTAGAGAATCAGGCTTTAAGCTAATAGGTTACTCAGATGCAGATTTTGCGGGATGCAAAATTGACAGGAAAAGCACAAGTAGAAGCTGCCAATTTCTTGGAGGCAGATTGGTTTCTTGGTTTAGCAAGAAACAGAAGTCAATTTCCACATCAACTGCAGAAGCAGAATACATTGCTGCAGGAAACTGTTGTGCACAGATTCTTTGGATGAAGAATCAGTTACTGGATTATGGGTTAGAATTTTCTAAAATCCCTATTTACTGTGATAATCAAAGTGCTATTGCTATGACAGGTAATTCAGTTCAGCACTCAATGACAAAGTACATCAGCATTATGTACCACTTCATAAGGGAATATGTGGATGAAGGTACAGTGGGATTACATTTTGTTCCAACAGATCAACAACTAGCAGATATCTTCACAAAACCACTGTGTGAAGCTACTTTTACAAGATTGGTAAATGAACTTGGAATGATTTCAGGTTCTTTCTCTAAATCTGCTTAGTTTATGTTCTGATACATCAGACTTCATGATCAGTATCTACAGATATTACTATCTTTGTGTATTCTGCGCTTAAATTAAAAATTTGATTAAGTGCTGATTGTTGTCTGATGTGAATTTCTAAACTCTGATAGTGATATGAATGTTTCTAAGACTATTCAATCCAATGAGGATAACTGTGCTAGATGCTGACCTAGTAGTCTTTAATATACTAAAGATCCCATGTTTGAAGTAATTATTTATGTTGAAATCTTTTAACACAAGCAAATTCTGATATTGAGCTTAGTTAAGTTTACTTTGCGTATCTTATTACTAAGTCAAAAACTAGAATAGTGCTTCTTATCTGTTAAGTTCTGATGTTAGTAAATCTGGTGGATGTACTAAATGCTGATAAGCCTCACTTATCAAAAGAAAAAGAAAAGAAATAAAAATTAGGTACTCCTTTGAGATCTAGAGTAAAAATGTGGAAGGGAAGATCCAAGTGCATTGCTGGTATTAAGTAATATGCATTAGAAAAGCAAAATAAAAATTTTCTTGGTGACTTTTCACACTCTCTGATTACTGGAGAAATACTCTGATAACAACATAAATTCTGATAAGCAGTCGTGACTCACTTACACTGAGAAGCCACTGTAAAATAGAATTTCAAAAAGATGCATAAAATGAGCACAAAACAGTTGAGGTGGACTCATGCATGAACTCATTCTAAAGTAAACTTTAGAATAATGACAGATTTTAAGCAAAGTTATTAGTTATGCCTTATTTCTAAGATGTACTGAAGTGAATCAGACTTTACTCTTTGTCTGATATTTAGCTTAATGCACACACTTACACTCCATATGAATGATGAAAATTACTGTGGTGATCAACGTTGTTTTAGATGAACAGTCTATGTGTCAGTTTGTATAAATTCTGAGAACAAGTTCTAATGGAAGTTCTGATGATTAAGTTCTGATGAAACCATATCAGTATTTGTGTGAAGAATTACAGGAATACACATTCACTTTTCGAGTTAAGGAGCCATATTTTGATGACTTTTAAATCCTGATAATTATTAAGTTCTGATGCTAACGTGACAGTATTTATTTATTTGGTTTATTTTTGGTCATTACTTGAACGATAATATTTTTACAGAATATTGGTTAATGTGAGATAAAACAGTTATAATCATTATGGGTTAGGGGTTAGCGTGTATGTCTTGAAAACCTGCATGCGCACAATAATTATTATCATATCCCGTGCCCATCAACTCTGGCTTTAGATCTTTTACTGACTGTTATTATTACACTTCAGTCTAGGGAGTCGAGGGATCATTACTTTTACTTGTCAAGTTTAACCAGCTCTCGCGTCCCTTGGAGTTCTATTAGATATTTAAACCGACCATTCATTCCAGCCAAAATATCTTTCATTTTCTCACAAACTCACTCTCTTTTTATTCATATCAACAAAAATGGTTCGTTTCAACATGTTTCTGAACTATGAAACCTTTAACATCGAGTTGAGTTGTGATGAATGGCAACATGAGTGGCATGTCACCGCCATTCCTGATGAGCTTTGGAACTCAGTTTCACAAGAGGTTCACATAGAACTCTTGTTCTTATCAATGGAGTATCACCTCCATCTTGATAGGTTGGAAGAGGAAATGAGAGAAGCTCTCCGTCAGCAAGAACGGATCATCCGTCTTGCAGTGCTCTTCGTCAGCAGCAGAAGGAGTTAGTCGTTAGGTCTTCTTAGACAAGGACTAAGGCTGTTGATGTTAGGAATTGTAGAATATGACTATCTTGTAATATTTGCATATAATTGATATATTTCATCGAATGTAATCATCTGATATATCAATGAATTTTTTTTAATTGCAAGATTTGTTCTTTGTTTCTCAAATTATGTGACTGTACATGTTTAATTGCAAGTTATTAATCTTTACTTCATCGACTTTTAATTTTATTTTGTGATGAATGTTTTGATTAAATTCTGTTGATTTAAGGAAACAACTGAGGAACAGGTTCCAATATCAGAACCTGTTGTTGTACAAGCTGAGAAGGTTTCTTCTCAGAAAGATACTGTAACTGGGAGTTCTAGGCCCCTCAAAAGGCTTAGAAAGTTAAATTCTGATGATAAAGCTCCTACAGTGTCTCCACCTTTGAAGAAGTTAAAGAAACAGAGAGCTCACAGGGACATAGTTGAGTCAGATTCAGAGGATGTAGTTGAAGAAGCTAAGAAAGGGGATCAGGAATCTCTGATCTCAACAGAACCTATTGTTATTGAATCACTTCCTTCTGCACAACATGAAACTGCTCAAGCTAAAATACCTACACCTCCTATATCACCTATAGTTGATCCAGTACATACTGAAGAACCAGGTACAAGTGCTGAAATTGATATTTATAACTTGATTGTGCTTGAGGTTTTGTACTTGGAAGCTTCACCAATTCAACTCACTCCACCAACAAAATCAATTTTGGATGTTGATCAGAACCTGGCTACAGATCAGAATTTAGAGGATGATGTTGAAGCCTCTATAGCCTCACATACTGCTGTTTTACCATAGGATGCTGATACTGCAGGTTCTACAAGTTCTGATGCTGCTAATGAAGAAACTACTGGTGAAGCTGCTGCTAATTTAGATGCTGATGCAGCTGGTCCATCAGGACATGCACCTCAACAAACAGTTAATAAAGCTGATTTAGTCAAGAAATTTGTTATAGGGGAAGCACCGGTACCTTGGAGTGAAACTCCTAGAGGAAAGGAGTGGACTAAAGAATGGAACTCAGTTAGTTTTGTTCCTTCTGAAAAGATTCTTGCTGAGCATCTTGCAAAAGCTGATGAAATGCTGATAAATGATGATTTCAAGGCACAACTGAGAGTTACTGCATTGAGTACAAGGCACCTTCAAGGTCAACACTCAATAACTCATGACAAGGTGAATAAAATTCAAGAAAACTTGATCCAGCAAGATATGAATGTGAAACTTGAAAAGAACAGATTTTTCAAGCCAGCATTTGACAGAATTGCCTACATTGAGAAAACTCAGGAGAAGTAACAAACTCAAATTGAAGAAATTCTGAAGAATCAAGCTTCTGACCAACATCAACTCAATGAGATCCAATCCTCAATGGAATTTCTTGTCTCTCTTCTTTTACCTGCTAATGCCAAAAAGGGGGAGAAAGTGATTAAGTCCAAATGCAAATCTATTCAGACACTGAAAGGAAAGGATGATGGAAATGATGACCAGGGAAACTCTGATAAGGGTAGAGGTCAAGGTCAAGGCAAAGGATTTTCATCAAGTAAAGCTAGAATTACAAGTCAAGGAACAAGTTTTGATACTGGGAGAAGAATAAGTTCTGATACTAGTAAAAGGATAAGTTCTGGTGAACATCTGGAACTTGATGAAGAAATTTCAAGGGAGTTATTTCTTAAAGAAAATCATGGAATGCACTTTGAGAGTCTAAAGGAAGAAGAAGCTAGACTCAAAGCAGAAGGTGTCAAGACAAAATCTAAAGCTTCTGTTATTGAAAAGAAATTTCCAAAACCTAAGGGTGTTGTGATAAAGGAAAGATCAGGTTCTGAGGCAACCAAAGCCAAATCACAAATGGAAATTGATCCAAGGGCCAAGGGCAAAGAAAAAGTTGATGAACCTGTAAAGGTTTATATGCCAGTCATGGATGAAGAAATAACCGATGATGAAGAAGATGCTAATCTTACTCTGATGCATAAGAAGATTTTTCAAACAACCTCTGACATGGCTCATGTTGTTCAGAGTCAATATTTAGTAAGTTCTGATATGACAGTGAAGCAAGCAACCTCTGACTTAGCTCAAGTTGGCTTGATATCAGAAGATAAGAAAAAGGAAACCTCTGACATTGCTCATGTTAAACCTTCAAAGATACTCCTACCAGGATTCACCAAAGCTAAAACAGGTTCAACCTTTGAAGACTGCAACAAGTGGTTTTGAAACAAGAGTTGTTACAGGAAAAGAAGCAAGAGATATATCTGGATTGGGTAGTTCTGATGAAAGAAGAGTACACAACACTACCAATGATCCAACTTCCTTAAGTGAACCAGGTGTTGGAGCAACTCCTGAAAGATTGAATTGACTTGAATCTGTACAAATGGTTTACCATACCTTCTTGAAAGAACATATCTTG
Organism: Apium graveolens; assembly: GCF_009905375.1. Lineage (NCBI taxonomy): Eukaryota > Viridiplantae > Streptophyta > Magnoliopsida > Apiales > Apiaceae > Apium > Apium graveolens. The sequence goes on along the minus strand of NC_133653.1, from coordinate 135,867,789 downwards.
TTATATTTTATGACAGATGGAAGGGTATACCAGATTAAGCAGAATGCTATACCACTAAAGTATTTTGAGGAACTGGAACATGTTCTATTCCTACTTCAAGTGAAAGACAGATTAACAGATAGTACTGCAGGGTATTTAAAGTCTCAAATTCAAAGACAGAAGAAGCTTTATTCGGTAAAGTCTGACAGCACATACCGTCTCAAGTACAGAGATCACAAAGGTGATATTGTTGATATGAAGCCTAATTCTGCTAAGATTATAACTACTTTTCTGGTTTATAAGGCTGTCGAATTCAATCTAGAGTCTGACAAGGCATATCTGATTAGACTAGATCAGGAGATAAGAAAAGCTAAGATAAATGATCTCAGAGCAGCTATTTTTCAAACTGGAGAAGATACAGCTGAATTGATAAATGCTAAAAGGAGGATGGTCAGTGAACTTAATATGCTGAGAGATGTTTGTTGAAGAACTATCTCAGGACAACTCCTGAAATCAAAAAGGTCAGAAATTGAAGCCAAGTCAAAGATCTATGTTAGGTCCACTAGGTTAATACAGAGGGGGGTGAATGTATTATCGTTCGTTTTTCAAATAAATTCGCAGCGGATAAAGATACTATGAAAAACAAACACAAACACAAGAGATTTGGGGGATTGATCTTATATTATTAAGAAAAATCTCTGAGTGGGTTACTTACAAACTTTGTTATAAACGTAAACAACACAACAATAACTCTACACACTACAAAAGATAACTTATCAAATGTGTGTATCGCTATCACTCTAAAAAGCAATATAACCTATCGGATACAAGCTATCAATACAAGGCTTTAATGCTTTTGAGTGTTCCTATATAAGACTAGAATTTTGTATAAAATTCAGCAGCACTTCACTTCGCAAATTGATGATTTGATAGAACGAATCTCCAAAGAGCGAGAGCAATGCTATTGTTTCTGATTGTGATTGCTTATTCAATTCACTGTTGAACTGATAGATATAGGTAGGTGAATAGACTTGGAGACGTGGCAAGCTCTCGTCCAAGTAAATAGATCTGAATATGTGCAGTAGTCAAAATCCACAAGTCGAATTAAAGTTGCCTTGAATTACTGGAAGTCGAATCATGTTCTAAGAGGAGAGTTGACTAAAATTTCTACTCAAACACTCTACTAGTCGATTTTTACTCAAGGAAATCGACTAGTAGCTTTCAATTTACTCCACAAATCGATTTTCTAGAAGTTGAAAAGAGCAGAAGTCGATTTTCATTGCAAGGTAGCGATTTGACTTAGATTAAAACACCAAGTAGCTACTAGTCGATTTTTAGGATGCTAAAATCGACTAGTAGAATATGGTAGTCAATTTTTGCTTGAATCTTGCCTTAGAAACATTTCTGATTTGCACAATTCGACTAGTAGCTATAGAAATCGACTAGTGGACCACATTTGACTTCTAGTAGTTGAATTTTACTCCTAGAGTGTTCCTTACTTGGCCAAATCTTTATACATGCTATTTGCTTGACCAACAACTCCTGGAATGTTGACTTGAATCCCTTTTGAACTTGTACTTGACTTCTTATACATTCTCAAACATGATCTATGCAATCCCTGAGTCATACCAATTCATGTCTTCCTCTCTTCTGAGCTTCGTCTTCAATCTTCGAACAGTTTTCTTGAATACGAATCTCACTTGACAGTCTTTCGAATGATAATACTTAGTTTCCTTTCACGGATCACTAACGCCTAGTGCAATGGTCTGGTTCACAGATGACTAGTTCTGCTCTCAGGCCTTCGTACTATAGACTATACAATTCATTGTCAAGTCTTCTACCATATCAAATCAGCTTTACTGAAACCCTTATGACCTTCACACCAATCCAGATTGCTACTTTGAATATCTTCAACCTTATTCCTTCGATGAATGAACATATTAATGAACTTCCTTCGAACTTCTGTTGACGACTTCTTCACTGTAGCTTTCCAGATCGTTGTGTATATGTCGAGTCTTCTATCTTCGTACTGGTTTCAATGGATATAGGATTATTTGCAAGTCCTGTCTATGTTGAGTTATCATCCTCTGCATTGTTGTCATAGATGAATCTATCTTTAATCTTCAACTCCTTCTATATCCAACAATCTCCCCCTATTTGGCTGTTAAACATGACAGTCAAATTTATACTAGAGAAGTATCAATTTGGAGGATAACTCAACTAACCATAACCAAAAATCTTCAATCAGCTTTCAACATTGATGTCCTGGACTTGGAAATAATACTATCTTATATCTTCTACACTCATACTCATTCAGCTCCAGCAGAGAACAACATCTTCTCTCCCTTTAGTAGAAATGCAAAAGATACGTCTTCAAAATCTCCGTATTTCTCCCCCTTAGATAATCAACATGAGTAGGCAGGAAAAATATCTTAGGTGACCTATCCAGTCTTCTTTTAAGTTGAATAAGGTTGCTCCCCCTTAGTTGAATAAGGATATCCACCAGTTTTTTTGTGTTATGCCATATTTATTTTCCCCCTTAGTTGAGTAATCCTTCAACTCAACTAAATCTCCCACCAAGTACAATTCAGAGAGAAAAGAAGTTCCAGGATTCTCAACTCAAGAAAAGAACTACCCTTATATCACCAAAAATTCCCTTCCAGCTTCCTTATATCTCTCAAAGAAACAAAATTCCATAACCAGAACCAGGAGAGAACCTCATACAGAAAAAGTCCTCAACCCCAGATCATCACAATATTCTTGAGAATGTTACAAACAAAACCAAGCTAGAATAAGAACAGGTGCTACAAATTTCCTCACAGTGCAAGTGTGTGATTTCTGTTTAGTGTCCTCACAGTGTGTTTCACTCCACTCTACACTCAAGTGTTTGAACTCATCCTCACAAGTGTTTCACTCCACTCAGAGCTCCAGAAGTCCAACAATGAATGTACCTGCAAGAAAATCCTTTTCGTAGAAAAGTTGCCTTCCATCTTCAAGGATGAAAACTCTCAGTCAAGAGATTCATAAATATTCCTTCTGAGAGGGGAAATTAGGATTCTATAAAGTGGCAGAATTCCTGATATCCCTCAACTTCTATGAAGAAGCATACCTTATAAACTCGTTAGTTGATATCTGAGTCCTCATTTACAAGTTTCTATTTTGACTTAGCCAAAATCATATCTAGATTTAAATTCTGGGAAGATAACCAGTGATCAATGATATGCCATTAGGGATCAATGATTTCTTCTTATGTCACTTAGACATGAATCATAGATAATGGTCTTAGGATAAACCAGAGTACCAGAATCTCATCAGAGTTAGAATCCATATGGATCTCAGATTTAATTAAAATTAAATCTCAAGTTCTATCAGTGACCTTGAGATGGTTTGATAAACTTGCTCCGTCAAAACATTCCTTGTGTGTGAAACTCACACGTGCATTGAAATATTTGAGGTAAGGTAGTGACTCTCATTCAGATGCCCTGGCTGACAGGCGAATTTTCAATGAAAATATTATATGTTGAGAGAATGCTTCTAGTAACAGTTTCATTGCCTTTTCAGCTTTATATTCTTTTGAGAGAATATAAATGGGCTTTACAGTTGTCTCAGGATTTGAATACTCCACTACTTTGTGAGAGACAGAGCTGTAGGGTTGACCTTTCCTTCCTTATGTGGTGCTGCTTGGCACTATCCTCCTCACTCAACTCAACTCCAGTTATCAAGGTTCATAATGCAACTGATCATGTGGTTTTCATGTATCAGAGCAAAAGCTTTGGATAAATTCTGTTTGAGGAGTGTTTGGTTCTATGACTTTGATCAGAACCTATTGGTTTGATAGGCTCATAGTCAGCTTCCTAAGCCACTGGGGGCAGTTATAAGTTTCAGAATACTAGCACTGGGCCTTAGGAATAATCCAAAAAGTTTCAGAATGCTTAAGGATCAAGGAATGATACCTTAGAAGTAACCACAGAGAACACATGATAGGATCTACTACCAGAGATCATTCAGTATGTGATTGTGTGGTGTTTTAACTTGAAGTACATTCTGAAAGATTGGTCATACCTGAACTTTACCTTAGCTGCTTTCCGTGCTTGGATATTCAGCGCAAGACTTAAATAGTAACAAAGTTAGTAGCAATGGTAAATAGCATCATGTATTGATTTAGAATTGAGTAAGTAGAATAAGTCTTTCTAGAGAATGTATCAGAGCCACATGGATGAAACATGTGATAAAGATGGAAGAAATACTCTACTCAATTTAGTTCTAAACCAATATAAAGGGTTATCTAGCATATAGCAATCATATTTTGTCAAGTAGTTTGTCAAGTATGTACACATGCATAAATATTTTATATATCAGAGCAAGAGCGTGCATACATACAGGACAAATAAACATTATGATTTAAGATAATTAAACACAATTCATGCTAGGAATAAATTTCAGAGAAGGGGTGCTAACCTATCTCAAGTACATACAAAGCTCCAGATAAACTAATACATACAGGACAAATAAACATTATGATTTAAGACAATTAAACACAATTCATGCTAGGAATAAATTTCAGAGAAGGGGTGCTAACCTATCTCAAGTACATACAAAGCTCCAGATAAACTAACTCAATTACCACATAACATGTAACATGTAAGATCATGGTAATCAATTAGCATCAAAATCTCAAATCCAATTATCACTAAGCATACAAGCATACAAAATATGTGATAATCAATTTGCTTCAATCCATGGATAATGAATATAGGTAAATAAAATTTACAAGGCCTCAAAGCATCATCATAGGATTTGTAAAATTTATCCCAATCAAATTACATAATATGTTAACTTCCATTTTAAGTGGACAAGTTTAACATGCCAATTTCACTAACCAACTTGCTAAAAGTAGCTTCATTAAGTGGCTTAGTGAAAATGTCCATAATTTGATCAGCTGTGGGAACAAAAATTAGTTCCACAGTACCATTCACTATGTGCTCTCTTATGAAATGATACCTTATATCAATATATTTGGTCCTCGAGTGCTGAACAGGATTGTTTGAGATTGTTATGGCACTTGTGCTGTCGTAATAGATAGGAATATGATTCAACTCAAGTCCATAGTCTCAGAGTTGGCTTCTCATCCATAGAATTTGAGAACAGCAACATCCAACAGCAATATACTCAGCCTCATCAGTAGATGTAGAAACCGAATGCTGCTTCTTGCTAAACCAAGAAACCAATCTTCTTCCAAGAAACTGACAGCTTCCTGAAGTACTCTTCCGATCAATCTTACAACCAGCATAGTCAGAATCCGTATAGCCAATGAGATCAAAGCCCGTGTCTTTAGGATACCAGATACCCTGATTCGATGTACCCTTCAAATACCTAAAGATCCTCTTGACAGCTATCATATGTGACTCTTTCGGATCAACTTGGAACCTCGCACACAAGCATGTTACAAACATTATATCTAGATGACTTGCAGTCAAGTAGAGAAGAGATCCAATCATGCCGCTATAGTGAGTGATGTCCACCTTTTTACCAGACTCGTCTTGATCAAGTTTTGTGGCAGTTGCCATAGGAGTTTTGGCAGGTGTTGAATCTTCCATCTGATATTTCTTCAGAAGATCCCTGATGTACTTCATTTGACAAATGAAGATATCATCTGGCTTCTGGCTTACTTGAAGTCCAAGGAAGAAATTCAACTCACCCATCATGCTCATCTGATACCTACTCTGCATAAGCTTAGCAAACCTTGCACAAAGTGCATCATTCGTAGACCCAAATATAATATCATCAACATAAACTTGCACAAGTATGGTATCATTTTTATGCTTTTTATGAAATAGAGCCTTATCTATGACACCTCTAATGAAACCATTCTCAAGTAGAAATTCAGAGAGAGTGTCATACCATGTTCTAGGCGCTTGCTTTAGACCATAAAGAGCCTTGAAGAGAAGATACACAAAATCTTCAAATTCAGGGTCTGTGAAACCAGGAGGTTGCTCCACATAGACCTCTTCTTCAAGCTCACCATTCAAAAAAGCACTTTTTACATCCATTTGATAAACCTCGAAGTTTGAATGAGCAACAAATGCTAAGAACATTCTGATGGCTTCAAGTCTAGCCACTGGTGCAAAGGTCTCATCATAGTCAATACCTTCTTCTTGAGAATAACCCTTAGCAACCAGTCTCGCCTTGTTCCTTGTTACAATTCCATCTTCATCCAGCTTGTTCCTGAATACCCACTTAGTGCCAATAACAGATTTATCTTTTGGACTGTGTACAAGCTTCCACACTTTCTGTCTTTCAAATTGATTGAGCTCATCTTGCATAGCAATCACCCAATGAGGATCTCCAAGAGTTTCATCTACTTTCTTTGGTTCCATTTGAGAAAGAAACCCAGAAAATAGACATTCATTAGCAGCAGCTCTTCTTAACTGAACTTTTGCTCCAGCATTACCAATAATGAGATCTTCAGAATGAGATCTACTCTACTTTACAGCTCTAGGCAGATTTTCCCTTGATGATTCAGCTTGATTAACATTCTGTTGAGTTCGACTAGCAGATCCTCTTTCTTGTTCTGCTCCCCCTGAGTTGCTGCCATCTTGATCTATAGAATCTGACACTTGAAGATTGGTTCCAGAAACTGTCTCACTATGCACAATTGTGTTACCACTATTGCCATTCAAATCTGAACCATCTCCACCATTTCTATCAGAATCTGAATCACCATTATGATCATTGTGATGATCATCTCCATTGCTATCTCTATTTGGAACAAACTCAGGTTCGTCTTCATCATCAGAAAGATCTTCCACACTTAAGTGATCATTACTATCTTCCTTCTGAATACTCGGGAGCTTGGTGTCATCAAAAGTATTAAGGCTTTCCACAACTTTGTTATCATCAATCACAAACACCCTGTATGCCTTAGACTCCAATTAATAGCCTAGGAAAATACCTTCTTCAGCTTTGGCATCAAATTTACCAAGATGCTCATCGTCCTTTAGCACATATCATTTTCCTCCAAACACATGAAAGTAACTCACGGATGGTTTCTTGTTGGCCATTAACTCATATGGTGTCTTTTCAAACATCTTGTTGATCAGGGTTCGATTCTGAGTATAACACGTAGTGCTAACAGTTTCAGCCCATAAATACGTAGGAAGATTGGCTTCATTCAGCATTGTCCTTGCAGCCTCAGCCAACGTACGATTCTTTCTTTCTACCACTCCATTCTGTTGAGGAGTCCTTGGTGTTGAATACTGTCTCGAGATGCCTTTCTCCACACAGAAATCATTCAACTTTGCATTTCTGAATTCTGTGCCATTATCTGATCTTATGCATCTTACAGGCACGCCAGCTTCTAACTCAATCTTGTTGATGTGATCAATGATCATTTGAGCTGCTTCATCCTTTAAATGTAAGAATAACACCCAGATGTATCTGGAATAGTCATCAACAATCACTAAGCAATATTTTTTTCTCGACATAGACATTACATTGACTGGTCCGAACAAATCCATATGCAGAAGTTATAAGGGCTCAGCAATGTCAGAAACTATCTTCTTCTTATATAATGCTCTCTTTGACTTTCCCTTCTCACATGCTTCACAAAGTCCTTCAGGACAAAATTCCATCTCGGGCATACCTCTCACCAATTCCCTCTTAACCAAAGAATTCATGATCTTGAAGTTTAAGTGGGAGAGCTTCTTATGCCATAACCAACTGTCGTCTGGAGAAGCTTTACTATAGAAGCACATAACTTTACCATCTCTAGCAGAATTTTAGTCAGCTACAAACAAATCACCCTTTCTCACTCTATTGAGAGTAAGCTTCTGATTCTTCTGATTAGAGATCAAACACCTCTCCTTCTTGAACAAAACTTCACAGCCTTTATCACAGAATTGGCTTATGCTGAGGAGATTATGCATCAGACCTTCAACCAGAGAAATATCTTCAATGATGACATTTCCAATTTCCAACCAGCCATATCCCGTTGTATAACCTTTGCTGTAATAACCCCAATTTTTGGAAAATTTTTGAAACCCTTATGAATAGTGTTTTTGCTGAATGAGAAAAATTTTCATGCCACACTAGGTAGGGGTTCTTTTATGGATATTCTGAGATTTTATTGGCACTCTATATGGTATATAAGTGTATGTAAAGATCGTCAGAATCCAATACCGAACACTTTGATTTTTCCCGGAAATCCACTAGATACGGAAATAATTGAGTATAAGGTAACAGGATAAAAAGGATTTAAATTAAAGGATTATAAGAGAGGATCATAAAAGGAATATAATATATTGAGAAAGGTTAAGGGAACCTAAGTAATAAGATCCCGGGTATGATCCCTCAAACGATAAACGAAAATGAAAGTTAAGCGAACCGTATAACAGATCAGCGGTCGTTAGGCAAACAATTAGGGAATTATTTAAAGGGATTAGAGAGGATGATGTCACCCAACCAATGAGAAGAGGACAAGGAGGGAAAGATGACATCATAGCATGACATAAGCATGACATGGGAAGGAAGGAGATGTGGTTGAATTAGAACCACACAAAGTTCAAGGCTAAAAAGGTAATTAACTAAAACAAAAACAAAACCAAATCAACCAAGCCAAACAAATCATTTTCATCAAAACACAAAATCATTTCTTTCTCTTCAACAAAAGCTTGCTCTCGGCTTTTTACTATTTCAAAGGCAAGAATTTTCAAAATCCAAGATCCAAGCCTCCTAAATTGGTAAGATAATTCCCTAATCATCCTTATGCATAGTTATGGCTATATCATGAGTTTAAGCCTTCAATTCTTTCTCAATATTCTTCAATAAATCAATGAAGAAGACAATGAATAGTGATTTCAAAGTTTTTAACTTGAATTTTTCTTGTTTTCCTTTAAGATCCAAGCATCCCTAAGACTTCTCAAAGCTTCTTAAGGCTTCCTAGCTACTCCCACCACTTCAAGGAAGGTATATCATCTCCAAACCCTAGATTCCTATGTATAATAAGATGATTTTGATTATTATGGTGATATAGTAGCTTAATGCTTGTGGTTTAGAGTTTGGGTTGGAGTGGTAGTGAAATGGAATGGTGAATCTTGTTGTTTTGGTTAAAAAAACTTAAGTATAGTTAAATTCAAGCTTAGGCATAAGTATAAATGTTAGTATTGAATTGATTGGGGCTGTTATGATGTGATAAGGATGGACTTTGGTTGTATGAATGGATTGAGGTTGAATTGTGATGGTTTTTGAATGGTTTAAAATTGGGAAATCGCGTAAGCATAGCCGTCGTAATATCCGATGTACTTTAGATTGCTTTTGTTCATAACATCAGAACCCTTGAAATCACTGTTTGACCATTGCCATGTTTAGATAGTTCATGTTACGAGCTTCGTTTTGATATGTAGTTCGTTTGATTCTGATGTACGGTTTAGGAGAAACGACCGTTTTAATTAATGGCGTTTCGCGAACGAAACATTTCCCCTCGCCTTACCTTGAAACCTTGGTTAAAGACCTTAAAGGACTAATTGGAGTAGGTATCAATTATGGTAAGAGTGTTAGGCAGTTGGTAAGACACTCGCGAAGGAATCGCCTTAAAACTCGTAATGGTTAAATTATTAAAAATGGTGGAGCCGAGGATACTCGAGTGACTTAAGGGAATCAGTAAGCGCGAAAGCGAACGTTAGGACTCTAAATAGTTAAAGTCTAGTTTCTTAAGCGACCGGGGTTTAATTCCGACTTATGTTGTTGTTCATAGGTTATCGGACCCACTCTAAGCTTAAGTCAATCCGGGAGCACTCAGGCAAGTTTTCTACCCGTTATACTGTTGTTGTGATGTATATATGTATATGCATTATCTTGTGATAGATGCATGTTGGTTAATTAGCAAATTTTGTGATATATTGAAGCATGCTGATATGGTATATATATGCATGCCTGTTTCGTATTCTTGCCATATATATATATCTGTTGGTTCAGTTGATAATACCTATGCTTGAGAATAACGGTAATTTGCATATACCCTTAGTATAGGGACCCAAAGGTGAAAACATTTTCTAAAACCGGGAGTTGGGTATGAGGAAACCCTAAAGACTCGTAGCAATAGAAATAGAAAAGTATGTAATCGTCAGGATGAGGGTGATTCACTATGAGTTAAAGTTGATGGTTGAAGGCATAAAAGTTATGTATATTTTATCCCCTTTAAGTTGGGAGGATTCGAGGAAACCTTGAGATAGTTCGAAGGATAAATAATGAGACACGGATAGACTGAGGAGACAAGGAAGTAAGAAATTAGGAAAATTGGATGAAGGAAGTGACTTTCAAGAAGGTGAAGTGTAAGACCGGTGGCATGATACCCAGAAAGGGAGACGCCAGGTATGAAAGATATCCCAACATTGAGATGACTGTTGAGATAAACAACAAAAGTAAGTAAGGAATTATTAAGAAGAAGTTCGCGTTGAACACGACCAATATCTTCCAGAACATCCTTGTTATCGTTACCAAATTAGGCAAGAAAAGCGGATAACCGTTGTTATCTTTTGGAGGACATATTGATTGACCTCATTTTGAATACAGATGTTATTGTGAAAATTAGGCATATACTATCGAGGTGGGAATGATTGAATAAGACACCCTTATCAGGGATATATGACTTGATTTATCCATGGAAGGATGCAGGTACCTTTTAAAGGTGGAATTAAGGATAGAACATCGGTAACTTAAAACGAATCCTAGGGGAATGCATAAAGGTTGGCATTTCACCCTTAATAGGGACATCATGAGTTTTGACAGTATGAATTGGAAAGGATTAAGGTAATAACAACCTTTAAGGATCAGTGGAGAAATTTTTAGAAGTATATAGACAATGGTTCTAGTATTAGTAAATGGTATTTTGATATACCCTGTACCTAGGGAGTACCGGATGAAGAATTTAAGAATAACCTTAGAGGTTTTACAAGGAAAAAGGTAATATTCAAAGTTCTCAAGAATAAAAATGTTAATAAAGGAAATATGACGTAATTATAATGATGCCAAGTGGGGCACGTGTTAAACCACGAGAAAGTATGGATCGAACCAGTAAAGGTCGAAATTGTTCAGGGTAATTAGGACCTAAGATAAAAGATATTCTAAGTATGATTGAGAGTCAGTCGTGACAGTGATTAACCTCTAAAGATTGAGGCAATAACTTATGGAAAAATGGTGATATTTTTTTTATTTACTCATCAGATATTAAAGAAAAGCATTTTCACATAAGCAGTGATTGAAATGAGGTAGAAAATTTATTGGAGGTGGTTAAAATGACATTGACTGTAAGGAAATTTTACTATCAGGAAAGGCCAAAGAGGTGGCCGACACCTTAAAGGTAAGAGGATAATTATAGGCACTTGTGCCAGAGGAATACAGTAATAAGGGTTAAAGCCGTGAAGGTTGTATTATGGTTTGGAAGATTGACATTCCTTCTGATGACTGTGCAATACCCAACCGTAATAGTAGTTTGGTAAAGGTTTAATTCGTATAATCGCCATAAGCGGGCTATCTATCTTAGAAGGTCCTATCTTGAGAATGATCCAGGACCATGTTTCAAAAAGGACTAAACGAACATTTGAGTTAAGTCTTCTATTGAAGGCATATGATTAAGAATGGTATTAACCTGCTATCGTTGCTTTGATTGAAACTCTTCTGCAATTTTATCTGCTTCATGTCATATGTACGTCAAGTTCAGGAGTGTTCTTCATGAATCATGAACGGTGATCATGTTACCTCCTTAGAAGTATTCTATACGACATGTATGGACTCCGTATGGTTAGATATTAAGATTTTATGGAACGTGAATGACAACAGTAGGTCAGTAGTGGACCATAGTAATGCAGCAATGATTCTGCGAGTAATGAGCTGAGTACAACCGTGAGAGTTGTATTGGAATGGATGTTGAGATTAAGTACCACTAATCGGGTCGTGGTAGTGTATAAGTTATCATTGATAGACTAATTAAGTAGAGTATCCACCTATTGAATATTTATTCCTTCTTATCAATAGAGAGTCGTATTATTATATGAGGAAGGTTGCGGTGCAAGCATAGAATTCTAGTAACGATGATGTCTAGAATGAGATCCCAGGTTCGATTTTCGATATCGAGGGAGTTTCAAAGGTGATTGTGTATAAGCTCGAGGGAGAGCATGGGTCCATAGAATGATGGACGGAATAGCAAAAATATTTAGGCATGTGAAATACGATGCTATAATACTTGATGTTGATATAAATACATATATGTTTTGTTCTCCTATGACAGACCTCTATAGTTCAGAGGTAGATTCCAAGCCAGATATTTTATGGCAATAATTTTTTTTTTACGTATATACAATTCTCTTCAATTCGTTCTTTTCTCTTCTTTTCATTTCATATAAGCTGAGAAGAACAACCCTTCCAGAAGGGGAGGTATTGCCGAATGACTATCTAACTGTGTGATTGAAGCCTAGTAGGATACCATCTATTGTTTAATTGCTTGTCAAGTACTAAAGGCTGGCCACCTTCTGTACTAGCTATGCGATATAACAAGTGTTCATGATCATAGTGATCTCTCAATAAATTCTTTTACTTCTATATGAAGGATTAAACTTTCGAAGATAGAAACAGCTGAAAAAGGAGTAGTAAAATTTTGGTGGTATTCGGAATGGAAACACATTCGTGATACTAAGGTTGACGCGATTATTAAAAGGGTTATAGAATGCTAATGGGCAAAAGTATAACCAGTGTAATATTAGGAACGGAAGGTAGTAGCGATTACGAACTGGAAAAGAATGGGTATTAAGAAGCAAAAGCTTTAATGCTAAAAGCTATAATAAGAGTCTGTGCAATAGACTTGAAAGAATTTGGAATGATCACTTAACGCGGATTAAGTTATCTTACGACAATAGATCATATGTCATTATCGAGATGTCGCCTTATGAGATCCTTGAGGGAAGACAATGTCGATCTCCCTTATGTTAGGATGAAGTTGCAGAGCGCAAGATGCTCAGGCCGGTAGTGGTCCAAAGGACCAAGGATTTAATAGATTTAATCAGAGGACGGCTGGTAGTAGCCCAAGATGGACATAAGAAGTATGTTGATTTGACACGAAAGGACAAGGAATGGGAAGTAGGGGACCTAGTGTTGTTATAGGTATTCCCTTGGAAGGGGTTAATGAGATTCAGAAAGAAAGGAAAGCTAAGTCCACCAATTGCTGGACCCTTGGATATATTAAGAAGTATTGGGAAGTTAGCATATGAGCTAGCCTTACCCCAGAACATGTAGCAAGTCATAACGTGTTTCACGTATCAATGTTAAGGAAGTGTAATTCGGATGCTAGACAAATAGGGGCATATGAGCACATAGACACGCAACCCGACGTAACCTATATGGAGCAACCAGGAAGGGTTATAGAGTAAAAAGGAACAAGTGCTTAGGAGAAGGGTTATCAAACTAGGCAGATTTTTGGTGGTAGGAGCCCAATGTGGGAAAATTTACTCGAGAGTTAGAAAGTGCAATGCTAATAGAGTATCCCTATTCATTTTCTATCTGATTCCGGGACGGAATCCTTTTAAGGAGGGGAGACTGTAATAACCCCAATTTTTGGAAAATTTTTGAAACCCTTATGAATAGTGTTTTTGATGAATGAGAAAACTTTTCATGCCACACTAGGTAGGGGTTCTTTTATGGATATTTTGAGATTTTATTGGCACTCTATATGGTATATAAGTGTATGTAAAGATCGTCAGAATCCAATACCGAACACTTTGATTTTTCCCGGAAATCCACTAGATACGGAAAGAATTGAGTATAAGGTAACATGATAAAAAGGATTTAAATTAAAGGATTATAAGAGAGGATCATAAAAGGAATATAATATATTGAGAAAGGTTAAGGGAACCTAAGTAATAAGATCCCGGGTATGATCCCTCAAACGATAAACGAAAACGAAAGTTAAGCGAACTGTATAACAGATCAGCGGTCATTAGGCAAACAATTAGGGAATTATTTAAAGGGATTAGAGAGGATGATGTCAACCAACCAATGAGAAGAGGACAAGGAGGGAAAGATGACATCATAGCATGACATAAGCATGACATGGGAAGGAAGGAGATGTGGTTGAATTAGAACCACACAAAGTTCAAGGCTAAAAAGGTAATTAACTAAAACAAAAACAAAACCAAATCAACCAAGCCAAACAAATCATTTTCATCAAAACACAAAATCATTTCTTTCTCTTCAACAAAAGCTTGCTCTCGGCTTTTTACTATTTCAAAGGCAAGAATTTTCAAAATCCAAGATCCAAGCCTCCTAAATTGGTAAGATAATTCCCTAATCATCCTTATGCATAGTTATGGCTATATCATGAGTTTAAGCCTTCAATTCTTTCTCAATCTTCTTCAATAAATCAATGAAGAAGATAATGAATAGTGATTTCGAAGTTTTTAACTTGAATTTTTCTTGTTTTCCTTTAAGATCCAAGCATCCCTAAGACTTCTCAAAGCTTCTTAAGGCTTCCTAGCTACTCCCACCACTTCAAGGAAGGTATATCATCTCCAAACCCTAGATTCCTATGTATAATAAGATGATTTTGATTATTATGGTGATATAGTAGCTTAATGCTTGTGGTTTAGAGTTTGGGTTGGAGTGGTAGTGAAATGGAATGGTTAATCTTGTTGTTTTGGTTAAAAGAACTTAAGTATAGTTAAATTTAAGCTTAGGCATAAGTATAAATGTTAGTATTGAATTGATTGGGGCTGTTATGATGTGATAAGGATGGACTTTGGTTGTATGAATGGATTGAGGTTGAATTGTGATGGTTTTTGAATGGTTTAAAATTGGGAAATCGCGTAAGCATAGCCGTCATAATGTCCGATTTACTTTAGACTGCTTTTGTTCATAACATCAGAACCCTTGAATTCACTGTTTGACCATTGCCATTTTTAGATAGTTCATGTTACGAGCTTCGTTTTGATATGTAGTTCGTTTGATTCCGATGTACGGTTTAGGAGAAACGACCGTTTTAAGTAACGGCGTTTCGCGAATGAAACATTTCCCTTCGCCTTACCTTGAAACCTTGGTTAAAGACCTTAAAGGACTAATTGGAGTAGGAATAAATTATGGTAAGAGTGTTAGGCAGTTGGTAAGACACTCGCGAAGGAATCACCTTAAAACTCGTAATGGTTAAATTATTAAAAATAGTGGAGCCGAGGGTACTCGAGTGACTTAAGGGAATCAGTAAGCGCGAAAGCGAACGTTAGGACTCTAAATGGTTAAAGTCTAGTTTCTTAAGCGACCGGGGTTTAATTCCGACTTATGTTGTTGTTCATAGGTTATCGGACCCACTCTAAGCTTAAGTCTATCCGGGAGCACTCAGGCAAGTTTTCTACCCGTTATACTGTTGTTGTGATGTATATATGTATATGCATTATCTTGTGATAGATGCATGTTGGTTAATTAGCAAATTTTGCGATATATTGAAGCATGCTGATATGGTATATATATGCATGCCTGTTTCGTATTCTTTCCATATATATATCTGTTGGTTCAGTTGATAATACCTATGCTAGAGAAATAGCGGTAATTTCCATATACCCTTAGTATAGGGACCCAAAGGTGAAAACATTTTCTAAAACCGGGAGTCGAGGATCCCGAGTAGATTTTAAATATATATGTATGACTCCTTTATTTTTAATGAATATTATTTATAATATTCATTCGAGGTATTATGACTCCGCTTATTATTTATTAATATTCTTTATTTTATTAAAGAATAATGTTCGATAATCAAACTTACTTTTGATATTCAAATAAAGATATTACTTTCGTATAAGTAAATCTTTGATTATTTACTATTCATTTCAAGTATAAGTTTTCCAACTTCTACCTCAATTATTCTTTATGGGAATATTATTTAAATAATAATATTCAGATATTTTCTAATATATTGGGACTGATTTATTTTGTTAAATCAGCATCACTCCAAACATTCTTAAAAAGGTTTTGCGAGTCTTCAAAATGATTTTTAAAAAAGTTAGAGCGGATCCCAAAACTCATTTTTATATTTAAGATCCTCCTTTCGAAGGGGATTTAAATACTCGCTCAAAACCTGAGGGATCCGGCTCTGTGGTGTGTTTTATATTCGCAACAAGGTTGCTGTTTTGTTAAATGAATTGATTACTTACCCAACACTCAGGAAGTAAAATTCTTGGAACAAGTTAATCCATTAACAGGCATCGCCTGGGAAATATCGGTGAGTTTTGCTTTCCAACTAGATACGACTTCTTGGTGGAGCCGTATCAACAAGTTTCTACTTGGGGAAAGTGGGGACGAGCTTTACGTTTCAGAGTCATGGATTTCATCTGAACTAGGAGTGGCGTAAGTGGTCGAGTGGCGCCGGCCCAGCCTTATTATATGGCCCAAATGGCCTGGAAGTTCCGCTAAGGCGGTCCATTCCTTAGGAGTTCAGTGTTCGGTTGACAAGTAAATCCGACAGGTTCTCCTCTACATGTAGAAAATGGTGGGGTTGCACTACTACGACTGATCATCGTAAGTGGTCTTCCTGGCGCAGCAAACTCCCGTAATGAGTTCATCATCCAATTGGATATTTCTGCAACACTACCCAGAGCACTTCGATAGAAAGGCTACGGTTGGGCGATTGTTGAGTGTTGGCAGGGTCAAGTTTTCAAAATGATGTTTGCATCAAATGAAGTATCTCGTAACTTCATTGTATTTTGATGATATTTTAAAAGATTTAATCTATTCAAATCTGGTCTTGTAGTCTCATCTATGTGATGAACTTTTGAAACTAATTATAACTTGAACGGTGGTAGTTCAAGTAGTATTTGGAAAAGATATAAGTATATTGGAGTATCTTGTAACTTCATCTTTTAAACTTATATCTAGTAAATGATTATCTTATGCATGACAAAGTTTTTCAGAAAAACATTGAGACAAGGTTAGATATATGAGATCACCTTGCAACGATATTTTTATACAAGTTATACACTGGTACTCTGTGTGTATTATGCATGGAAGAGGACTTCCAATATTTTGAAAAGTATATATGTATATATATATATATACTTAATATTTTGTGACTTCATCGCATTAAGATATCAACTTGGTTCATTTCTTTTTACCAAGATTTTCATGAGTACTATGAGAAGGCTCATATATTATTAATAATTATATATATTATTTTGGTGGGCTTGCTGCTCACCCTTGCTTTCTTCTTTTATCACACAACATCAGATAGACAAGACGAACATGACCAAGCTCCCAATTCGCGAGCAGATAGGAAACGTTCCGCAGCTTCCTATAGGCATTGAAGTCGCTGTAGCTGAGGTGGGAACTACCAATAGACTAGGCTTCAACTTTTGATGTACCAGATTTATGTATATTTATGAATTGTAATAATGGCAAAGAAAATGTAAATTTATTCAGAAAACCTTTTAAGGTGTATTGGCAGATAATTATGGAATAAAATGACTTGTGATTATTTTTTTTTTTGGATGATCATCTCTGAGACTATAACGTGTGGTGTGTGTTTATTGTGGGGTCACAGTACAGAGTAGTTGACTAATTATTAAGATTGGGTGTTATTAAGGGAAACGGAACTCGTGATAACCCGGATCCCCGACCCCGGATTTGGGGGTGTTACATTTGCTGTCATCTCCAAATAACTTTCGGGCCAGCTTTCTCAACCACCTTTGATAGCAGGGCTCTATCTCCAGTCATATGCCTCGAACATCCACTGTCCAAAATCCAAATGACCTTCTTCTGCTTAATGCCCTGAAAATAAAAGAGATTAAGTTTTCTTTGGTACCCTAACTAAGTTGGGTCCAGGGAACTTAGAAGCATTTGAATATTTAACATTCTGCTTCACAGAATTGACAGGCTTAGTATGATGTGCATTGTCTTTGACTGTCCCTTTGTCACTTACAGAAGCACTAGCAGACTTGCTTCTGGGCTTGGTGACAGGTGCCTCTTTCCTAACCTTAGGAGGGCTGATAGTCTTAGACTTACCAGTGTGTGTGTACATGCATATCATGATTATACGATGAATTGTGCGAGTGTGTGGAATCAAGATAAGTGTTCATGAAATTAACAACACATGGCATGTAAACAGAATTATTGCACTTAGGAGATTTAGGCATGCTAGACATTTTATGCATATTAACACTCTTAACATTATCTACCTTAGCCTTCCTACAAGCATGAGTAAGATGACCAGCAGATCCATAATTGTTGCATAACTTTCTAGGGCCATTGCCTCCTATCCTGCCATTTCTATTCCTACTTCTTTTAGTTTTGGAACTAAAACCTAGTCCACCCTTAGATGTTTCACTATCTGAGTCAGCTGACTTACTAGGTTCCTTTTCCTTTTTATCTTTTAATTCATTTAGGTCCTCAACAAGCTACTCATGTTCAATGAATAGTCTATCCTCATCAAAGGGATCAGAAGATGCTTTCTTGTACAAAGGTTCCTTAGCATTTTCAGAACGTGTGGTGTATCAGGTGGATTATTTACTTTTTCAACTTTTTCATTTTCCACCACACGTTTCTTACTTGATTTTCTAAGCTCATTATAATCTAGCCCAATTCCAAGTTTACCACTTACAACTTGGCTAGATACGAGTTCCTTCGCAAGATTAGCAGAATTGGCATACGCTTGTAACTTAGCTTCTAATTCCTTTATCTTCTCATCTCTCTGAGCAATGGTCTCAACATGATTATTAGCCTTAAGTTCTAGATAGTGATGTTTTTGCCTAATGTCTTCAACATTAACTTTCTCAAGAACTAGCTTATCAAGTTCTTCCTGTAGTTTCTTTACCTTTTCTTTCAAGTCACCTACAGTACCATTAGCATTTTTCAAGGAGACTATACAGTGATAATAGCTCAGATTTATGGAATTATATCTATAAATGCATGCTTTCTCAGTGCATTCAAATTTTATACTATCAAATGAAGATGCAGCAGGTATAGTGATAGACTTTCAAAAAGCAAGGCAGTGTTCATTCTCACATAGATTTTCAGTATGAAATGGAGGTGAGTAGGAGCAAAGGATTACATGTCTGGAAGAGTATGGAGTGTCAGCCATGAGTGCCAGATTTCCAAACTGCTCTTCCTCATCATCAGTATTATCCCAACTTCTACCCTCAGCTATGTAAGACTTCACTGGATACTTCTTTGAACCTCCAGAATCTTTCCTTTGATAAACCTTTCCTTTGTCTCTTGCCTGTTGACTCCTTCTTCATTTAGTGGCAAAGTGTCCCATTTCTCCACAGTTGAAACACTTGACATTCTTTCTATCCACCATCCCTATCTTGTAGCCTGAGTCTGAATATGATGGAGATTTCTGACCCCTGTTGCTGCTACCAGATCCCCTGAAGGCTTGTTTCCTCCTGAATCTCAGGTTTCCAAACATAGCTGCCATGTTGGCCATGGTGGGATCCTTCACATCTTGCAACTCTTCCATTGTATAATAATCCCTTGGATCTCCAGAGAGATTTCCATCATCAACTTCAGCATCACAAAGCACTTGATCATTTGTCTTTGGCTTTTCAGCAGTTATGTCCAAGTCCCTGTGTTTACTAGCTACAAGAGTAGTTGTCTTCAGTAACTCAGCATTCTTCACGTCCACTTCACCACTTCTATATATAATCTTTTTCTGTTCCAATTCCACTTCATGAGTCTTCATCTTTCCGTATAACTTGTCCAGAGACATAGTCTTGAAGTCCAAGCGCTCACGAACTGAATCTCCTTTACTTATGAGATGAGTGGGCAATTTCAACATAAACTTCCTGTTTATCTCTTTCTGTTCATATCTCTTCCCGTAGATGTTCAATTCATTTATCAACTTGTTCAATATTTCAAAGACCGAAGTTATGTTTTCGCCTGGGAGAGATTTGAATGCCTCGTACTAGGTAGTCAGAATATCAAGCTTGTTTTCTCTAACGTCTTCCGTTCCTTCCATTAACAACTCTATGGTTTGCCACATATGCTTAGCATTTTCACACATAACAATTTGATGGCTCATGTCATCATTCATGGATTCCATCAACAAGTGCTGCACCTTGGCATCCAGACTATCCAATTCAATATCCTTCTCAGTGTAGTCATTTGGATTCTTAGGAATTCTCTTCTCATCATCATTTGGATCCTCTATCTCAAATACAAATGGTCCTTTCTCGATGACCTTAATGTATCTGTGATCTGCAGCTCTGAGATAAAGAAGCATCCTCTTCTTCCATAGATTGTAGTTTGCCTTATCGAATTTCGGAAGCTTAAGACCGCCAATCTTTTGAAAACTCATTTTTACAGATCTGTAAAATTTTTGCAATATGAGGTCTCAAACTGCAACTATCCAATCAGTCACACAACACAACCAATCAACAGAAATCCAATCTACACAACCAGAAGCTATCCCAGTCTCCGTTCAACCAAAATCCAACACAAAACTTCCTAACCTAAAGGATCTGATCCGTATATCGATCAACAAGCTCTGATATCAATTATTAGGTCCACTAGGTTAATACAGAGGGGGGGTGAATGTATTATCGTTCGTTTTTCAAATAAATTCGCAGCGGATAAAGATAATATGAAAAACAAACACAAACACAAGAGCTTCGGGGGATTGATCTTATATTATTAAGAAAAATCTCCGAGTGGGTTGCTTACAAACTTTGTTACAAACATAAACAAAGCAACAATAACTCTACACACTATAAAAGATAACTTATCAAATGTGTGTATCGCTATCACTCTAAAAAGCTATATAACCTATCAGATACAAGCTATCAATACAAGGCTTTAATGCTTTTGAGTGTTCCTATGTAAGACTAGAATTCTGTATAAAATTCAGCAGCACTTCACTTCGAAAATTGATGATTTGATAGAACGAATCTCCAAAGAGCGAGAGCAACGCTACTGTTTCTGATTGTGATTGCTTATTCAATTCACTGTTGAACTGATAGATATAGGTAGGTGAATAGACTTGGAGACGTGGCAAGCTCTCGTCCAAGTAAATAGATCTGAATATGTGCAGTAGTCGAAATCCACAAGTCAAATTAAAGTTTCCTTGAATTACTGGAAGTCGAATCATGTTCCAAGAGGAGAGTTGACTAGAATTTCTACTCAAACACTCTACTAGTCGATTTTTACTCAAGGAAATCGACTAGTAGCTTTCAAGTTACTCCACAAGTCGATTTTCTAGAAGTTGAATAGAGCAGAAGTCGATTTTTATTGCAAGGTAGGGATTTGACTTAGATTAAAACACCAAGTTGCTACTAGTCGATATTTAGGATGCTAAAATCGACTAGTAGAATATGGTAGTCGATTTTTGCTTGAATCTTGCCTTAGAAACATTTATGATTTGCACAATTCGACTAGTAGCTATAGAAATCGACTAGTGGACCACATTTGGCTTCTAGTAGTCGAATTTTACTCCTAGAGTGTTCCTTACTTGGCCAAATCTTTATACATGCTATTTGCTTGACCAACAACTCCTGGAATATTGACTTGAATCCCTTTTGAACTTGTACTTGACTTCTTATACATTCTCAAACTTGATCTGTGCAATCCCTGAGTCATACCACTTCATGTCTTCCTGTCTTCTGAGCTTCATCTTCAATCTTCAAACAGTTTTCTTGAATACGAATCTCACTTGACAGTCTTTCGAATGATAGTATTTAGTTTCCTTTCACGGATCATTGACGCCTAGTGCAATGGTCTAGTTCACAAACGACTAGTTCCACTCTCAGGCCTTCGTACTATAGACTATACAATTCACTGTCAAGTCTTCTACCATATCAAATCAGCTTCACTGAAACCCTTATAACCTTCACACCAATCCATATTGCTACTTCGAATATCTTCAACCTTATTCCTTCGATGAATGAACATATTAATGAACTACCTTCGAACTTCTGTTGACGACTTCTTCACTGTAGCTTTCCAGATCATTGTGTATATGTCAAGTCTTCTATCTTCGTACTAGTTTCAATGGATATAGGATTATTTGCAAGTCCTGTCTATGTTGAGTTATCATCCTCTGCATTGTTATCATAGATGAATCTATCTTTAATCTTGAACTCCTTCTATATCCAACAATCTACAACTGCTTAAATTTTGAAGTATATACAGACTGAAGCTGTTATCAGAAGTTATAGATGGTAAAGCTGAAAGGACTGTAAGTTGTAGTTATCTAGTCAAATTCTCATGCATTTGTACTTAATGTTTTTAACATCATCAAATATCTGTTAAACTTGTATATTATGCTAATTTACAAATTGGGGGAGATTGTTAGATATATTTGATAATGTCATGTGTAATATGATTTGTATTTAGTTTTCAGATCTTACCTAACAGGACAAATCAATACTTAACTGGAAATCAGCACTTATACTGAAGACGGAACTTAAGATATCAGAACTTAAGTTATCAAAACTTAAGTGATCAGAAGATATTTATCAGGAGATAATATCAGGACTTGAGATGACTTTAGATAAGGCAGGCGACTGATTGAAAGGAAAAAGATCGAGACTAAGACAGAAATAAATATGCATGAAGAAAGAATTCTATGAAGAATAGAATACTTGGAAGAAAAGATAACTAGTTGATATATTTTAGGAAGCAGAATTATATTCCATATCAATTATAATATTATCTTGTAACTGTGTAGTATATAAACACAGGCATGGAGTTTACACTATAAGTGTTACGATTATCGAAGTTATTATTCTTTGTAACTCTAGCAGCTCTCGTGATAATTTATTCATCACTGAGAGAGGACAGTTCCATATTGTAACAGAGTCTATTGTATTGAATAAAATTTGTTTTCTGTTACTTGAGTTCATATATTCGATTTGATTGTGCTAAACACTGTATTCAACCCCGTTCTACAGTGTGTGTGACCTAATATACCAGAATTGGATAATCATTAAAACCGGGCTTTTCATAAAACACTATATACGAAAATAATATAAAATATCCCGTCACTCGAGAATACGAGTTTTATTGATTTATCAAAATAACTATCGTATCAAAAATCTTGCGCCGGGCCGCGCACGGGTCAAACCGTAATCCGGATCGAAAAAGTCAAAACACGGAAAATGTCCGGAATTACCAGATTAGGTAGGAAGGAGTTTTCGGAAGAGTTTCGGGTTGTAAAAACGTAAAAACGGTTGAAGTTGGACGATTCCCAGCTTTATAAAATAATTTTGTAATTATTCAGAAAATAATTAATAAATACATAAATCATTATAAAATCATATAACAATCCAAAAATTACCAGGAAAATATCACAATTATCTATATTTTATTCTGGACATATAAAAATTCAAATATTCAATTAATGTCACATATAAACACCCAAACATCAATTCCAATTATCAGATAATTCACCAAAATTCACATAAAATCACATAAATAATTCCAAATAATAATAATAATAATATTTGAAAATATGGGATATTACAGTTGAGTAATTAAGTTGGGCATCATTTAAGGTCTTGCTAGCGTAGTATATAACATGAGGTATCTTATTGATTCGTTGCCCTAAAACTGCCCCAACTGCATAGTCGGAGGCATCACACATAAACTCAAAAGGCTCATTCCAGTCGGGAGATTTAATTATCGGGGATGAAGTCAATTACTTCTTAAGGTGTTCAAAAGATTGTAAACAATCACTATTGAACTCGAATTTGACATCTTTGGAAAGAAGAGTGGTCAAGGGTCTTGCCTTTTTACTAAAATCCTTAATGAAACGCCTGTAAAAACCCGCATGTCCTAAAAATGAGCGAATTGCTTTGACCAATTTTGGTGGAGGGAGACTAACAATGAGATCAATTTTAGCTTTATCAACTTCAATTCCCTTTTCCGAGATTTTATGACCAAGGACGATTCCTTCTTTAACCATGAAATGACATTTTTCCCAATTAAGAATGAGGTTCGCTTTTTTACACCTTTTCAAAACTAGGTCAAAGTGGTTTAGACACTGATGAAAAGAAGAACCAAAGATGGAAAAGTCATCTATGAAAATTTCTAGGAATTCACCTACCATATCGAAAAAAATACTCATCATGCATCGTTGAAATGTAGCAGGGGTCGTGGTCAAACGAAAAGCTAGACAACGATAAGCGAACGTTCCAAAAGGACATGTGAACGTGGTCTTTTCTTAATCTTCAGGAGCAATAGAGATTTGAAAATAGCCGGAAAAACCATCTAGGAAATAATAATAGGAATGACCCGCTAACCTTTCTAACATTTGATCGATGAATGGTAAAGGAAAGTGATCTTTTCTAGTGGCAGAATTGAGTTTCCTATAATCTATAGACACTCTCCAACCAGATTGAACACGAGTGGGAACTTGCTCGTCATTCTCGTTGGTCACTACAGTAATACCCGATTTCTTAGGTACTACTTGAATCAGACTCACCCACGAGCTATCAGAAATGGGAAAGATGATCCCATTATCTAGGAACTTAAGAATTTCCTTCCTAACAACTTCCATCAAAGTTGGGTTCAACCTCCTTTGTGGCTCCCTAACTGGTTTAGCATCATCAACCAAGTGAATCCTATGTTAGACAATTGCCGGACTAATTCCTTTAATATCAGAAATACTCCAACCTATGGCTTCCTTATTCTCTTTAAGCACACTTAAAAGTTCCTCTTCTTGAGATGGGGTCAAATTAGACGCAATTATGACGGGAAAAGATTTATTAGGACCAAGAAACTTGTACTTAAGAGTGTTAGGAAGAGGTTTGAGTTCTAATTCTGGTGGACTTGGCTCAACTGGTTCACTAGCTTAATAAAGGGACAAAGGGAGTGGTTCAAGCTCTTGGTTAGTTATAGGAATGGTGGACTCTAACATCTTATTGACCTCATTAGTGTAATCGGAATCAACCCAATTTTGACCAAAATGATTTAAGCAAAACTCAAGAGCATCATCGACACTCATGGTTTCATGATCAAGCATTTTATCAATTAAATTAATTTCCATGTGTTAGTCAAAATAGTCATTGGGTTGATTTCCGACATGAAAAATATTGAGATCACTGGTCATATTTCCAAATGTTAGTTTCATTAAACCGTTCCAACAATTAATCAAAGCCTTGGATGTGGCTAGAAAAGGTCTTCATAGAATGATCGGGATTTGATTTTTAGGATTTTTGACCGGTTCAGTTTCTAGGACCATAAAATCAACGGGAAAAACAAAATCACCAACCTTAATCAACACGTCTTCAATTATCCCCTTAGGAATTTTGATAGAACGGTCAGCTAATTGAAGTGTGACATTGGTCTTTTGAAGTTCACCTAGACCTAATTCTTGGTAGACAGAATACGGAAGAAGATTCACACTAGCACCTAAGTCAGTAAAGCTTTGTCAACAAAAGTGTTGCCTATGATACAAGAAATAGTAGGACAATCGGGGTCCTTATATTTCACGGGAATTTCATTCGAGAGAATTGAACTAACTTGAGATGTCAAAAAGGCTTTCTTCGGAACATGAGTGGTTCGTTTATGAGTACACAACTCTTTTAGAAACTTAGCATACGAAGGAATTTGTTGAATGGCATCTAAAAGAGGAATGTTGACCTTAACTTGCTTGAAAACTTCTAAGATCTTGTCTACTTGAGCCGATTATTTGTTCGAAATAAGTCGTTGAGGATACGGAGCTTTCGGCGTAAAGACTCTTTCGTGAGACGAATCGGGGCTAGGTTTCGAAGATGGTGCAATCGAATGAGGTGTTTCGCTAGACTCGAAATTCTCGGGTTGCTTCGAGTGATCTATACTCGGACTCAAAGGTGAGGGATTAAGTTCCGGACTCGAATTCTCTTCTTCATTAGCATCAACACCAACTCGATTTCTCACTTTATTTCCAAACCGTAGAGAGATGACGGCGTTCACATAATGAGGTCTTTGATTAAGCGGAAATTTAGGATTCACCTCAGGCTGACTTGGAAACTTATTCTTCTCGCGCTCACAAATCGTGTTAGCTAATTGACTCATTTGAACCTCTAACATAGATATGGCTTGGGCAATGGAATTCAATAATTTCCTATCTTGGGTCATGGTTTGCATGAAGGCTTGTTGAGATTGAGTCAAATTAGTTTGAGATTTTAGCAAAACCTCAATACTATTTTCTAAGGAATTAAGTCTCTTATCTGAATCATTAAACCCGGGAGGATTCAAGGGTGCTTGAATTGGGTTTGGATAAGGATTTTGACTAGAAGTGGGGTAAGAATTTGGATTAGGCTTTTGAAATGTGGGTTGAGAAGATTGGTAGTTTTATCCTTGGGTCCATGAGAAATTCGGGTGGTTCTTCCACCCGGGATTGTATGTGGGTGCAAAAGGGTCATTTCTAGGTCTAGGTTGAAACATAGCATTCACTTGCTCAAACTCTTAAAAGTTTTGAGGTCCATGACTATGAGAGTTATAGGTCACACACATAGACGCTTGGGAAGGGGCATTAGTGGTTTCTAAAGTTTCTAATCTTCTAGTGAGAGTAGCTAACTTCGCTTTGGTTGCTATAAAATTACCAACTAAATGCAAGCCTTTGTTAGCTAATGAACCGAGTGTTTCATTGTGCTTACTAGGCTCCCTATTCGGCTCCCTAATAGACTCCCACAACATGGTCTTTTCCGCTAATTTCTCGAAAAATTCCCAACCCTGATCCTCGTCTTTTTCCATGAATTTGCCTTGACATATAGACTCTAACAACGCAGTTGTAGAACTATCTAAGGCCTCGTAAACAATCTTACAAAGTCTCCACTTTTCTATTCCGTGGTGGGGACATTGGGACAAAAGATTTTTAAATCTTTCAAAATATTTCCAAAAAGACTCGTTTTCCTTTTGATGAAATTGATTAATCTCATTTGTAAGTCTCGTAGTCTTATGATTTGGAAAATATTTTTTTAGGAAATTACTACGAATCCCTCCCAAGTTGAAATAGAATTAACCGGTAGGCTATATAACCACTTTTTAGCATTTTCTTTAAGAGCGAAATTGATTAGTCTAAGCCTAATGGAATCCTCGGTCAATTGCTGGAGTAGATACAGATCCTCACCTTCACTCCCGGTAAATTTAGGTAACATGCTAATATGATGACCTTTAATTTCAAAATTATTACCATTAACCGGTGGAAGAGTAATACAAGAAGGTTTGGGCCGAACGGGCGGGGGTAACAACGATCCTTAAGAGAAACTGCCATGTTTACTACGGGTTCAAGAATTTCTACGGGTTCTGATTGCGATGAGGAAGTACGCTGAATTGGTCTCACTAACCTAGAGGAATTATCTCTAATCCACGTAGTACGCATAAACATGATAGGAAACAAGTAGCAAATAAGTGCAAGAATTTAAAACACGCAAAAGAAAGGGTGAAAAATCGAAAGAAAAATTCTAAATCTATGGTTCCCTAAAAAACTCTAGACTTGCTCCTAACAAAAAGATATTAATAAAATTCACAAAACTAAAAGTATTCTTTTTGATTGGCCAGGTAGGTGCAAGCATTGCCAAGAGGCTAAACACCAGCCTAGTCATCAATCTAAATGGCCAGGTAAGCTTTCGCTAGCCTAGACACGAAAGAATGAATACTTAGAGATTTGATCGTTTCAGGTTTTCTTCCTAGTTGAGCGCGAAGTCCTAGGGGCTAATGTCTACTTAATTTTATTAAAAAGGCTGTGATATGCAAAATGATGGATTTAATGGTTGTGGGCTAAGGAAAGAGTGATGAAATCCCTCCCCTTATCTTGTGATGTGGTTTTTCCCTTAAAGTTTATTTAAATGATGCAACACACAACGAGATATAAAAGCGATAAACAATTATGGATGCTTTAAACTACGTGTCCTAACTAAATAAAAGAAGAAATTTAACGTACCTTGGGTCCTCCTAGGTGAACAAATGCATGATGCAGCAATTATGTATTTAACTAACTAATTTTTTTTTTGAATTTTCATTTTTTTGTGATTTTTTTAACTAGTGAAAAATACGAAAAGAGAGAGATACGGGTTACCCAAGCAAGCTTCCAAAAATTCCTTCGAGCCTCGGCGATTTTCGGAGTTCAAACGAGCTTTCCAAATCTTCAATTTAATAAAAAAAATTAAACAAAGAGAGCAAGTACAACTAATTCGAAAAATTAAAAATTAAGGCGCAAAAAATAGTTATAGTCCCCGGCAGCGGCGCCAAAAACTTGATGTGCCAAAAATATGCATTTTAAATTGCAAGCGCTCAATTTTCGTTTTAATATTTTGAGATTCGTTCCACAAGGACTATATATTTTTCGCAATTCTTAATTTTTAACTTAGGTAAACTAAAAGAAAGATTTTTAAATGGATTTTAAATTATTTTAAATTAATAAAATACGACAAAAGTTACTAACGATAAAATAAACTAGGATCTAAGCTTGTCAGTAGAAGTAAATAAAGAAGAGCATAGCAAGCATGTTAATATTTTGAATCTAAGGCAGAAACAGTGTGGGAGATGGGACAGAGAAGTAAAACAATGATTTATTTGAAAGTAGTAATTAATCTAAATACATACATTACTAAAGTAATTATTAATAGACCCTGCAAACATCAATTAGATATAATAACGATGAAGTGGAAACTTAACAGATAATGATGACAACTAACTATGCTAATTAAGACCCCTAAAATATTAATTAACTACCAATTTAGGGAATGGAACAAGGATTAATTCAAAGTAATTGACTCCTAGTTACTAACACTACGTACTAGACAAAAACATGAATTAAGAAATGGGCCAGGAGAGAACATGGGCTCGTGAATTAAATGGGCCATGAACAAGAAATATGAAATAGTGTGATACTTAAATTTTAACCTTGACAAAAAAGAAGTTGGGGTAGAAAGATTAAAAGCCCAAGATAACAAAACTAGTAATAAAAAGAAAAGGCTACGTAATAAACTATTACTTAAATGAACAATTAATGATTAAAGAAAAACTAGGTGAATATTAAAATTAATTAACTAGTACTTAATTAACCAATTAATGAGTAAAACTACAAACTGGATTTAATCACAAGAAGTAAAACACTATTTAAATGAGGCATACTTTAAATTACGAGATCTAAAGATTAATTAAGTAAACTAAAACATGCACATAATGAACAATCAAACTAGTTGGACAAGGAAAGTAGGGTACCAGTCAGTAGTGGCTACGAAAATTTAACATGACAAACTAGGATTTAATGGCGATTTTTATTTATTAATAACTAAACTGACATGCCAGTTAACAATGATATGTGATAGGGTATAAGAGACCCGGATAGGCGTCAACCTGGACTAAAGGGAGGCAGGCTCAACCGACCTGCTAAGACCCCCCTCTCCCAGGCCAGTCAAGCATAGGAGCCCAGGCCCGGGCCTATCCTACTCCCCGGATCCGGATCCACCTGCATACCCGGATCCGGATCGGGGCCAAAACCACAGTGAGGGGGGTCCCAGCAAACACATGCACATCCCACAACCCACCAAATAAAGGTACGCGGGCACGTGACTATGACAGCTATCAACAACCTGCGCACCAGACAAGCACGGCGCGTGTCAGGGGCCGTTAGGACGCTCTGGAGGTGGTCCTCCCCTGGACACATGTAAGCAATCCACCCAAGTCAGGCGTCCTCTGGTCCCAAGATCCAACGGCCCAGATTTAGAGGTAACTACCCCTAAACCCTACCTTGGGACTATATATACCCCCAAGGCTGAAGGGTTTAGGGGTTGGAAAATATTTTTACTCTTACACTCACACACTCTCATACACTCAAAAACATACAGCAGCCATCACATATAAACACACATACACAGCAGCCTCTAAATTACATAAACATATATCCCTTCATCTTCTCCAAAGCCTGTTCTCATTCTCACACCGGAGGCGCCGTGGGAGCCAAACCCCCCTTCCGGTGTCGTTTTGCAGGCGCCCAACCAGCAGCTACACCCCATCCACGCATAGAAGGTCCAGGAACGCCGTCGGACGGAGCCGCCCGCTCACCGGAGTTATCATTTGGCGCTAGAAGGAGGGGGCTCCATCCTTGGGTCTCGGTGCCCCTGGATTCATCTTCATCAGCAAACTCTTGAGAGAGTCCACTTTCAAACCTGTAAGAACATAAACAACCAAACCCTTTCTTGAATATGAGTTTTCATTTTAGCCACGTTTGTATGAGCTTGTTGCTTTAGGCCAAGTTTGTGTGAGCCCGCTCTTGTTTGTTAAGTTTTAGTTGTTTAGGGTTTGATAATCTTGGTAATCTTGAAGCCTGGGGTTTGATAGTCTTGGTGATTTTAAAACCCAGAACTGTTTTAGCTTGCATATTTTCTTTTGTGTTCAAGAGCCTGCTGTTCTTGCTTAGTATTGTCGTTAGCAAAACCCAGAAAATTTGCTTGCTGTTATTCTGGAAATTTTTTGTAATCTTCAAAAAAGCAACCTCAGATCCACATTTGTAGCCTCAAATCTTGGTCAGTTGTTTGTACATTTGTGGTAATGGCAAGAGTAGGAAAAAGTACAGCTGGTAGGCCCTCCGCCAGTACCCACATTCAGGATCAAGACCCCTCTCAAGTTCAAGAACCTGGGGGAGACAGGGAGACCTTCCAGGAGCAACCACTGACACAGCATACTCTAATCAGGGATGCTAGAAATGTCATAGAGCTAAATCAGTACAAGTACACCAATGTTCCAGTTGCAGAGGAGCATATGGCTAACTTAACAAGCCATGAACTCGCTGAAGCAATCAGGCTCTACAGAGATGAACAAGCCCGGGCTTAGATGGAATTTGAGCAAGATGATGAGCAAGAAGAGTCCGGGGAACTCTCAGCAATCCAGGAGATCTGTCTTCGACCGAATTGGGGCTAAGGCAAAAAAGAATCAAAAGGAGCCTAGCAAGAAGGAGACAGAAGCAACCAGAAAGAAAAAGCTAGAAGAAATCAGAGAAAAGATAAGAAAAAAGAAAGAAGAGACTGTTGGGTTTTTTAGAATTTGGGAGAATGAAAATAAGAAGGAAGAAAGAAAGGGGGTTGCGGCTTTTATAGGAGAAGGGGGAGAGAAACCACCCCCGCCACGTGGCAGCCATGGGTTGGTTATCCCAGCAGTTACAAAAAAAAATATATATGTATATTAATATATACACATAAAGCATATTTAAATCAAGTCATCATTATGGTCCGATTATCGAGCAAAGTAACTGCCCAAAAATTCAAATTCGTGGGAGGGAATGAACTGAAAGACGTTACAAATCCCAAACTTTTCAAATTCCACCGCCCAATGCCCGGATCAATAGCAAAAATCCGGATCATTGTCAACCAGGATTATTCTACTATTCTGCCTTAATCCGGATTGGCATCTACCACACCAGATCCGGATTGGGGGGCAACCAGGAGCAGGAATTTTTCCTAAGCAACTATTCTACCTCAATCCGAATTGGCATCTACCACACCAGATCCGGATTGGGGGCAACCAGGAGCAGGAATTTTACTCCCTACTCTACTCCCTCATCCAGAAAATCTGCATAAGGGAGTGGGGGGCAAATGATAGGGTATAAGAGACCCGGATAGGCGTCAACCTGGACTAAAGGGTGGCAGGCTCAACCGACCTGCTAAGACCCCCCTCTCCCAGGCCAGTCAAGCATAGGAGCCCAGGCCCGGGCCTATCCTACTCCCCGGATCCGGATCCACCTGCATACCCGGATCCGGATCGGGGCCAAAACCACAGTGAGAGGGGTCCCAGCAAACACATGCACATCCCACAACCGACCAAGCAAAGGTACGCGGGCACGTGACTATGACAGATATCAACAACCTGCGCACCAGACAAGCACGGCGCGTGTTAGGGGCCGTTAGGACGCTCTGGAGGTGGTCCTCCCCTGGACACA
The DNA here is from genome assembly GCF_009905375.1 of Apium graveolens. Taxonomy (NCBI): domain Eukaryota; kingdom Viridiplantae; phylum Streptophyta; class Magnoliopsida; order Apiales; family Apiaceae; genus Apium; species Apium graveolens. The sequence goes on along the minus strand of NC_133653.1, from coordinate 135,835,931 downwards.
TGTAAGCAATCCACCCAAGCCAGGCGTCCTCTGGTCCCAAGATCCAACGGCCCAGATTTAGAGGTAACTACCCCTAAACCCTACCTTGGGACTATATATACCCCCAAGGCTGAAGGGTTTAGGGGTTGGAAAATATTTTTACTCTTATACTCACACACTCTCATACACTCAAAAACATACAGCAGCCATCACATATAAACACACATACACAGCAGCCTCTAAATTACATAAACATATATCCCTTCATCTTCTCCAAAGCCTGTTCTCATTCTCACACCGGAGGCGCCGTGGGAGCCAAACCCCCCTTCCGGTGTCGTTTTGCAGGCGCCCAACCAGCAGCTACACCCCATCCACGCATAGAAGGTCCAGGAACGCCGTCGGACGGAGCCGCCCGCTCACCGGAGTTATCAATATGGTGAAAGAAAGTGATCGAAATTAAAGAAAACAACTCTTTATGATCAAAACATGACCCCGGGTACAAAACAAGTTTATGCCGGAGTTACGAGACTTCGCCAGGAAAGTAAATAAAACGGAGCCGGAAAGTAAAATAAGAAACAATAACGCTAAATTTAGGGGGCTCCTTTCAAATCTCCAAATATATAATTTGTGAAATTTTAAAATATATCATAACCCAATATAAATATAACAAGACATGAAAGTAGAGGAGAAGATGTAATAAAAAAGACTTGAATGAGATTAATTGAAGAGAGTGTTTACAATGATTGAAAGCTACTACAATTTAAATGAAAACTAGATCTAGAAAATGAAAAAAAACTACTACTAAAATTTTGGGTAAACTAAGATAAAACTAAGGTGATGAATACAAGGGGGAAGGGGGGGGGGGTATTTATAGCTAAAAAGTAGGGTTTATGGTAGAGTTGGGTGAATCTTGGCCATCTAAGTGAGAGGTGTGTTTTGTTGATCTTGACCCTTGATTTCCACCAACTCTTTCTTTTGGCTTTTTCTTTAAGTTGCTTGGTGACATTATATTTCTTCCATTTTTGCCCTTTTCTCCTCTTTTCTTCACATTTCTCATTTTTCCAAATATCTAAAAAAAATGATGAGAATGCAACAAATTAATTTATTTAAAATATGAAAGCAAGCAATAAATAGGTATGAAATTATGCAAAAATATGTGATTATCAAATGCCCCCATACCTATCTTTTGCTCGTCCTCGAGTAAAATATGTGATTATCATATTTGAACGTTAGAAATGCGTATTGAAAGTATTCAAAAATTCAGCCAAATGTTCATTCTTTAAAAATGCAACCAGCTTTCGTTTTTTTATTTTATAATATTGAGAAGTTCAAAACTCAGACTTTTATTTTGTAGTTATGAAAATTTTGAGTCATGAAATATTGTAATGAAACCATTATTATAAATGAAAGTCGTACCTTCATCTATTTAACATGTTGGGTCCCGAAGTATCATAGAAAGGGGTTGAATACGATACTCACTAAATTAAAAAAAATCGAATATTTTGCGGATATATAATTTAGTATTCGGTTAGTAGTTCTGTGTTCTCTGAATAGTGTTTAGGACAATAAAGTAACGAACACATGAACATATTCAGAGAAGTATATATTCATATATAAATCCTCGGGGGTGTTGTTACACTCCAGTAAATAAATTAATCGGCTACAGTCCAAGAATAACAATGTTCTTGCTTCTACAAAGATATACAAATTAAATCCTATACAATGGTCTAACTTTTTGTTTGTATAAGGATCTAATTCCGGATAATAATTATGATGCCCCTATTTCATACAAGAGTTAAATCGGAAATTATAATATTTCTTCAGTGAGAAAATTAACGGATATTCAATGTGCATGAGCTTCTCTGTATCTCTTTGTTTCTTATTTTATCAGCTCTCGTCTGAGAAGAAGATTTACAGAACAACTGATTCTATTCTGTTTCATGTGTAGACTTTATATCAAAATGAATTATGTGGCCAAATATTAACCACACAAATGAATTGATTATTTCAATAAAGTGTGGCTGAGAGATGACTTGTGTCCAGGGGAGTTTATTTCCTTTTACTTACGCATATATGAAGTTTTCAAGCTCTAACTGGCGACTACTAGGAACAAGGTGAAGTTTTCCTTATCGAATTTGTAATATCTCGGATATATCGTGTAATTATTTTTACAAATAAATAAATATTATGCAAGTTCAGTATTTATTCTGTGAATTATTTGTTAAGTGGTATATGTGTTTGGATGTTTAAAAATAATATAAATTGAGTATTTTAATTTTTATATGTCCAAAATAAAATATAGATAATTTTCATATCTTCCTATTTATTTTTATGTTGATTTATGATTTTATAGGAAATTTATGGATTTTATAAATTCTTTTTCCGAGTAATTATAAACTATTTTATATAATTGGGAACCAGCCGACTTTACCCGTTCTTACGTTTTTATAACCCGAAACTCTTCCGAGAACTCCTTCCTAAACTAATTGCAATATTCCGAGCATTTTCCATGTTTCGACTTTTTCGATCCGGCGTACGTTTTGTCCTGTGCGGGTCCCGACGCAAAATTTTTGATATAAAATTCGTTTCGGTAAATCAATAAAACTCGTATTTTTGATAAATGGGATCTTTTTATTAAAATATTAAAATTATCACCTCGTAATACGTGTAACCAGGCGCTGAGACCAAGGCATTGTACTAATTTGGATAATTATCCCGAAAACCGATACCATTTTGATCCGTTTTTATAAATAAACGTACTATTTTATATCCGGAATGATTCAAAGGGATACTAATTATCCGTAATTATATATAGCCTTTACTGTATTTTATTTTGTACCGAAAATCATTTGCATACAGTAATTATATAATTTTACAGAGAAAATACATATATTCATATAACCTTTCAAGAATCAAACTGCAAATCGGAGGTGTTATTGATCTTTATTTGGAAAGCTCGAGTAACCAAATCGAAGGGTTTGAAGAGTACTATCAAATTATACAAGTTTCAGAACTGCAGAATCAAAGGTTATTTTTCTATAATTTTTATTAATTTCAAATTATTTTGATTAAAAATATGAATTTTTATACGGATGATTATTTGAATGATTTGATGCTTGCATGTTGTAGAGCTTGTTTTCCTGATGATTTTGATTTGTCATATGACTGATTTGGAGTTCAATAACATGTTCAAAATTGAGTTTGATTTTCAAATTTAGAAATTAGGGTTTATAATTCGTTTGAATGTTCTTGATTGAATTTGGGGGTTTCTTATTTCGGGATAGATAGATGTTCTAGAGGGGTGGGTTATGTTCCTTATGAAATTTGCAATCGATTCGTATAAGTCTTGTAAATCGATGAGGTCTGTAGAGGAGGGAGTTGTCATTTGAAGTTTACGTCGAGCTCGCCGGAAACCAGCGAACTTCTCGGCCAATTTTCGGCCAACTCAAGAATTATTAGGATGATTTGATTGCTGGTATAAGTTCCTGGTGGTATGTGCTTCAATACTGGATCTTGTGGTGGTGTGACTGTACCCGGACCGCCTTCTCCGGCGAGATAGGGTATTTTTCCGGCGACTGAACTGCAAAATTGCAGTTCAGTCCCTGAACTTTTGGGGACGATGAAGTTTAGTCCCTGTAGTTTCCAGAAGTTGCAGAAATAGGATTCCTATTTATAAAATATTTAAAAATCATATTTCTTATTTATTTTAATTATAAAAATTCGTTTTTAATTTCTGAAAATTCCAAAAATTATTATTTTAATTTCAAAAATTATTTTTAATTCAAAAATAAATCTGAATTAATTAGTTAATTAATTTTAGTTAATAATTAATTGATTAATTGGTCAATTAATTCGAAAATTAATTGATTAATTGATTTAATTAATTATTAATTGATTTTAATTAATTATGTAATTAGATTTAATTATTTATAAATGATTTAAAAATTCCGAAAAATAGTTTTGAGCTTTAAACTATTATTTTAAATTATTTTCAAGGCTCGATAATTATTATAAAATTATTTGAAGCCAAATTTGTCCAACCGAACCCTGTCTATTGCTTTAAAATTGACCCAATGACCCGTTTTGACTCCGAAAAATGTTTTAAAAATCATATTAAATACCCGAAAGACTGTTCAAGACCCGAGATTTCCTTATAAATGAAATTTCATTGATTGTTTGACGTGCTATGTGCTATATGTGACTTGTTTGTTTGACTGTCGGTCTATATGTTCAGTGTTTACTTATTTTTAGTATGACTTTCAATCCGTTAGTCGGATTTGGGTAAAACGAAGGGTAGATCGAAGTGTATACTGAATAAAATTATATGAGTTGAGTATTGATAGATACTTATGGTATGTGAGCCGAAGAGGCAAGACGTAGGAAAGGGAAATAGATAGTCGAGGAGTAGGAGATTGTGATTGGAAATTGGTGAAGTATAGCAAGCTAGTACCAGGCAAGTGTTCTGAACTTTCTCGAGATATATTATAGATTATTGATAGTTCTGTTTTATATTGCAAGTGCTTTGAAGCACTGAACCCTAAACCTTGATTTTAGTTATTGATCTTTGAACCATAAACCTTATTCTTTCTGAACCATTGATTGTTGAATACCCGAATACAAACCATAGATATACGATACTACTCCACAAATACATATAAACTAAATACCAACCACTGAATCAAATTCCTTACATATTCAAACTATTGTACCTTATGCATTGAAAGACCAAATCCTTGAAACTTTGAAACTTTGATTCCTTTGTTATCCAATTCTTTTATTACCTAACAGCCATTCTTTGAAATTGCCATATTGTTCCTTTGTGAAGATTGAAACCATCTCATTATTGGACATCCAATGTTGCTTATGATTCTATTTATTGCTTTACATTATTTATCTTGTTATTATGATAGAATTGAATTGTTTTATAAAATTGTGGATCAGATTCGTGGTCAGACCAGATTGGTGGTCAAGTTAGGCCAATGTGTGCCTTGGATCTAATAATTAGAGCAGAGCTGTGTGTCTTGCTCGGGGTTAATGCGTGATTGATCAGCAGCCTAACCTTGGTTTTTAAAATGAAAATATAATATCTAATTCTAAATCATTAATCATTGTTCACTTGATACCTTAACTCTTTTCACTTGATGATCATTATTATCAGTCTTTTCAATGTGACTTATGAGCTAGTTAGCTCATTTGTGCGATGTTGTTTATGTTCTTTTCCAGTTAAGAAGGAACCTGTTGGTATTAAGGATCCCCAATGCAGTACGAGAGCTAGGGGTCCAGGTTGATCGAGTTAAGCTAGCTGACAGCTTTTGGAATAGTTTAAGTTTATGAAGTTTGTAATAATGTTTAATATTCAGTTGTAAGTTTGAATAGTTGGGATTTGGGCGTTTGTAATATAAGTGTGTGTGTGTGTGGCTTGTGTGCATACTTTAACCTGTTGCGATCCGTGGTAGTTGGTAAGTAGGGTCACTGCATATTATTATTATCTTTATTATTGTTATAAGCAGGTTATGAATAAGGTGTGTGTGTGTGTGTGGACCCCAAACTTCTGACCCGGGTTTGGAGGGTGTCACAAAATTGCTAACTTGCGAGCCCTTACGTCACTAGGAGAACTAACTTGTGCAAAGAAGAGGAAAGGGTTGCACTTGGTTGCCTTCTCTTTTAGGTGGCGACTAGAGGTGCTCCATAGGATGCTTACTTGTGATTACAAGCTCCTAGAGGAGTTTCGTTAGTGAACTGCGACCGTGGCCCCTCTTGGAAGCTAAATGGCGACCCCTAGTTCTCTATTAACATTCCATGACTTAGAAATTATTCTAAGTTGCGTCTAAAACACCTGTGAAACCCAAGTTGTGATAAGTTGTGCACTGGTAAGACCTCTTGTCACAACTAAATGCCTTAGAACATTTTCAACATAGTAAAAATCTAAGCTGTGATTAAGAGGTAGAAACATGCACTTTTGACTTTAATTTTGCTCTAGTTTCCTCCTAGATTCTCCGGCTAGGTCAAGACCAATTCCTTTACTTAGATACTGAGTTGTATTTCAATGTTCTTGCTCTTACTAAGAAATGAAATGGTCTTAGTGACTCCTACTACAAGGTAGTGATCACTTTGACTTAGTTTATGTAGAACGCTTTAACCCTTAAACTGTCCCATCTTCAAGTCTTCTTTCGGAATCTTTGTATAAACTATATAACCTGTATATTTAGATACAATCCTCACTTAACAATTCTTCTAATGATAATACTCAGATTTCTTTCACAAACTACTGACGCCTATTGCAACTGCTCTGGTTCACAGATGACTAGCTTCAATTCAGGTCTTTGTCTTATATCCTTGATTACATTATAAAGCTTGGAACAACTTTATCCCTTCGAACACTGATTTTCAATAAATAATTATACTTTCAATGGAATCTCTTCTGGTACTCAGACAACGTCTTCGTTGTTACTACAATCTTGAATACTTCATTCACGATTCTTCACCGACGCTTGAACATATAAATGAACTCATTTCAGTGAGTATAACTTCAAGACTGCAGCTGTCTTCTTTAACCTTTGTCTTTACCCTATCTTCATTTCTTCAGATTCCTGTGCTTCGTACATTATCTATCTTCAATCAATGCAGATACACTAAAATCTTCTGGTGACACTTTTACACTGAATCTTCAACAATTCTGAAACCCTGAAAGTCTTTCATCTTTATTCTTCACTGAGACATAAACATATTAATGAACTTCTTTCAGTGACCTATAAACAGACTTCAAGTCTTCTTCTAATCTTTTGATTATTTGTATTTGCCTTGTCTTCATTTCTTTCTAATTTCTCTGTAGACGTAGTAATATTTACATGTCTTGTTCTAGCGTTGATTTATCATGTAAACTGTTCATACAGCTACGCATCTCAGCAACAATCTCCCCTATTATTGAGTATACAACAACGAAGGCAAAACCCAAAGCGAATAAACAAGAACAAGAAAATAAATGGCAATCACACAAGACAAAGATTTACATGGTTCGGAAATTCCTACTCCCCAAGCCACACTAATTTTTTATTGATCTCTCACAATTTATTGTGTTATGATTTTATAATTACATGAGTATTTATAAGAGAAGAAACCAGGCCTAAATCAAAATTTTAGTCACAATTATATAAAAGTATGTTTATAGGATGGACAAAATACTTGAATAATACACATACATATTCAAAAAACAAAAAGAAAAAGCAAATCAACATATGTAAACAAAATTCACTTACAATTTATGTAACACCCCCAGATCCGGGGTCGGGGATCCGGGTCGTCACGGTCTTTCTTTCCACAATATCACTTCACTTAATTAATAATAAATAACCTTATGCTGTGACCCCACACTAACACACACCACAACCCGTTATAGTCTCAGAGATGAAACTTAAATAAGTACAAGTCTTTGAATCCACAATTTAAAAGTTATTACAACCCAAAATGATTACTTGATAAATTTACAGTTAATTGCCATTATCTGCCACAAGTTATAATTATACATAATTGATTCTCAAAAGTAGATGGTCTGATCTACAATAGATCTACCTCTGCAGCTATAGCAGCTACAACATCAACGGGAAGACGCGGGACGCTTCCCACGCGCTTGCGCTGGGTCTGCTGGAGTCTGGCCATCTTTCCTAACTGTTGTTGTGTGATGAAAGAAGAAAGCAAGGGTGAGCAGCAAGCCCACCAAAATAATATGTATAATGATTTACAATATATGAGCCTACTCATAATACTCATGAAAGTCTTGGTCAAAAGAAATGAACCAAGTTTGATATCTTAATGCGATGAAGTCGCAAAATATTCAGTATATATACATATATACTTTTCAAAATATTGGAAGTCCTCTTCCATGCATAATATACACAAAGTCCCAGTGTATAACTGTATATAAAAAAATATCGTTGCAAGGTGATCTCATATATCTAACCTTGTCTCAACGTTTTTCTGAAAATCTTTGTCATTCATAAGACAATTATTAATTAGATATAAGTTTAAAAGATGAGGTTACCAAATACCCCAATATACTTATATCTTTCCCAATACTACTTGAACTACCACCGTTCAAGTTATAACCAGTTTCAAAAGTTCATCACATAGATGAGACTACAAGACAAGATTTGAATAGATTCAATCTTTGAAATATTATTGAATGAAATAAAGTTACGAGATACTTTATTTAGTCCCGATATATATATATCCACATATATATATCTCTTAAACATTTCCTGGAACCTCTGTTATGTAAAGTATGAACAGAGTTTGAAACATCCAATGAATTTTGGAAAGGAAAAGAATTTTGGCATAAACCAGATATCTTGCTGATCAGGCAAAGATACCAATAAGTAACCTTTTCTACTAGTAGATGGATGAATCCCCCACCGGTCATCACCCTGGCCTCATAAGGACCTTGTGCTGGACCGCCACCCGGCCTCTTACGCGTTGATGGACTGCCACCCAGCCACTTACACAATAATAGACCGTACCCCGGCCTGTCGCTTATGCCGACTCAATTAGATGGGCTTACTTCCCGAACATTGGGCAAGTAATCAATTCATTTACCAAAACTGCAACCTCGTTGCGAATATAAAATACACCACAGAGCCGGATTCCCCAGGTTTTGAGCGAGTATTTAAATCCCCTTAAAAAAAGGAAGATCTTAAATATAAAAATGAGTTTTGGGATCCGCTCTGACTTTAAAAATCATTTTGAAGACTCGAAAACACTTTATAGAGTGTTTGGAGTAAAGCTGATTTAATGAAGTAAATCAGTCCCTAGAATATTTAGAAAATGACTGAATATTATTAATTAAATAATATTCCCATAAAGAATAATCTTTATAAAAATAATTGAAGTAGAAGTATTAAAACTTATACTTGAAACGAGTATTAAATAACCAAAGATATACTTATATGAAAGTATTATCTTTATTTGAATAATCGAAAATAAGTTTGATTATTGACACCTTATTCTTTAATAAAATAAAGAATATACCTCAGCAAATAATCGGAGTCATAGATCCTCAAATGAATATTCAAATAATATCCATTAAATAATATAAACTGAGTCATAAGCCTTCGAATGAATATTCAAATAATATTCAATATATAATATAAAAGAGTCATAAGCCCTCGAATGAATATTCAAATAATATTCAAATAAATAAATAAAAGGAGTCATACGCCTTCGAATAATATTCGAAATAATATTCAATAATAAAATAAAGTTAAAGTTATCGAATAAACCTTATTCGATTAATAGTTTTGAAAACTATGACCATATATATATATATATAAGTATATATATATATATTTATATCCATATATACAAAATCTACTCGGGATCCTCGACTCCCGGTTTTAGAAAATATTTCCACCTTTGGGTCCCTATACTAAGGGTATATGCAAATTACCGCTATCCTCTAGCATAGGTATTATCAACGGAATCAACAGATATATATTGAAAGAATACGAAACAGGCATGCATATATATATATATATCATAGCAGCATGCTTCAATATATTGCAACATTTGCTAATTAACCAACATGCATCTATCGCAAGATAATGCAAGTACATATATACATCACAACAACAGTATAACGGGTAGAAAACTTGCCTGAGCGACTTGGGGTGATAAAAGGCTCGGGACGAGTCTGGTAACCTATAAACAACAAGTAAGTTGGAATTAAACCAAAATCACTTGTAAATCTATACTTTAACTAACTTAGACTCTAACGCTTGTTTTGCGCTCACTGATTCGCTTAAGTCACTCGGGTACCCTCGACTCCACCATTTTTAATAATTTAACCTTTACGAGTTTTAAAGCGATTCCTTCGCGAGTGTCTTACCAACTGCCTAACACACTTACCATAAATGTTTCATACATTAATTAACCCTTTTTGGTCTTTAACCTATGTTTCAAAGTAAGGCGAGGGGAAAAGTTTCGTTCGCGAAACGCCGTTACTTGAAACGGTCGTTTCTCCTAAACCGTGCATCGGAATCGAACGAACTACATATCAAAACGAAGATCGTAACATGAGCTATCTAAACATGGCAGTGGTCATAAACTAGCAGGGGGTTCTCGGGTCCTAATGCTATGCACAAAAACAGTCCAAAGAAAATCGGACGTTACGACGGCTATGTTTACGCGATTACCCAATTTTAAACAACTCCAAATCATCTCACAATCAACCCACAATCACAACCCGATTCCACCTCAAATCCAACATACAACCAACATCCATCCTTATCACATCATAACAATCCCAACCAATTCAATTTAATCATTCATACTTATGCCTAAACTTAACTTTAATCATACTTAAGTTCTTTTAAATCAAAACCACAACATTTACCATTCCATTTCACTACCATTCCAAATCCCAAACTCTAAATCACAACAACAAGCTACAATATCATCCTACTAATCAAAATCATCTTATAATATATAGGAACCTAGGGTTTGGAGATGGTATACCTTCCTTGAAGTGGTGGGAGGAGCTAGGAAGCCTTAAGAAGCTTTGAGAAGTCTTAAGAATGCTTGGATCTTCAAGAAAAACAAGAAAAAGTTCAAGTTAAAAACTTGAAAACACTATTCATTGTCTTCTTCTTTGATTAAATGAAGAAGATTGAGAAGGAATTAATGGCTTAAACTCATGATATAGTCCTAACTAAGCATGAAGATGATTAGGGAATTAACTCACCAATTTAGGAAGCTTGGATCTTTGATTTTGAATTTCTCCTCCATTTGCAATAGTAAAAGCCGAGAGCAAGCTTGATTGGATGAGAGAATGGTTTTTGTGTTTTGATGAAAATGATTTGCTTGGCTTGGTTGGCTTGTTTTTGTGTTTGATTTAGTAAATTACCTAGTTGCCCTTGATTTTGTGTGGTTAAAAAGTCACCACATCTCCTTCCTTTCTTGTCATGCCTATGTCATCCTCGTGATGTAATCCTCCCCTCCTTGTCCTCTTTCTATTGGTTGGATGACATCATTCCCACTAATCCCTTTGATTAACTTCCTAATCGTTTGCCTAATGACCGCTGATCTGTTATACGGTTCGCTTAACTTTTATTTTCGTTTATCATTTGAGGGATCATACCCGAGATCTTATTACTTAGGTTCCCTTAACCTTTCTCAATATATTGTATTCCTTTTATGATCCTCTCTTATAATCCTTTAATTTAAATCCTTTTTATCCTATTACCTTATACTCGATTCTTTCCGTATCTAGTGGATTTTCGGGAAAAATCAAAGTGTTCGGATTTGGATTCTGACGATCTTTACATACACTTATATACCACATAGAGTACTAATAATATCCCATAAGATCCATAACAGAACCCCTACATAGCGTGGCATGAAAAGTTTTCTCGTTCAGCAAAAACACTATTCATAAGGGTTTCAAAATTTCTCAAAAATTGGGGTTATTACAATTTATACACTCTCTCTTTCAATTTGAAGCTGATTCAAGGAATTTATGGTTATAGTTTGAAGTATTACATTCACTACTATAACTAATCCATAGCATTTCATCGGGGGTACTCATTCTGAAAGAGGTAAGTTGTTCAATTCTCTTATAATTTTCTGATTGTTAGAGAAAAATTTAATGTTAGATTGATCATTGAATGTAAATTAATGCGGAAATGGATCTAAAAAAAGTTCAGATATGTTTTGTTTATACAAATATGGGTGATTTTTACAGAAAGGGGGAATGATATGTATTAGCATGTACCTCTGTACTTTGTTAAAGTTCAATTGCTCATTATGTGATAATTATAATTGTTATAGTTATTATTATATATTAGTGAATTTTTTTTGCTTACTTTGTTCAAATTATACAGTTTCTACCATTGCCGTTTAATGTAAACTATGGTAGTCACCTCCCTGCTGAGGGTAAGTTGTTAGGACCCTTGGCTTGAATATTGTTTGAACGGGAAAATATCTGAGAAACTCTAAAAGCATCCAAGATTTGTCTGATATGATGTCTTTCTACTTAATGAAGCCCTACCACATGGTTCTACTGGAATATGAAGGAGGAGCACACTTCAATTTTCAATTATATAATCCGTATGCGGTGGAAACGAAATATACAGAAGTTGCATGTGATTCTGACTTGATGTGGACTGATAAAGATCTAGAAAGACTCAGTACCACTTTCTCTTATAAGCAAAAACTAATTTTTGCACTTTTCATCATATACTTATTCAAGGAAAACATTTGTTGGGCACATCATTTACAGAGGTAACAAATAGACGTTAATATTTAGATATTTATTTTAAAATATTGTGGTTTTTTTATTGTGTTGGCCCTAATACTTTTGTACTTTCTAGGTTGTCAATTCAGATATTTGCGACAAAATTGGGTAATTAGAAAAGTCTTTAATCATTGCATTTTGTTTTGAAGATCAAGAATGGCCTATCCATGTAAAGTGGGTTCATGACACATTATTGTTTACTAATGAGTGAAATTGGTTTATTGAAGATGCAAAAATTAAAATTGGTGATACCATTGCTTTCCAGCAGACAACCGAAGCATTGAAGTTTAAAATATGTGTTTTTGATAAATCTGTCATTCCAAAAGAGGGAACTTATGGAGGTATCTTGTCATTAACAGTTTCTGATAAAAACTTGAGATTTTGAAATTGTTTCCATTGTTGGAGTTTAACAAGTGAGGCAGATGATGTTTAGCATTATGTCAAGTTTTTTAAGGTCATTACAGATCATACGTTAGAGTACGGGGCACTGGTATGTTTGTTTTTTGTTTTTGGTTTATAAGGAGTCAATCACTAAAATGAGGTCTTGCAGCAATTAATAACCTTACTATCTAGGAAGTACCACATGTGTTTTACCATCATCATTGTACAAAACTTTCCAATAACTTAAAGATCTTTCTTGGTGGTGGAATGAGTGTAAAATTTAAATTCTGTTTTACGGAGAAGAAGATTTATGGGATGAATCAGTTTTTACGGAAGTACGTTTTACGGGAGGGTTATATTATATTTTTTAAATATATAGGTAATTCAGACTTTCAGATTTCTGTTTATGATACGGAATGCATAAATCACCTTCGTAATTGTTATGGAACTTACCGCTTTGAAGATTTCATGTTTCTTTCATGTTCTGAAGAAGTAATTGAGATTGATGATAGTTTCGATGTAATATCATAAGCACTTAATATTTTCTATGTATGATATCAATAAGATACAGATGGTTTATTCGTTTGTGTCATGGTACTTTAAGTGATAGTATTCAAGGGAATTCCCGAAATACGTTTTTTTATAAAAGTCTTTTTGTGTTTAATATTTGAACTTGTTTACATTTGGTCATAAATTTGTACATTTGGGAGTATTTGGATGATGATTTTGGGAGAGAATATTGGTTGTCAAAGACTCACTCCCAGATAAATGCTTATGATGAGAGATATAGAGATTTGCAGTTACCAAAGTTTTTGGTAACTAATTTGCAGTTATTTAACTGCATATTATAGACCATGCAGACTGATCAATGTTTGGTGTTTATATAAGGGAAAGGTAAATGACCTCACACATATAAACACATTAACAGAAACACCCTATCTTATAACTTCTCTTATATAACGTCAAAAATGACTTCACGCAGTGCAAAGCGGAAACGATGGTCAGGGATTAAAAATGTGGCAATGGAAGAGTTGCACAAATTGGATGTCACTTGTGCAGATTTCAACACTGATTTGGAAGATGCAAATATTTTCTTCTCAGAGTTGTATGCATCCATCGAAAGTAGGCAATATTATTTGTTTGCTCGTTCGGTTGGCCTCCGGGAACAGTTAAAGTATTCTTTATATGTATATTTCTTTTCATGTCTTACCAATTTCTGGACGTGTGTTGAATAATTTTGTAACACTCCCAGATCCGGGGTCGGGGATCCGGGTCGTCACGGTCTTTCTTTCCATAATATAACTTAACTTAATTAATAATAAATAACCTCATGATGTGACCCCATACTAACACACACCACAACACATTATAGTCTCAGAGATGAAATTGAAATAAGTACAAGTCCTTGAATCCACAATTTAAAAGTTATTACAACCCAAAATGATTACTTGATAAGTTTACAGTTAATTGCCATTATCTGTCACAAGTTATAATTATACATAATTGATTCCCAAAAGTAGAATGCCTGATCTACAAATAGATCTACCTCTGCAGCTATAACAACTACGATATCAACAGGAAGACGCGGGACTCTTCCCACGCGCTTGCGCTGGGTCTGCTTGAGTCTGGCCATCTTTCCTAACTGTTGTTGTGTGATGAAGAAATAAAGCAAGAGTGAGCATTTCAGCTCGCAAGATATTATATAATGTAAACAATAATGCAAGTATCTAAATGGATAACTTACTAGAACCCCTTATCAAGTGTAAGGTAATTACTTACTGGATATAAGCTTAAAGGAAGATGAAATTACCAATTACTTCACTATACTTATACCATTTTAGAAAACTACTTGAACTACCACTGTTCAAAGTATAATAAGTTTTTGAAGTTCATCCCATAGGTGAGACCACAAGTTAAGACTTAAATAGATTAAATCTTTGAAATATTATTGAATGAAATGAAGTTACGAGATACTTTATTTAGTCCCGATATATATATCCTGTTAGGAATATATGTGCATTAGTTTGATGATATGTTTAACAAAACACTTAAGTAGAAAACTAGTGTTTGTAGCCTCAACGGATAAGACCATTTTGGCTATCCGTTGATGGTGTAGCTTTACTTAGAAATAAGTCTAGTGTTGTAGCACATTTCAGTCTCTGAATTTGAGATATAATTTTTAAATGTTGAGGGAAATTATAAGTCATGTTGACTACTAGAGGATATGCAGATAGGAAGGCCAATTGTAAATATTTCATGCCTTGTAATTTTGTATAAATGAAAATGGTGTCAACGGATAACTTAAAGACCTTCAACGGATGAGAAACAAAGCTTCAACGGATGTCTCTAAAGCTTCAACGTATAACATCCTTCAACGGATGAGTGCATCAACGGATAGAGCTTCAACTGCTAACACATCAACGGATAAAGCCATCAACGGATGAAGGCTTCAACGGATGTTCTGTTAAATAGCAGTTGACAAGTGGTAGTTGTACCTACAAACAGAGGCACATGGGTTGACAGAGACAACTGAGATGTGGTAGCCTATTTCAGGAACATCAGAAAAAGCAGCCGTTCTACTCTAGTACAAACAGGCAATAGTCAACAATGCACTGGAGTAAAAATGGAAAAGAAACAAGTGGAGAACTTATTTTATTATTGTATTTTTATCTTTGTCTTCACTTGTAAACTTGGTGATATATAAACCAAGCAGCAGCTAGTAATTAGATATGAATTTTTCCAGAGCTGTTTAGAAAAATCTTGAGAGAAAAATTATCTAGTTTGTACTAGGACGCAGCTGTGATCAACTTCTTGAATCACAGATTTTCTGAAATACCATCTCTGGTGGAACAACAATCCACCAGAAAAGTTTTTAAGGTCTGTTGTGTTCTTTACATTAGTGTTTGAATATATCTCTGTCTGTATTAGCTTAAAGCAATTCATACACTTGTTTATCTTAAACACATAGCCTTTGAAACTGCTCAAAACTTGAAAAAGTTTTGAGATTTACATTCAACCCCCTTCTGTAAATCTCATTGTTAGTTCATTAGGAATAACATATCCACATATATATCTCTTATACATTTCCTGGAAACCTCTGTCATGTAAAGTATGAACAGAGTTTGTAATATCCAATGAATTTTGGAAAGAAAAGAATTTTGGCATATACCCGATATCTTGCTGATCAGGCAAAGATACAAATAAGTAACCTTTTCTACTAGTAGATGGATGAATCCCCCACCGGTCATCACCCTGGCCTCATTAGGACCTTGTGTTGGACCGCCACCCGGCCTCTTACACGTTGATGGGCTGCCACCCAGCCACTTACACTTTGATAGACCGTATCCCAGCCTGTCACTTATGCCGACTCAATTTGATGGACTTACTTCTCGAACGTTGGGTAAGTAACCAATTTATTTATCAAAATAGCAACCTTGTTGCTGTTTATAAAATATACCACAGAGCCGGATCCCTCAGGTTTTGAGCGAGTATTTAAATCCCCTTCGAAAGGAGGATCTTAAATATAAAAATGAGTTTTGGGATCCGCCCTAACTTTTAAAATCATTTTGAAGACTCGAAAACATTTTTAAGAATGTTTGGAGTAATGCTGATTTAATAAAATTCCCATAAAGAATGATCTTTATACAAATAATTGAAGTAGAAGTTTTAACACTCATACTTGAAATGAATATTAAATAACCAAAGATATACTTATACGAAAGTACTATATTTATTTGAATAATCGAAAATAAGTTTGATTATCGAAACATTATTATTTAATAAAATAAAGAATATTATTTAGTAAATAATCGGAATATTCATTCAAGGACTTATGACTCTGTTTATTCTATTTAATGAATATTATTTTGTAAATAATCGGAGTCATAAGTCCTCGAATGAATATTCAAAATAATATTCATTAAATAGAATAAACAGAGTCATAAGTCCTCGAATGAATATTCAAAGTAATATTTATTAATAAAAATAAAGTTATCGAATAAACCTTATTCGATTAATAGTTTTGAAAACTATATCTATATATATATATATAATATATAATATACTCGGGAACATCGACTCCCGGTTTTAGAAAATGTTCGCCTTTGGGTCCCCTATACTAAGGGTATACGCAACTACTGCTTATCTCTAGCATAGGTATTATGCAATTATAAGAATTGAAATCAACATATAGATATCAAGATTATGAAACATACATGCATATAAACCATATTAGCATGCTCCAATATATCGCAAGATTTGCTAATTAACCATCATGCATCTATCACAAGATAATGCATATACATGTATACATCACAACAACAGTATAACGGGTAGAAAACTTGCCTGAGTGTTTCCGGATAGAATTAAGCTTAGAGTGGGTCTGATAACCTATGAAAAACAACATAAGTTGGAATTAAACCCCGGTCACTTAAGAAACTAGACTTTAACCAATTGAACCTTAATGTTCGCTTATGCGCTTAACGGTTCACTTAAGTCGCTCGAGTACCCTCGGCTCCACCATTTTTAATAAATTAACCATTAAGAGTTTTAAGGAGATTCTTTCGCGAGTACCCTACCAAATGCCTAATACACTTTATATAATTGTTTCATACTCCAATTAGTCATTTAAGGGCCTTAACCAAGGTTTCAAAGTAAGGCGAGGGGTAATGGTTCGGTCGCAAAATGCCGTTACTTAAAACGGTCGTTTCTCCTAAACCGTACATCAGATTCAAGCGAACCACATATCAAAACGAAGCTCGTAACATGAAATATCTAATCATGGCAATGGTCAAAACCTAACAGTGAGTTCACGTGTCCTGATGTTAAGAACAATAACAGTCTAAAGTAAATCGGGCATTACGACGGCTATGTTTACGCGATTACCAAATTTTATACTACTCCAAATCAATCCACAATCAACCCTCAATCATTATTACAACCAAACTCCATCCATACACTACTACAACAGCCCCAAAATCTCAAGATTTCCAATTTATACTGCTTCTCAATCATGAACTAAGAGCTTACTTAAGTTCATTAACTAATAATCAAGATTTACAACTCCAAAAATATCACAAAACCAACCAATCTCTAAATACACAATAATCATGCCTCTCATGAACTATACTACTCATAATAAGCTCTTAACATTCAATAATAATGCTAGGTTAAGAGATTATACCTTCCTTGAGAGTAGGAGTAACTAATGAGCTTGAAACAACCTTGGAAAATCCTTACTAAAGCTTTATCTAAACAAAAACACAAGATCAAAATTTCAAGTTCTTGAAAAACACTATTCACTCTCTTCTTCCATGAATTATAGGAAGAGATTGTGAATGAATTTGAATCTTAGATTCATAGGATATCTATATCTATGTACAAGGAACCTTAGATAATTACCTCACTAATTAACAAAGCTTGGAACTTGAATTTGAGTTTTCTTTCCTTTGAAAAAGAAAAGAGGCCGAGAGCTTCTTCTTGAATAATGAAAGTCAACTTGTGTTTTGTGATTTGTGATTTGTTTTGCTTGGTTGTTTTGCTTTGGTTTTGATTAATTAACCTTTTAACCATGGTAAATTTTGTGTGGTTTATAATCAACCAACACTTCCTTCCCTTTTTGGTCATGCTCATGTCATCTTCCTATGTCATCTTCCCACACTTGTCCTCTTCTTGTTGGTGTGGTGACATCATCATCACTAACCTCTTTGATTAACTCCTAATTACTTGGCTAATGACCGCTGATCTGTTATACGGTTCGCTTAACTTTCATTCTCGTTTATCGTTTGAGGGATCATACCCGGGATCTTATTACTTGGGTTTCCTTAACCTTTCTCAATACATTATATTCCTTTTATGATCCTCTCTTATAATCCTTGAATTTAAATTCTTTTTATCCTGTTACCTTATACTCAATTCTTTCGGTATCTGGTGAATTTTCGGGAAAAATCCAAGTGTTCGAATTTGGATTCTGACGATCTTTACATACACTTATATACCATATAGAGTACTAATAAGATCTCTAAATAACAGTAAAAGAACCTCTACAAAGTGTGGTATGAAAAGTTTTCTTATTCAGTATAATCAGCAAAAACACTATTCATAAGGGTTACAAAAAGTTCAAAATTTTGGGGTTATTACAAATTTTATCCCTCTCCTTTATAGCAACATAGAAGATATTTTGCAGAATGGATCAAGGAAAAAACGTGGAGAATGTAACGCCCCCAAATCCGGGGTCAGGGGATTTTATCGTCACTATGAAACCTCAATCCAAATTAACCTGTTTAATTAATATACAAATGCCAGCGGAAGATAATTATTATTTATGACCCCAAACTACTCCAAGATCTTTTAAGATTACAGTTCTAGAAATAAGAATTCCAAATTCCATAAATAATCTTCACTTCCTTTTAAAACTCTTTTCAACAAATTCCAATTCAATACTAACCCGCTAGTATAACTTCGAAAAGAAGTATACTAGGCCCAACTATAAAATAACACAATCATAATATAATATAATATAAACAACTTTATACAATAAAACTTATAGTAGCCCGCAAACCCTGGACCAACCACCTTCCAATAGCTTCTTCTTTGCTTCCTCGAATTAGGCAGTGTTAGGTCACACAACATTATAGAAGGGGGTTGAATACAATGTAGAATACAATCAAATCGATTTAGAACACAAATAATAGAAAACAAATGTATTCGATATAATAAACTCTGTTACAATGGAACTGTTCTCTCTCAGTGATGAACAAATATCACGAGAGCTGCTAGGTTACAATGTATGATCTTCTCGATGATCGTAACACATATAGTGTAAACCTATGTCTGTGTTTATATAGACACATAGTTACAAGATAACTTCTAATTAATATGGAATATAATTCTGTCTCCTAAAATATATCAATTAGATATCTTATAATTCTTCTAGTCTTCTAACTATTTCCATGTATATCTTCTTCTGTATTAGTCTCAATCTTCTTTCCTGTAAATCAGCTTCCTTCCTTAACTGTTAGTCCTCCAGTACTTAAGTTCTGATATCCATCTTCTGATATTATCTTCTGATAATCTAAGTCCTGATATCCTTAAGTCCTGACTTCCAGTAAGTCATGATTCCTGGTAAGAACTGATATTTCCTGTTTGTTAAGATCTGAAAACTAAACATGAAACATATTAGACATGACATCTCAAATATATCCAACAATCTCCCCCAACTTGTAAATTATGCAAGAATGTACAAGTTAATAGATTTGATGATGTCAAAAACATTTAAGTTCAAATGCAATAAGAGTTTAATAAGACTATTAACTACAACTTACAAAACATCCAACTTTACCAACATCACTGAATCAATCTGAATCCATAATGATTCTTAACAAAAATCATTTATCAGATTATCTTCAGCTTTCCTCAGAACTTCAGCTAACTGTGCTTTGACCTGCATCAGTTCTTCTTCTTTACTATCACCAATTTGATAAATGGCTGTTCTGAGAGCTTGAATGGATGTTCTTTCAAGTCCATCACCAAGTCTGATAACCTTAGGATGTGAAGAGTTTTAATTATAATTATAACATAAGCATCTTCCTTTCAGAATAACTTCCACCTTACCAGAATTCTTTAGCTTAGGAATTTCTCTTCCATCACCTTCAGTAATCATTGGACTGTAATGAGAATTCTTTGTACCAGAGATTCTGAATAGATCTCTTATAGCCTTCAAATGTATTCTGACCATCTTCTTGTAACATTAGATTTTATTTCCAGAAGATAGTGAATATGTTGAAGCTCTCTGACAGACTTCTTTAGTACATCAGTATCAGCTAGTCTATAAGTCCTTCCATCATTGAGAAATAAGATCAATTTCTCTTTTAGATTCTCTTTTCATGAGCATCTATCATAATTTGAGCAGACAACACCTTGTCAAGGTGCCTTTGTTTAATTTGTTCATATGGTTTATCTGTCAACATGAAAGGATCTCTTAGAGTAACCTCTACTCCTGTTCGAATCTTCTCTTCGTCAGAACCTAATCCAGCTCTATCTCTAGGCTGCTTGGCTCTCAACCCAAATGTAGCGAGTTGATTAATCATGAGATTGGATTTTGGTTCAACTGGAGTAGATTTCTTCCATAACAGCTTCTTCTTATCGGTAATTGTCATTTTATTCAAGTCAGCTTGAGCATTTTCAGTAGTTGATATCTTGATAGCTTGATCAGAATTTGTTGTTTCTTCTATACCTTGCTGTCCTTTATTCTAAACAACAATTTGAGCAGTGTCAGAGGTTGTTTTATATTCTTTAATTATCTTTCTTCTTTTCAGAATTTGAACAGTTTCATCTTCAACAAGATTATCATCAGTTACTTGAACCATTTTGCACACTGGTTTCATCAGATCTTGAGAAGTTTTGAAGTCCAGTGGCTTGGTAGGTTCATCAACTTTTCCTTTCCCTTTGTCTTTGGGATCACTCTCAGTTTGTGATCTATTCTTGAACTTTGAAATTTCAGAATTTGACTTTTCCTTGATCACAATGCCTTTTTCCTTAGGCCTTGGAGGTATCTTTGCATTAGAAGCTTTAGACTTAAGATTTGTCTTCTCAAAAGCAAATCTAGCTTCTTCCTCCTTGAGAGTTTCTAAATCCATTCCTGGATTGTGTTTCAAAAATAATCTTCTTGATATCTCCTCATCAAGTGTCTGGATTTTAGGATCTTTGTAATAAACAGTAGTCTGCTTCCCCTTTAACTTCAGAGTTTACAAAAACTTCTAAGAGTCTTCAGATTATGACTGAATCTGAAATATCAAAACTTGACATCAGACTTTGTTTATCAACACTTGACTTCAGTCTTTGAGCATTCACAACATCAGAACTTGACTTGTTCTGAATAGAAGATTTTCCTTGAACTTTTCTTTGACCTCTGCTCTTTTCAGAGTTTCTTTGGTCATCACCTTTATCATCCTTTTTCTTCAGTTCATAAGTAGGTGAGCTTTTGGACTTAACTACCTTTTCCCCTTTTTTGGCATCATCAGGAAGTAAGAGAGAAAGAAGAAGTTCAACTGAAGATTGGATTTCTTCCAATTGAGCTTTCTGAGAAACTTGGTTAGCCAGGACCTCATCAATTTGGGCCTGTTGCTTCTCTTGAATCTTCTCAATGGATTCAATTTTCTCAAGAGTAGGTCTGATATATCTGTTCTTGTCAAGCTTAAGCTGTAGATCTAGCTTATCAGCATGTTCCTTTAGTGTATCAACCTTCTCAAGAGTAGAAGTATGTAGACCTTGAAGATGTTTTGTAGACAGAGCTGTGATCTTGAGTTGTGTCTTAAAATCAGAATTTATAAGCAACTCATCAGCTCTTGCAATATGCTCTGTCAGAACTTTAGAACATCGAATAAAATCTGATTCATTCCACTTCTTGGTCCACTCAACACCTCTGTGAGTATCCTCCCAAGGAATAGGTGCTTCCTTTTCAACAAATTTGTAATAACCCCCAAAATTTTGAACTTTTTGTAACCCTTATGAATAGTGTTTTTGCTGAATGAGAAAACTTTTCATGCCACACTATGTAGGGGTTCTGTTATGGATATTCTGAGATTTTATTAGTACTCTATATGGTATATAAGTGTATGTAAAGATCGTCAGAATCCAATTTCGAACACTTTGATTTTTCCTGGAAATCCACTAGATACGGAAAGAATTGAGTATAAGGTAACAGGATAAAAAAAAGGATTTAAATAATAGGATTATAAGAGAGGATCATAAAAGGAATATAATGTATTGAGAAAGGCTAAGGAAACCCAAGTAATAAGATCTCGGGTATGATCCCTCAAACGAGAAACGAGAACGAAAGTTAAGCGAACCGTATAACAGATCAGTGGTCATTAGGCAAACAATTAGGAAGTTAATCAAGGAGGTTAGGGATGATGAGGTCATCCAACCAATAAGAAGAGGGCAAGTAAGGGATGATGACATCTTAAGCATGCCATAAGGGGAAGGAGGTGTGGTTGATTTAAAACCACACAAAGTTCAACGTTAGAAAGGTAATTAACAAAAAAAAAAACAAAACAAAAATAACAAGCTAAGCTAAACAAATCAAAAACACAAAATCATTTCATTTCTCCCACATTGCTCTCGTCTTTTTCTCATTTCAAGGAGAAGAATTTTCAAAATTCAAGTTCCAAGCTTCCTAAATTGGTAAGATAATTATCTAGTACTCCTTATGCATAGTTATGGCTATTATATAAGTTTAAGCCTCCAAATCATTCACAATCTTCTCCAAGAAATCAATGAAGAAGACAATGAATAGTGATTTCAAGGTTTTTAACTTGTTTTTTCTTGTTTTTCCTTTAAGATCCAAGCATCCCTAAGTCATCTCAAGGCTTCTTAAGGCTTCCTAGCTACTCACATCACTTCAAGGAAGGTATATCATCTCCAAACCCTAGCTTTAATTTGTATATTAGGATGATTTTGGTTGTTATGGTAAAAGAGTATCTTAATGCTTGTAGGTTTAAAGTTTGGGTTGGAATGGTAGTGAATTGAATGTTGAAATCTTATGGTTTGGTTAAAGGACTTAACTATAGTTTAAATTCAAGTTTAAGAATAAGTATAAATTGTTAATATTGAGTTGATTGGGGCTGTTATGATGTAGTGTGGATGGATGTTGGTTGTGTGAATGAATTGGGATTGATTGGTGGTTGAATTGGAATGGTATAAAATTGGGAAATCGCGTAAACATAGCCGTCGTAATGTCCGATTTACTTTAGACTGCTTTTGTTCATAACATTAGGACCCGAGAACTCCCTGCTAGGTTTTGACCATTGCCATGTTTAGATAGTTCATGTTACGAGCTTCGTTTTGATATGTGGTTCATTTGATTCCGATGTACGGTTTAGGAGAAACGGCTGTTTTAAGTAACGACGTTTCGCGAACGAATCATTACCCCTCGCCTTACTTTGAAACCTTGGTTAAAGACCTTAACGGACTAATTGGAGAATGAAACAATTATGTTAAGTGTGTTAGGCAGTTGGTAAGACACTCGCGAAAGAATCTCCTTAAAACTCGTAATGGTTAATTTATTAAAAATGGTGGAGCCGAGGGTACTCGAGTGACTTAAGAGAATCAGTAAGCGCAAAGCGAGCGTTAGAGTCTAATTTGGATAAAGTATAGATTTACAAGTGACTTTGGTTTAATTCCAACTCACATGTTGTTTATAGGTTACCAGACTCGTCCCGAGCCATTCATAACCCCCAGTCGCCCAGGCAAGTTTTCTACCCGTATAACTGTTGTTGTGATGTATATGTGTATATGCATGATCTTGCGATAAATGCATATTTGTTATTAGCAAATTCTTGCGATATATTGTAGCATGTGATATGGTATATATGCATGCCTGTTTCATATTCTTGATTTATATATCTGTTGGTTCAAATGCTTATAGTTGCATAATACCTATGCTAGAGATAAGCGGTATTTGAGTTTACCCTTAGTATAGGGGATCAAAAGGTGAACATATTTCTAAACCGGGAGTCGATGTTCCCGAGTATATTATATATATATATATGAATAGTTTTCAAAACTATTAATCGAATAAGGTTTATTCGATAACTTTATATTATTTAATGAATATTATTTGAATATTCATTCGAGGACTTATGACTCTGTTTATTATATTTAATGATTATTAATTGGATATTCATTTGAGGATGTATGACTCACTTTATTTTATTTAATGAATATTATTTATAATATTCATTCGAGGTATTATGACTCCGCTTATTATTTAATAATATTCTTTATTTTATTAAAGAATAATGTTCGATAATCAAACTTATTTTCGATTATTCAAATAAAGATAGTACTTTCATATAAGTATATCTTTGGTTATTTAATATCCATTTCAAGTATGAGTTTTAAAACTTCTATTTCGAATATTTTTATAAGGATTATCTTTATGAGAATATTATTTAAATAATAATATTCAGATATTTCTAATATATCGGGACTGATTTATTTTAATAAATCAGTAGTACTCCAAACATTCTTAAAAATGTTTTCGAGTCTTCAAAATGATTTTTAAAGTTAGATTGGACCCCAAAACTCATTTTTATATTTAAGATCTTCCTTTCAAAGGGGATTTAAATACTCGCTCAAAACCTGGGGGATCCGGCTCTGTGGTGTATTTTACATTCGCAACGTGGTTGCTGTTTTGAGAAAACAATTTCATTACTTGCCCAACATTCGGGAAGTAAGTCCATCTAATTGAGTCGGCATAAGCGACAGGCCGGGGTACGGTATCAAAGTGTAAGTGGCTGGGTGGAAGTCCATCAACGCGTAAGAGGCCGGGTGGCGGTCCAGCACAAGGTCCTTATGTGGCCAGGGTGATGACCGGTGGGGGATTCATCCATCTACTAGTAAAAAGGTTACTTATTGGTATCTTTGCCTGTTCATACTGTACATAACAGAGGTTCCAGGAAATGTTTAAGAGATATATATGTGGATATATATATCGGGACTAAATAAAGTATCTCGTAACTTTATTTCATTCAATAATATTTTAAAGATTGAATATATTCAAGTCTTAACTTGTGGTCTCATCTATGGGAGGACCTTTTGAAACCTATAATACTTTGAATAGTGGTAGTTCAAGTAGCTTTATAAATGATATAAGTATAGTGAAGTATTTGATAACTTCATCCCTTGTTTTTGCTTATATCCAGTAAGTAATTATCTTTCACCTGATAAAGGTTTCCAGCAATTTATCCATTTAGATGCTTGCGTTATTGTTTACACTATATATTATCTTGCGAGCTGTAATGCTCACTCTTGCTTTATTTCTTCTTCACACAACAACAATTAGGAAAGATGGCCAGACTCAATCAGATCCAGCGCAAGAGCGTGGGAAGCGCCCCGCGCCTTCCCGTTGAGATCATAGCTGTTATAGCTGCAGAGGTAGATCTATTTGTAGATCAGACCTTCTACTTTTGGGAATCAATTATGTATAATTATAACTTGTGGCAGATAATGGAAATTAATTGTAAACTTATCAAGTAATTATTTTTGGGTTGTAATAACTTTTAAATTGTGGATTCAAAGACTTGTACTTATTTCAATTTCATCTCTGAGACTATAACGGGTTGTGGTGTGTGTTAGTGTGGGGTCACAGCATGAGGTTATTTATTGTTAATTAAGTGAAGTGATATTGTGGAAAGAAAGACCGTGACGACCCGGATCCCTGACCCCGGATCTGAGGGTGTTACAGAAATGGTATCAGAGCTATGCGTTATAAACCTCAGAGATGATGCGACGATATAATAACAAACTCACAAAGATAATAAGAACTCTTGCCAAGTTCATGGTCGGACTACTTAAAGTAGCGCTGACAGTTAAAACCCTTACGGGAACCCTTATAGTTATCATGATAGTAACTTAGCTCGTTTAATGTGTAGGCGCATGAGATAGAGGACCCTGAGATGTTCGGGCGTGAGCATGATGAGGCACTGCTAGATGTCGAGGATCAGGAGGAGCCTGAAATGGAGGAGGATGAGGAGGACCCCTCAGAGGAGTCAGAGACAGAGGTTGTTGCGATTTCAGATGAGGAGGACCCGGATGAGGTCCCAGTGGCTGAGGAACATGTCAGAGCTATGGTAGTGTACACTGATACCCCTTTACCCTCACTCCCTGTGGTCAGAGCTCCTATCCCTCCACTACCATCCTGGAGCACTTATGATGACAGCTCTGAGACTGATACTCCCGAGCCTAGGCAGACCGAGGAGGCACCCCGAGCGGCTCCGGATTCACCACCTCTCGACCCTGCCCACATGCAGTCTTTGTTAGCCCACGGCTATGTTCAGGATGTACTGAGGACCCGAGTGGCTGTTGCTGAGGCCCGACTGGATGAGGCCAGGAGGGAGTTGGATGCGGAGAGGGCGGGTAGGCGTACCCGAGCTTATGAGACCAGGGTTGCTATACCCCGATCCTTGAGGAGGGAGCTGACGGGGATAGAACTCACGTCCCGAGCGAGACTCAGATCACTCCAGGGGGACAGGCATGGTAGGATCTCCAGGCGGCAGGCCGACTATATCTTCCGTCGTGCGATGGAAAGGGTATGGGAGCTGACCCGCTCCGGTGTGTGATTCAGGACTGACGATGGGATAGTCTAGTTGTCTAGTTAGTCGAGGCCTTAGTAAGAGCCAATTTTCCGGGATAGTTGACTTGTATATAGCATCCCTTTTTCTGACTAGACGGATAGACTAGTGTGTATCACTTTTGGGACAGATGGCTGTAGCACTGTTGTATTTTTGACCAGATCAAACTATGTATTTCTCGTATTATGTATATATTTGTTTCCTTTCGGTTCAGTTCCTTAGTGGCGAGATCAGTGTTTTTATCATTATTATTACTGCACTTCTTATTAGAACTGTCATAAAACATTAGAATTGCGAGATACATTCTCCCCATTATAGAGCTGTGCAAGGCACAATGTTGTGCATGATTGTGACCTAACGTTGAATTTCCCAATAATTTTTTTTATTATCAGTATCATGCCGCCAAGAAAGATTGGAACTAGGGCGAACCCTGGATCTGAGGACCAGGGAAGCCATAACCAGGACGATAGGAACCAGGAACACAGTGAAGAGGAAGACGAGGATTATGTTGAACAGGATGACTCCCTGTATGAAGAGGAGGAGGAGACATATGATGTTGAGGGATTTGAGATAGAGGCTGAGGTAGGAGAAACTGAGGTTGAGCAACCAATACCAAACCCAGGCATGGACCCCATGGGCCAGTTCATGCAACTACTAAGGCAGAACTTGGAACGTCAACCCAACCCACCCCCTCAAGGAAATAACAATGCTGTGGCAAACTCTTTCAGGGCTTTTAAGTCCCTTAAGCCCCCTGAGTTCCACGGATCAGCCGACCCAGTTGAGGCAAGGGCATGGTTAAAGGAAATGGAGAAATCCTTTGAGATTTTGAGTACCGATGAGGCACAGAAGACTGTATTTGCTACCTACCTTCTGAAAGGAGAGGCCAACTACTGGTGGGAGGCCAAGAAAAACATGGAGACAGATGCTATCATAACCTGGGAAAGATTCAGTCAGTTGTTTCTGGGAAAATATTTCCCGAGGTTTATGGAAAACCAGATGGAGCTCAAGTTCTTGGAGCTAAAGAAGAATAACTTATCTGTAGCAGAGTATGAAGCGAAATTTACTGAGTTATCAAGGTTTGTGCCGGAGTTTGTGAGCACCGAGGAAAAGAAAGCTAGGAGGTTTCAGCAGGGACTGAAACCGTGGATTCAGAATAGGGTGGCAATCCTTGAGCTTACGGATTATGCCACTCTGGTGCAAAAGGCAACAATTATAGAAGCCGGAAGTGAACAGATGCAGAAGGAAAGAGAGAATAAGGGAATAAAGAGGAAAAGTATGAGCATGGGTGGGGGTTCCGCAGGAAGGAGCTTCCCAACTAGATTTAATCGAGGAGCATTGTCCCTACCGGGAAAGAACACTGGGTTTAAGCGGCCAATGAGCGTGAATGTGAGCCAGAGCGGCCAGAAGTCAAGAATGTCCTATTCCAACCAGTCTCGACACCCATTGCCAGCCTGTAACACTTGTGGAAGGATGCATTCTGGGGAGTGTAAAGGAAAGCCGGTAATCTGCTTCAAGTGTGGTCGAGAGGGTCACTATTCGGACAAGTGCACTTCGCCAACCCCCATTACCCGCCCAACCACCACTTGTCATCAGTGTGGACGCCCGGGTCATTGGAAGAGGGAATGCCCAATGAACAAACCAGCAGCTTCGGGAGCAAGCAGGGCTGCTTCTAATAAGCCACCTACTGCAAGGACTTTCAACATGACAGTCCAGGATGCTATGAAAGATTCAGATGTGATAGCAGGTACCCTTTCTCTAAATTCAGTCAGTGCAAACATTTTATTTGATTCAGGAGCAACTAAATCTTTTATATCAAGGGACTTTGCGCGTAAATTAAGACTTAAAGCTGAACCCTTGATAGAGCCCTTACAAGTAGAAATAGCCAACCATGAAGTTATTCTTGTTAATCTGATTCACCCCGCCTGTGAGTTAGGCATAGGGGAACAATCTTTCAGTGTTGATCTGATTCCTTTTAAGTTAGGGGAATTTGATATAATTTTGGGAATGGACTGGCTATCTAGCAATGATGCTCAGATAGACTGTAAAGGGAAGAAAGTTAAGTTGAATATTCCAGGAAAGAAAGATGTCATATTTAGGGGAAAGAGGCAGACGCATAAATTTTTGACCATGGCCCAGGCCAGAAGGATTCTACGAAAAGGAAATGAGGCTTACCTAGCCTATGTGGTAGACACGCAAAAGGAGGTGCCCAACTTACAAGATATTCCAGTAGTCAACAAATTTGAAGATGTATTCCCACAAGACCTTCCGAGATTACCACCCGATAGAGTGATTGAATTTGCTATTGAGTTGGCCCCAGGGACGGCGCCAGTTTCAAAAGCACCTTACCGGTTAGCCCCGTTAGAAATGAAGGAATTAGCTATCCAATTGCAGGAACTCTTGGATAAGGGTATGATAAGACCCAGTGTGTCTCCGTGGGGAGCACCGGTGTTATTTGTTAAGAAGAAAGATGGGAGCATGAGGCTGTGCATCGACTATAGAGAGTTGAACAAGCTAACCATAAAGAACAGGTACCCATTACCTAGAATAGACGATCTGTTCGACCAACTAAAGGATGCTGTTTATTTTTCCAAGATTGACCTGAGAACTGGATATCACCAACTAAAGATTAAACCCGAAGATATTTCCAAGACAGCGTTTCGTACCAGGTATGGGCACTATGAGTTCTTGGTAATGTCCTTTGGATTAACCAACGCCCCAGCAGATTTCATGGATTTAATGAACAGAGTATTTAAGAAGTACTTGGACAAGTGTGTGATAGTTTTTATCGATGATATTTTAATCTACTCAAGGACTGAGGCAGAACACGCAGAGCATTTGAGGATGGCTCTAGGAATACTCAGAGAGGAACAGTTATATGCCAAATTCTCGAAGTGTGAATTCTGGCGGAATGAAGTACAATTTTTAGGACATGTGATCAATAAAGAAGGAGTATTGGTAACCCCTCCAAGATAGAGGCGGTCTCAAATTGGGAAAGGCCAACCACACCCACAGAGGTAAGGAGTTTCATAGGATTGGCCGGCTACTATCGTAGATTTGTACAAGACTTTGCGAAGATCGCAGCCCTTTTGACACGACTTACTCGTAAGACAGAGAAGTTTGAATGGATGGAGAAATGCGAGAACAGTTTTCAGGAATTAAAGAAAAGGTTGGTAACGGCCCCGGTGTTGGCATTGCCAGACGGAAAAGGAGATTTTGTGATATATAGTGACGCGTCGCACAAAGGATTAGGGTGTGTGCTTATGCAGCACGGTAAAGTGATTGCGTATGCGTCGAGACAACTGAAGGAATACGAGATTAGATATCCTAATCATGACCTTGAGCTTGCGGCTATAGTTTTTGCCCTAAAAATTTGGAGGCACTACTTGTATGGAGAGAAGTGCGAGATTTTCACAGACCATAAGAGCCTCAAGTACATATTTACGCAGAAAGAGCTCAACATGCGCCAGAGGAGATGGTTAGAACTAATCAAGGACTATGATTGTGAGATTCTCTATCATCCGGGGAAAGCCAATGTGGTGGCTAATGCCCTCAGTAGGAAGGAAAGGCTCAGAATGATAATGACTTCGGAGGAATTAATCAGGGATTTCGAAAGAATAGAAATAGAAGTAAAGGTAACCGGAACCGAAACTGAAAAGCTGTTTGAGATATCAATACAGCCAGAGTTATTAGAAAAGATTAGATTGTGCCAAAAAAGAATGATGAATGAGGGCAGAGAGTCAATGACTGGAGAAGAGATCCATACTGAGAAAGATGATAAAGGGATAATGAGGTACTCCTACCGGATTTGGGTTCCGAACGTTCAAGAGCTTAAAGACGAGATTTTGGATGAAAGCCATAGTTCAAGGTATTCCATTCACCCGGGAAGCACCAAGATGTATAGGGATTTGAAGGAATATTACTGGTGGCCCAACATGAAGAGGGAAGTAGCAGAATGGGTAAGCAAATGTTTGACTTGCCAAAGAGTAAAGGCAGAGCACCAGAGACCCATTGGACTTTTACGACCCCTGGAGATTCCCGAATGGAAATGGGAACAGATAGCCATGTATTTTGTTGTCGGTTTACCAAGGACGAAAGCCAACCATGATGCCATATGGGTGATCATAGACCGACTGACAAAGTCAGCTCATTTCATTCCTATCAATGAGAGATACACAGTCGATAGACTGGTGGACATTTACCTTAAGGAAATAGTGACGCGACATGGAGTCCCAGCGTCCATTGTCTCAGACCGAGACCCCAGATTCAACTCCAGATTTTGGAGGAGCTTTCAAGAATGTGCGGGGATCAAGTTAAATATGAGTACCGCGTACCATCCCCAGACGGATGGGCAGAGTGAAAGGACCATCCAGACACTAGAGGATATGTTGAGAGTCTGTGCAATAGACTTTAAAGGAAGTTGGGATGACCACTTTCCGTTGATCGAGTTTTCTTATAACAATAGCTTTCATGCTAGCATCGGAATGCCGCCTTATGAGGCCCTGTACGGAAGAAGGTGTCGATCTCCCTTATACTGGGATGAAGTAGGGGAGCGGAAGATGCTCGGACCCGAAGTAGTCCAAAGGACCAAAGACATAGTGGATCTTATCAGAGGACGGCTGGTAGCAGCCCAAGACAGACAGAAGAAATATGCAGACCTAGCCCGAAAGGACAAGGAGTATGAAGTAGGGGACTTAGTACTGCTGAAGGTATCCCCTTGGAAGGGATTAATGAGATTTGGAAAGAAAGGAAAACTAAGCCCAAGATACATTGGACCTTTTGAGATACTACGACGGATTGGGAAGTTGGCTTACGAGCTAGCCTTACCCTCGAACCTACAACAAGTTCATAATGTGTTCCATGTGTCAATGCTAAGGAAGTATCATCGGGATGCCAGACACATAGTGGAGTACGAGCATGTGGATATGCAACCAGATCTGACTTACGTGGGGAAACCAGTAAGGATTATAGATAAGAAGGAGCAGGTGCTTCGGAACAAAGTGATCAAGCTAGTCAGAGTGCTATGGAAGAATTATAATGTGGAAGAATCAACTTGGGAACTAGAGAGTGCAATGCTAGAAAAGTACCCCCATTTGTTTTCTATTTGATTCTGGGACGGAATCCTTTTAAGGAGGGGAGACTGTAATAACCCCCAAAATTTTGAACTTTTTGTAACCCTTATGAATAGTGTTTTTGCTGAATGAGAAAACTTTTCATGCCACACTATGTAGGGGTTCTGTTATGGATATTCTGAGATTTTATTAGTACTCTATATGGTATATAAGTGTATGTAAAGATCGTCAGAATCCAATTCCGAACACTTTGATTTTTCCCGGAAATCCACTAGATACGGAAAAAATTGAGTATAAGGTAACAGGATAAAAAAAAGGATTTAAATAAAAGGATTATAAGAGAGGATCATAAAAGGAATATAATGTATTGAGAAAGGCTAAGGAAACCCAAGTAATAAGATCCTGGGTATGATCCCTCAAACGAGAAACGAGAACAAAAGTTAAGCGAACCGTATAACAGATCAGCGGTCATTAGGCAAATAATTAGGAAGTTAATCAAGGAGGTTAGGGATGATGAGGTCATCCAACCAATAAGAAGAGGGCAAGTAAGGGATGATGACATCTTAAGCATGATATAAGCATGACATAAGGGGAAGGAGGTGTCGTTGATTTAAAACCACACAAAGTTCAAGGTTAGAAAGGTAATTAACCAAAAAAAACAAAACAAAAACAACCAAGCTAAGCTAAACAAATCAAAAACACAAAATCATTTCATTTCTCCCACATTGCTCTCGGCTTTTTCTCATTTCAAGGAGAAGAATTTTCAAAATTCAAGTTCCATGCTTCCTAAATTGGTAAGATAATTATCTAGTACTCCTTATGCATAGTTATGGCTATTCTATAAGTTTAAGCCTCCAAATCATTCACAATCTTCTCCAAGAAATCAATGAAGAAGACAATGAATAGTGATTTCAAGGTTTTTAACTTGTTTTTTCTTGTTTTTCCATTAAGATCCAAGCATCCCTAAGTCATCTCAAGGCTTCTTAAGACTTCCTAGCTACTCACATCACTTCAAGGAAGGTATATCATCTCCAAACCCTAGCTTTAATTTGTATATTAGGATGATTTTGGTTGTTATGGTAAAAGAGTAGCTTAATGCTTGTAGGTTTAGAGTTTGGGTTGGAATGGTAGTGAATTGAATGTTGAAATCTTATGGTTTGGTTAAAGGACTTAAGTATAGTTTAAATTCAAGTTTAAGAATAAGTATAAATTGTTAATATTGAGTTGATTGGGGCGGTTATGATGTAGTGTGGATGGATGTTGGTTGTGTGAATGAATTGGGATTGATTGGTGGTTGAATTGGAATGGTATAAAATTGGGAAATCGCGTAAACATAGCCGTCGTAATGTCCGATTTACTTTAGACTGCTTTTGTTCATAACATTAGGACCCGAGAACTCCCTCCTAGGTTTTGACCATTGCCATTTTTAGATAGTTCATGTTACGATCTTCGTTTTGATATGTGGTTCGTTTGATTCCGATGTACGGTTTAGGAGAAACGGCTGTTTTAAGTAACGATGTTTCGCGAATGAATCATTACCCCTCGCCTTACTTTGAAACCTTGGTTAAAGATCTTAACGGACTAATTGGAGAATGAAACAATTATGTTAAGTGTGTTAGGCAGTTGGTAAGACACTCGCGAAAGAATCGCCTTAAAACTCGTAATGGTTAATTTATTAAAAATGGTGGAGCCGAGGGTACTCGAGTGACTTAAGAGAATCAGTAAGCGCAAAGCGAGCGTTGGAGTCTAATTTGGTTAAAGTATAGATTGACAAGTGACTTTGGTTTAATTCCAACTCACATGTTGTTTATAGGTTACCAGACTCGTCCCGAGCCATTTATAACCCCCAGTCGCCCAGGCAAGTTTTCTACCCGTATAACTGTTGTTGTGATGTATATGTGTATATGCATGATCTTGCGATAAATGCATATTTGTTATTAGCAAATTATTGCGATATATTGTAGCATGTGATATGGTATATATGCATGCCTGTTTCATATTCTTGATTTATATATCTGTTGGTTCAAATGCTTATAGTTGCATAATACCTATGCTAGAGATAAGCGGTATTTGAGTTTACCCTTAGTATAAGGGATCAAAAGGTGAACATATTTCTAAACCGGGAGTCGATGTTCCTGAGTATATTATATATATATATATATATGAATAGTTTTCAAAACTATTAATCGAATAAGGTTTATTCCATAACTTTATATTATTTAATGAATATTATTTGAATATTCATTCGAGGACTTATGACTCTGTTTATTATATTTAATGATTATTAATTGGATATTCATTTGAGGATGTATGACTTACTTTATTTTATTTAATGAATATTATTTATAATATTCATTCGAGGTATTATGACTCCGCTTATTATTTAATAATATTCTTTATTTTATTAAAGAATAATGTTCGATAATCAAACTTATTTTCGATTATTCAAATAAAGATAGTACTTTCATATAAGTATATCTTTGGTTATTTATAATCCATTTCAAGTATGAGTTTTAAAACTTCTACTTCGAATATTTTTATAAGGATTATCTTTATGAGAATATTATTTAAATAATAATATTCAGATATTTCTAATATATCGGGACTGATTTATTTTAATAAATCAGTAGTACTCCAAACATTCTTAAAAATGTTTTCGAGTCTTCAAAATGATTGTTAAAGTTAGAGTGGACCCCAAAACTCATTTTTATATTTAAGATCTTCCTTTCAAAGGGGATTTAAATACTCGCTCAAAACCTGGGGGATCCGGCTCTGTGGTGTATTTTACATTCGCAACGTGGTTGCTGTTTTGAGAAAACAATTTCATTACTTGCCCAACGTTCGGGAAGTAAGTCCATCTAATTGAGTCGGCATAAGCGACAGGCCGGGGTACGGTATCAAAGTGTAAGTGGCTGGGTGGAAGTCCATCAACGCGTAAGAGGCCGGGTGGCGGTCCAGCACAACGTCCTTTTGTGGCCAGGGTGATGACCGGTGGGGGATTCATCCATCTACTAGTAGAAAAGGTTATTTATTGGTATCTTTGCCTGATCAGCAAGATATCGGGTTTATGCCAAAATTCTTTTCCTTTCCAAAATTCATTGCATGTTTCAAACTCTGTTCATACTGTACATAACAGAGGTTCCAGGAAATGTTTAAGAGATATATATATGTGGATATATATATCAGGACTAAATAAAGTATCTCGTAACTTTATTTCATTCAATAATATTTTAAAGATTGAATCTATTCAAGTCTTAACTTGTGGTCTCATCTATGGGAGGACCTTTTGAAACCTATAATACTTTGAACAGTGGTAGTTCAAGTAGCTTTATAAATGATATAAGTATAGTGAAGTATTTGATAACTTCATCCCTTGTTTTTGCTTATATCCAGTAAGTAATTATCTTTCACCTGATAAAGGTTTCTAGCAAGTTATCCATTTAGATGCTTGCGTTATTGTTTACACTATATATTATCTTGCGAGCTGTAATGCTCACTCTTGCTTTATTTCTTCTTCACACAACAACAGTTAGGAAAGATGGCCAGACTCAAGCAGACCCTGCGCAAGAGCGTGGGAAGCGCCCCGCGCCTTCCCGTTGAGATCATAGCTGCTATAGATGCAGAGGTAGATCTATTTGTAGATCAGACCTTCTACTTTTGGGAATCAATTATGTATAATTATAACTTGTGGCAGATAATGGAAATTAATTGTAAACTTTTCAAGTAATCATTTTTGGGTTGTAATAACTTTTAAATTGTGGATTCAAAGACTTGTACTTATTTTAATTTCATCTCTGAGACTATAACGGGTTGTGGTGTGTGTTAGTGTGGGGTCACAGTATGAGGTTATTTATTGTTAATTAAGTGAAGTGATATTATGGAAAGAAAGACCGTGACGACCCGGATCCCTGACCCCGGATCTGGGGGTGTTACAAAATTTCTTCACCAATTCTTCCTTGCCCGGAATAGGAACTGGATGCTCAGCAGAAACACTATCATCAGAACTTGAGAAAGACTCATGTTGTTCTGATAGCTCAACAGTGTGTGAAGCAATTGGAGATTCCGGAATATCATCATCTAAATTTTGAGGATCAGAATTTATCTCCAGAGCTGGTGTCTTTGATGTAGATGGAGCTTCCAGATAAAGAACTTCAGGTATATTCAAATTATGAATATCTAATTTAGAATTTTCAGTTTGTTCTTTAGCATCATCTGTAGCTTTAATAGTACAGTCAAGAGGGGTAAAAACTGTATCATTTGCAGTGTCTTTGGCTTGAGCTGGAAGGGCTTCAATGATAATTGGTTCTTGTGAGATCAGAGATTCCTGATCCCCTTCCTCAGCTTCTTCAGTATCTTCTGATGGAGCCTTAGCCAAATACCTCCTAGCCTTCATTTTCTTCAATCTCCTTGCTAATGAAGGAGTTGCTTCAGCAACAATAGAACTTACAGATTTCTTTCTTTTCAAAGTATCAGAACTTTAAGCTTCTGTTTCTTTCTGAGAAGTAACATTCTCAGCTTCATTTATCACAGGTTCAGATGCATGAACCCGTGCTTCAATTGTTTCCTCTTCACTCTCAAATTCATCTCTGAGAATTATCTTCCTTCTCTTTTATGGAGGTTGAGGAACAGACTTTGTCCTCTTAGAAGGTTTGTAAGATGAAGGTCCGGTTGTTTGTGCTGATGGTTGAGAAGTTTGAGGTGTTTGTGTAGAGGTGGTAGGTGCTGACGGTTGAGGTTCTGATGGTTGGACATCAGGATATAGTGCAGTGTATTTAACTGGATCATAGGTTATTAAGGCATGTTTGACAGATAAAGGAACTTGGAGGGGTCTTAACACAGCCTTCTTATTTTCAGTAGATAATAAGTCATTAAAAGCTCTTTTAGCTAGTATGAATGATGGAATTCATTCATTAGCTGATTGGGGCTTATCATCACAACAAAAACTATAAATAAGCTGACAGAATCTAGCAAAATAGACAGTATTCCTATCTTCTGTCATCCTATCCCCAATGAAACCTAAAATATCACTTGCATAATCAAAATCAGTTTGATTAATGAGAGCATACCCGATTTATTGACTGAATATAGGGATTGCATTGAAGTTATAACATTTGTTGGCAAAAGCCTTGGTGATGGAGACAAAGAAGAAACTCCATTCCCTCCTTATGTAAGGTCTCTTCAATCGACACAGCTTTGCCAATGTCTTTTCATACCCCAGACTGGCCATCATATTTTGAAGAATGGGCTCCTCAACAGTTGTATAGGCTCTATTTTCATGCAACTGCATGCTCATCCTGCCCTGTTGTAATGATTATACTTGGGGACCCTTGAGCACCACCATCATCATATACCCCACTTCTCCAGAACTCCAGCACTTGAGT
This sequence comes from Apium graveolens, assembly GCF_009905375.1. Lineage (NCBI taxonomy): Eukaryota > Viridiplantae > Streptophyta > Magnoliopsida > Apiales > Apiaceae > Apium > Apium graveolens. Next base: position 135,798,706 of record NC_133653.1, on the reverse strand, counting down.
TCCGGAGACTGCATCAGGTTGGGTCAGAGCATACCCAATATCAGAATTAGTGAGAAAATCCTGAATGAAGTGAAGTTCCGATGGAGCTTCAGCCTTGCTAAGAATGGCGGAGTAGTTGTTAGGAACAAACTTAGCTCTATTGAAAATCACGTCTTTTGGTGCCATCTCTGTAAGAAATTAGGTGAGAAAGAGAGTGTTTTTCAAAGTGTTTGTTAAGAGTCCTGAAAGAAAACGCTTCAGAGAATATTAGAAAGAGAGAGAAGAAAAGAGATTAAAAATAGAAAAGTAAGTAAAAGATTAGAAAATCTTTTAACTCCCAGTTATATTTTTGAAGCACGGGATACACTTTACACCTGGCAACGTGTGAACAGTCAATAAACGGTTAGAGCAAGAGTTAATGGGCACGTAAAATAGGCAATAATTACCGTGCACATGCAGTTTTTCAAGACATACTCGTTTACCACTAACCCAAAATGATTATGACTATTTATATCTTACCCAAATATATTCTGATTTATATATGACTGTTTCAGATTTTACCATAAATAAGTCAAAGAATAAGGCCACGCATGCATCAAGGATTCCATCAGGATTTAATATCAGAACTTAACATATATGAGATGTTAACAGTCATCAGAACATGGCTTCTGTACTCAAAAAGTGAATATCATTTTCTGTAATTCTTCATACAAATACTGACTTGTTTTTTCAGAGTTTAATCATCAAAATTTCAATCAGAACTTGTCCTCAAAATTTATGGAAATGACACTTAACTGTTTGTCAACAACAACTTAATCACCACAGTAATTTTCATCATTCATATGGAGTGAAAGTGTGTGCATTCAGCAAAATATCAGATAAAGATTAAAGTCTGATAAACTTCAGTACATCTTAGAAATAAGGCATAACTGAGAAAAATGCTTAAAATCTGTCATCAGTCATAATGTCTACTATAGAACAAATTTATGCAAGAGTCCACCTCAACTGTTTGTGCTCATTTTATGCATCTTTTGAAATTCCTTTTTACAGTGGCTTCTCAGTGTAAGTGAGTCACGACTGCTTATCAGAATTTATGCTGTTATCAGAGTATTTCTCCAGTAATCATAGAATGTGAAAAGTCACCAAGAAATTTTTTTGCTTTTCTAATGCATATTACTTAATACCAGCAATGCACTTGGATCTTCCCTTCCACATATTTACTCTAGATCTCAAAGGAGTACCTGACTTTTATTTTTTTCTTTTATTTTCTTTTCTTTTGATAAGTGAGGCTTATCAGCACTTAGTTCATTCTTAAGATTTACTGACATCAGAATTTGACAGATAAGAAACAAGAATCTAGTTTGTGACTTAGTAATAAGATACACAAAGTAAACTTGACTAAGCTCAATATCAGAATCTGCTTGTGTTAATGAGTTTCCACATAAACGACTAATTCAAATATGGGATTTCTAGTATGTTAAAGACTACTAGGTCAGCATCTAGCATAGTTATCCTCATTGGATTGAATAGTCAAAGAACATTCACAATACTTATCAGAGTATATATCCACATCAGATAACAATCAACATTTAATAAATTTTCAAATTAAGGACATATTACATATAGATAATACAATCTGTAAACACTGATCATAAATTTTGATGTATGAGAACAAAAACTAAGAAGATTTAGAGAAAGAACCTGAAACCATTCCAAGTTCATTTACCAATCTTATAAAAGTAGCTTCACATAGGGGTTTTGTGAAGATATCTGCTAGCTGTTGATCTGTTGGAACAAAATGCAATTCCACTGTACCTTCATCCACATGTTCCCTTATGAAATGGTACCTAATGCTGATGTACTTTGTCATTGAGTGTTGAACTGGATTACCTGTCATAACAATTGCACTTTGATTATCACAGTAAATAGGGATTTTAGAAAATTCTAACCCATAATCTAGTAACTGATTCTTCATCCAAAGAATCTGTGCACAACAGCTTCCTGCAATAATATATTCTACTTCTGCAGTTGATATGGAAATTAACTTCTATTTCTTGCTAAACTAAGAAACCAATCTGCCTCCAAAAAATTAGAAGCTTCCACTAGTGCTTTTCCTGTCTATTTTGCATCCTGCAAAATCTGCATCTGAGTAACCAATTAGCTTAAAATCTAATTTCCTAGGATACCACAATCCTAGATCAGCTGTACCCTTAAGGTACTTGAAAATCCTTTTCACAGCTATTAAGTGAGGTTCTCTTGGATCAGCCTGAAATCTTGCACAAAGACAGGTAGCATACATGATATCAGGTCTACTTGCAGTTAGATAGAGTAAGGAGCCAATCATACCTCTGTAGTTAGTAATATCTACTGATTTACCAGTATCCTTATCTAACTTGGTTGCAGTGGCCATGAGAGTGGATGTAGTTGAACAATCTTGCATTCCAAATTTCTTCTGTAAGTTTCTGGTGTACTTGGATTGACAGATAAAAGTGCCTTCTTCATTTTGCTTGACTTGAAGGCTCAGAAAATAGCTGAGTTCTACCATCATACTCATTTGATATCTTGACTGCATTAGCTTTGCAAACTTCTCACAAAGTTTGGAATTTGTAGAACCAAATATGATATTATCAACATATATATGTACCAAAAGTAAGTCATTTCCATGGTTGAGGTAGAATAAAGTCTTGTCAATTGTGCCTCTGTGAAATCCACTTTCCAGAAGGAATTGAGCTAAAGTCTCATACCATGCTCTTGGAGCTTGCTTAAGGCCATAAAGTGCTTCGTCAAGCCTATAGACATGATTGGGAAATTTAGGATCTACAAAGCCTGGAGGTTGTTCAACATATACCTCTTCTTCCAATTCTCCATTGAGAAAAGCACTTTTCACATCCATTTGAAAGACTTTAAACTTCTTGTGAGCAGCATAAGCCAAAAAGATCCTTTTGGCTTCTAATCTAGCAACTGGTGCAAATGTTTCATCATAATCAATACCCTATTATTGAGAGTAGCCTTTAGCAACCAGTCTTGCTTTATTCGTTGTAATTATGCCATCACTGTCAGTTTTATTTCTGAATACCCATTTTGTGCCTACAACAGATCTGTTCTTTGGTCTTGGCACTAGGGTCCAGACTTTATTTCTTTCAAATTCATTTAACTCTTCCTGTATTGCTTGCACCCAATCAACATCTTGAAGAGCTTCTTCCACTTTCTTTGGTTCAGTCTGAGATAGAAAAGAATGATAGAGACATTCATTTGAAGTTGCAGTTCTATTTCTGACACCTGCTTCAGGATCTCCAATGAATAAACCAGGTATGTGTGCTTTAGTCCATTTCCTTGCAGATGGAAGTTGATCTCTAGAACTGGATCCTCCCCCATGATCCATGCTGTCTCCATCAGCATTTTCTGATGCTCCACCTGTAGTTATGCTCTCTGAGACTTCAGAATTTGATTTTGATTTTTTAGGAGTTGAAGAATCAGAGCTTCCAGAATTATTAGTACTTGGCTCATCAGAACTAGATGAATCAGAACTTGAAGAGTCAGTGACAGGTTCTGATGCTTCTCGAGAGTCTTAAAATGTGGTAGGATCTTCAGCTTGCTCCCCCTGAACAGGTGCATTTTCCTTTGGAGTTGTTACCACAGTTTCAATGACATCAGAACTTAATCCAGCAGAACTTACAGGATCAGGATTTAAGTCATCAGAATTTCCAGAATCAGAGTTTAAATCTTCATTCTCAAATCTCAGCTGATCATGATCATCGAAATCTTCAAGTCCAGTAATCTTCTTATCATCAAAAGAGACATTGATAGATTACATTGTAGACTCTTAAGGCTTTTGTGGAAAGTGGATATCCAACAAAGATTCCTTCATCAGCTTTAAATCAAATTTTGACAGCTGTTCAGGATGAGTCTTAAGAACAAAACACTTGCAACTAAATACATGAAAATATTTCAGATTTGGCTTCTTTTTCTTCACCATCTCATATGGTATTTTTCCATGCTTGTTTATGAGTGTAGCATTTTGTGTAAAACAAGCAGTCTGCACAGCTTCAGCCTAAAAATAGGTTGGCAGCTTTGCTTCATCAAGCATAGTTCATGCAGCTTCAATCAGAGTCCTGTTCTTTCTTTCTACAACTCCATTTTGCTGTGGAGTTCCAGGTGCTAAAATTCCTGCTTGATTCCAAACTTTTTACAGAACTCTTCCATAATCGAATTCTTGAACTCAGTGCCATTATCACTCCTTATTATTTTAACAGAATCTTTGACCAACTTATCCAGCTATCTGACATGATCAGTTAGAGTAAATGCAGTTTTATTCTTCTTGTGCAAGAAGTACACCCAAGTGTACCTTGTGAACTCATCCACTATAACCATAGCATATTTCTTCTTTGCAATAGACATTTCATTGACTGGACCAAATAGATCAACATGCAGTAGGTGATAAGGATCAAGAATTGATGACTCAATTTTGCTCTTGAAAGAAGATTTTCTTTGTTTTGCCTTCTGACATGAATCACAAAGGCCATCAGGAGCAAATACTGTTTTTGGAAGTCCTCTCACAAGATCTTTCTTTACAAGCTCATTTATATTGTTAAAATTTAAATGAGAGAGTTTCTTGTGCCAATTCCAGCTTTCTTCAATTGATGCACTACTCAACAGACAGATAGCAGAACCATCAGTACTTGTTGAAAGTCTGGCTTCATAAATGTTACCATGCCTGTAACCTTTCAGAACCACTTTGCCTGTAGAATTACTTATAACTTCACAGTGTTCTTCAAATAAATCCACATGATAACCTCTGTCACAGATTTGACTTATACTCAACAGATTGTGTTTAAGTTCTGAGACTAGAGCTACTAATTCAATGATGACATTCCCAAGATTGATCTTACCATATCCCAAAGTTTTTCCAATGTTGCCATCTCCATAAGAAACTCCTGGGCCAGCTTTCTCCACAAAGTTTGATAGCAGGGCTTTATTTCCAGTCCTATGTCCTGAACATCCACTATCCATAACTAGAATGTTCTTCCTGTTGCCCTGTAATCACAAAGACCACTAATGGTTAGTTTTAAGGACCCAGACTTGCTTGGATCCTTTGGCCTTATTAAGTTTGTTAACATTTGCAGCGGATTTAACATTAGAGTTTATGCTAACATTTTTCTTATCAGATTTTACAATATCAGACTTTGTATCATAATTTACACTAGAAGGAATTAAAGTAACTTTCTTCAATGAAGGTTTTATCTGATAATAATTATAGTACAAACTATGATATTCCTTACAAGTATAAATGGAATGCCTTATACTACCACAATGAAAATAAGGATTTTGTGGCTTAAACCTAACAGACTGACTTTTAACTCCTGACTTAGGAGGTAAAAAGTTTATATTCTTATTATTCCTGCAAAAAGAAGCAAGATGGTTAGAGTTTCCACAATTATAGCATTTCTTTTTAGGAGCATTAGGAATAGGCATATAATTGTTGCTTTTATTCTCACCTTCCTTTCCATTCCTATTTTTTCTAGCTTCCTTTACCTTGTTCACACTGGTAATTTCTTTTAGCTTATGTTTAAGCTGCTTCTTTGTCATTAAGCCTATGTTAACTTCAGTTGGTTTATCCTGTTCTAATTTATCAGAAGTTGACTCTGCTATCACTTTTGTCTCAATATCTTTCATCTTTTCAGAATCAGACTTTACAGTTTTAGCTACAAATTTAACAGGATTTACCTTTGGCTTAGTAGTTTGTTTAACAATAATTGGCTTAACTTGTTCAGTTCCTCTTTCACTTTTCTCATCTTTATACCTAAGCCCTCTTTCCAGTTTCCACTACTTAGTATATCCTCAGTTGCTCTACCAGAGTTAGTCCAAGTCTTGATAATCTCTCTCTCCTTTTCTAACTCAGTTTTTAGAGATTTAATCATTTTCAGCAATTCATCTATAACATAAAAGGCATCATCTCTTTCCTTCTGAGTTTGATGGAACATGACTAACTCTTTTTCTAAATAATCATTCCTCTTTTTAAAAGCAAGATTTTAAGAAGTTAATCTTTCACATGTTAAAGTTTGATATATGTAACTAATAAACATGGTTTTAAGATATAATCTCAACTCAGTAATATCATCAATATGAAAGGCATAAGTTGTTTGAGGTACCTTTAACTCAGCAGCATCATAACTGCTATCAGCATTTGCCATCAAGGCATAGTTCTCCTCATCTTCAGAATCTGAAGTGTCTGTCCAGCTTTTCTTCTTTATGACAAGAGCCTTGCATTTGTCATTCTTTCCTTTCTTGCAGTCAGGAGATATGTGGCCTTTCTCACCACAGTTGTAGCACTTGACATTTGAGTAATCTCCTTTGTCAGACCTTCCTCCTTTTCCTTCAGATTTTCTGAAGCCCTTCTTATCAGAACTTCTACCTTTCCTGGAAAACTTCTTTCACCTTCTGAATTTCCTGTAGGCTATCTTTGTGATACCCTTCACCATAAGAGCACACAATTTCATCATCTCTTCATCAGCATCTACTTCAGGTAGACTTTCACTTTCTGAATCATCATCATCAGAACTTGATAATTCTGAATCAGATTTTATGATGAGAGCCTTTCCTTTGCCTTTCTTTGAGACATCCACTTTGGGGGATTCCTTCTTAGCCTTAAGAGCAACTGTCCTTGACTTTCTCCCATGTCTCATGCTTCTTTGATCCATCTCAAGTTCATAAGTCTTGAGCATACCATAAATTTCATCAAGAATAGTTTCATCAAGAGCATAGTTGTCTTTTATAATAGTAGCTTTCAAATCCCAACTTTCATGAAGAGCTAAAAGGAATTTTAGATTTGAATCTTCAATATCATATTCCTTCTCCACTAGTGATAGATCATTCAAGAGTTTGACAAACCTGTCATGTAAGTCAGCTAATGACTCATCACTTTTTGAGTCAAAGTGCTCATACTCTTGAGTAAGTATAGTCCTCCTATTTTTCTTGATTGCATCAGTTCCCTGACACCTTGTTTCCAAAGCATCCCATATCTCCTTTGCAGTCTTGCATTGAATTACCCTATTTGACATGACATTATCAATGGCATTATGCAGAAAATGCCTTACCTTTGCATCCTTGGCAATAAATGATATATCTTCAGCTGTGTATTCACTTTTCTCCTTTGGTATGGTCTTTGCTGGCTGATCTGCAACTACAACAGAGAGCTTGGTTGGCTTATGCGGTCCTTCATAAATTCTGTCAAGGTATTCTGGATCTGTAGCTTCCAGAAACATAGCCATCTTCACTTTTCATATGGGATACTCAGAAGGTCTTAGCATGGGAACTCTGATAGTCTCATATCGACTGTGGGTTTGAGTCTTTGGAGTTTCTTCAATTTTGGCGGGCTTGGTTGGATTTTCTACTTCTTCAGACATGATTGTTTTGGATCTTTACTGTATGTGTGTTAACATATAGGCTTTGATACCACTTGTTAGGTCACACAACACTGTAGAAGGGGGTTGAATACAGTGTATAATACAGTCAAATCGATTTAGAACATAAATAACAGAAAACAGATGTATTTGATATAATAAACTCTGTTACAATGGAACTGTTCTCTCTCAGTGATGAACAAATATCACGAGAGCTGCTAGGTTACAATGTATGATCTTCTCGATGATCGTAAGACATATAGTATAAACCTATGTCTGTGTTTATATAGACACACAGTTACAAGATAACTTCTAATTGATATGGAATATAATTCTGTCTCCTAAAATATATCAATCAGATATCTTATATAATTCTTCTAGTCCTCTAACTCTTTCCATGCATATCTTCTTCTGTATTAGTCTCGATCTTCTTTCCTGTAAATCAGCTTCCTTCCTTAACTGTTAGTCCTCCAGTACTTAAGTTCTGATATTATCTTCTGATAATCTAAGTCCTGATATCCTTAAGTCCTGACTTCCAGTAAGTCCTGATTCCAGTAAGAACTGATATTTCCTGTTAAGATCTGGAAACTAAATATGAAACATATTAGACATGACATCTCAAATATATCAAACACGCAGCTAAATAGCGCAAGCTAATCCTCACTGGAGGTTAGATTTAAAAATAGGCAAGTATGAGCGGAAGAAATGCTCAATAAGATCATTATAGCAAATATAGGGTCATTTTGATATTAAACCGACATCTGCGTTAGAGCAAAACATTTAAAATCATAATTGCTGAATCATAAAATTTTAGTTGAGGAACCCCAGAATTGGTTCCTTAATTGTATTCAAAACCATTTTGCTATTTTCGAGCGAAATGCTTCATCAATACTTTGAATCTTGACGAGAATAAAACTCGTAAAACAGTGTTTACGGAAATATCTAAATAACATTAACAAGAAGTAATGATTATGGAATGAATCATAAACTTTATTCAAAACCGGACTCTTGAAATTTATACTTATTTTGTTGTCATATCAAATTAGATATCAATACGAACTTTGATGCTCACAACATCCCATACTGAAGTCAACATCAATCATCTATAATAATACCACCTTTGATATTTAACAAAAAAGTTAGTATCAGCAGAAATCAGAAACTGAATCAAAACTGCATCTCATCTTTTATTAAAACCAAAACAGTTGATAAATTATTTATTCTATGAATATCAAACCAATTTAGAAAACAACATTTTAGATTGGAACCAATTATATTTCATGTTGTTCCTATGATCAGTCACGAAATAGCACCGGTATCCCGTAACCATACTATAAATATAGGTACTACCCGTATTCTGCAGCCATACGGTACCTATAGGGCGTAAGAAAAGGCATATACTCGCCTTGAAAGATATTACAGCTGGACCGATATCTCGATCACCTACGCTATAACCCGTAACTAGTAACCATTCCAATCTTAAAACTTTTTATTGAAAAAGGAGCCGAATCAATCAACATCCTAAATAATTTTATTCCCCCATTCACTTGGGCAGAAATACTCGCAACAAAATCATCTTTCTCAAAATCCAAAACATTTATAAATCTAGTAATTTGATAAGTAAGATCACTTAGCTATTCTGAACCTAGAATAACAGAAGAGTACTTGCATAAACAGAATCATTTAATTCAGCGATGATAGGGATACGTGCCTTTGGTTTTTAGCAGTTAGTCATACTCGCAATGATACACCTATTCTGACATTCTGTCTCAAAACATCACCGTCCTTCTTTTCAACACTTTGCTAATATGCTGCTCCTGCGATTGCTAGAAGCTAGATATCCAATATTCCATCTCATTCCTTATCCAGCGTCTTGTCCTGATTAACTCGAACGATCCACGTCTATAATTAAAATATAGAGCTTTAATCATCTAAACGATAATAACTCGACGAACTGCATGTCAAAACCCTATTTTCCACCCATACGATAGCCCACAAATAAAAGAAAAAATCAAACACAAGACTCCTGACCCACGTATGCACATAATTCACATAGCACGTAAGCACATAACTCATGTATCACATAATTCATATCACACACGCCTCAGTTCGTCAAAAGGTTCGACTCGATACGTTTAAAACTGAAATCGGGTAAAAAAATATGATTTATCGATCAATAATCGACTCAGAATCGATTTGCAAAACACGCGACCTTTCAAAACAAAAGGATTTGGGTCTCAAAAGTATTTTTATTGAAAGCGGAATATTTTTCTGAGTCTAGAGGCGTTCATTTCGTATTAAACGGATGAACGGTTTATTTTCTACGGACAAAAATACGAATAAATAGGAATAAATCAATTAATAATAATATTAATTGATTTTTAAATACCAAAATATAATTTTTAAAAGCTTAAAAACAATTTTTAGGAATTATTTGAGTTAATCATAAATAATTATATTTTATTTAACTATTTATAAATAAAATTAATTGATTAAATGAATTAACCAATTAATTAAATTTATAAATAATTAATTAATATAAATTATAAATAATTAAAACAATTATGGATTTTTGAAAATAATAAAAGAAACAAAATTTTAAAATATAAAGTAATTCAGTTAATTATTAAATAATTAACCATATTAATTTTGGAAATTTATAAATAATTTTTGGGAATAAAATAAAATATTTTGATTAAATTTTAAAATAAAAATATGTGGAAACAAATTCTGGAAATGGGTTATGGGTCAGGAGGATCAAACCCGGGTTATATGGTGGGTTGAAGTCGAGTCATAAGAACCCATCCGAGTCCTCAAGAAACTGGATAGAAATCTGGGTTTTAATCCCAGAATCCGGTGGCTTAACCGGTCGTCGGCGAGCTCCGGTGGAGCTCCGATGAGCCCCAAAATGGTTTAGAATCAACTGATTTTCAATCCCAATCAGTCCCATAACAACCCAACATCTCTGCTCACCCATCAACGTTGATAAACAAACCGGAAATCAGAGATTTCGGCCAAAACTCGAGCACAACCCGACAACATCACCGGAAAAATCCAAACCACACAATCCTAAACGAAATCTAGTGTTTTATATACGAAAATGGAGCTCAGAATATATACAATCTATTACTATCATCTAAATCAACAACCAACATCAAGATTACTCAGAAAATTCGAAAATGAAAACTAAGAAAACCAAGAACTCGAGTTATACTATCCCGTAACCAAACAATCAACTTATATACATGAAAAGATTCTCCTGAACATGAAAAAGCTATTCATATTAACAAACATAATCAAAAACCCCCAGAAATCCAAAACCCAAATTCAAGTTTATGAACATGAAAAATTGATTTTACAATTTGATTACCTTCGGTTCCTGAAATTGATATCGACATGGAGAGCTCGATGAGAGCTTTAATTCTGTTACTCGAGCTTTGAAAACGGAGATCAGAATCATAGGGAATCGATTGGATTAATTCTTGTAGTTCAAGAACACCCCCAACCCTTGTTCTTGAATTTCTAAAAATAAATTAAAATAAAAAAAAAGATATAAAATAACTGAAATAATATGCTATTTATATATTCTGAAAAATAAATACCAAAATCAATATAGGGTGTTTTTATCCCCATAATTAAAATAATTAAGCCCCAAAATCATAATTACGGGAAATAATTTTAAAAAGGATAAAATACAAAATTGATGTCAAAATTCCCCAAAATTGCGAATAATTTAAGAATGTGAAAATACGAGGTATTTGAAATACGAATTTTTTTATAAAAATAAAAACATAGGTTTTGGTGGGGTTTGATGTCCCGGTGGGGTCCCGGTCTGTTTGTTTTCGAAAAACAAAATAATACTTAAATTAACAGAAAACCCCGAAAATACATATAATATACCTTCAACACAAATAAACACACGTCCAAGTTACGGATCGATTCATATAAATGCATCTTAAACACGTAACAAGTATCCTATTGGATCATATCGGATCTGACAATAGATTACTTACCCATATCGGATCTGACAATAGATTACTTAGCCGCTAAGTAACTATAAAATGATGCAATTTAATATTAGATTTGGATAATTATCAAAACTGGGCTTCTTATAAAACACTTTATACGAAGAGAAGGTAATAATATCCCGTCTTTCAAGAATACGGGGTTTGATGATTAATCAAACTTTTTATCGTATCGAAAATTTTAAGCCGGGACGCGTACGGCCAAAACGTAATCCGGATCAAAAAAGTTAAAACACGGAAAATGTCTGGAGTCACCAGATTAGGTTAGGAAGGAGTTTTTAGAAGAGTTTCGGGTTGTAAAAATGCAAAAATAGATGAAGTTGGACGATTCCCGGCTTTAGAAAATAGTTTTATAATTACTCAGAAAATAATTAATACATCCATAAATCATTATAAATCATATAACAGTCCAAAAATTACTAGAAAAATATCATAATTATCTATATTTTATTCTGGACATATAAAAATTAGTATATTCAAAGAATATCATATATAAACATCCAAAACATCAACTCCCTAGATAATTCACTACAATCACATAAAAATCACATAGACAACTTCAAATAATGATAACAATAAAATCTGAAAATATGGGATATTACAGGGAATCATCCCAAAGCAATGACGAAATTCTACCATCTTATATGGGAAATCCACTCAGATTCCTAGGTGATATGTCCACCGCTCTGCGTGGTCATGAGACAACCTTGAAACTAAACGCTGCAGAAATGATGAATGGCTTTCAAAAGTTTGGCGATGGGTGGAAGGAACATCTTGCTAATTTGAATGGTCAGGCTGATCAGTTGATTAAAGCAATTGGTAGAATTCACATATTAATGAATGATTATAGTCGCAATATATGATTCATATTTCAGTAGATTACTAGGAGAATATTAGTATATTATTGTGTAATCAACGTTACTATAAATTAGTAACAGTTTTATTTTGGAAAAATTGTTTGTAAGATTATTGGATCAAACTGAACATTGTTATTATCTATATTCAAATTAAGTCATTGTCTTCCAATCTACATGGAAAAAAGGCTAATTTATTTTATATATTATTTTCATTTGTAATAGCAAGATGTAACATTATATTTACATGTCATCAGTAAACATTGAATTTGGAAATGACATATAACAGATGATTAGATGAATAAAACATTCATATGATTCTACATTAGAATTTATTTCAATTCATAAGAGAAAGTTTGGCTGAATACTGAAATCTCAAAACAATCATCTTTAAAATGATAAAAGCTCAAATATAATGCAAAATAGTAGACATTCCAGATTACAATCTGGCTAAATCTTATTATGAATAAATTGATTGCAAATGCGTAGGAAATACTTCACGCCAAAAGTAGTTTATTTAGACTTCTCCACCAAGTATCCTGTAAATACAATAGTAAACAACATGTTCATTAGAGTTTATACAACTCAATCATGTATATATCTCTCCCAATAATAATAATTTACATTACCCAAAAAGTGTTTATACATGTGCCTCAACACTTCAACAGCTGGATGATTAATATTGAAATAAATCTATGAACATGATGAACTTCTTATCTGCAGAGAACCTATTAGAAGCAATTTACCAATAATCTTTAGTTTACACCATGAAAAACAATTATAGTTTGTAGTAAAGGTATGTAGATTGACAGTAAATGGAACCATTATGGATTAGTGGCCTCATTGTTGTCAAGATCACTATTGGAGGATACACAACATTTCCTTCTAGCGTCGTTGCTACATCTGTCACGCCCCCAACTTGAACAGCAAAACATAAATTGAGATATACATTAAAGAATGACAATGGAAAGACATAACCAATGATAACGAGAGATAAAACTATGCGCGATGGCATCATTTGGCTTGTATCAAAACAATTTTAAAATCATGTCTTAATCAAAATCATTTTATGACGCTACGGATTACAGCCGGTGATCAGCCGCGAAGTAATCCCGAACCTCGCTGGGTTCTAAAACATTAATGGGAATCCCTAGGCAACTTTTAAGCCTAATATAAGTGTGGAAAGGACTCGCGTCTCAGTCCAGATCCACCATTCAAAGAAAACATTTATCCTCCTTTGGGACTGAAAACCCATATTTTATTTATTTCAAAAACATTGATGCCGAATTATAACTAAAATCTCTTTTTACAGTGAACATTTTTATCAAGGGATTATAGATTAACTCGAAACACGAGGAAGATGATACTAACTCTCAGGGCCATGATTCATAAAACTTTACTCTATTAGGGTAACTAAAAGGTTTTCATATGTCAAAACTTGGACAAGAAAATTTAGTGAGGCAAACTGGGCTTAAAGCAATGGTTTCTCGTCAAGGTACAGGTGTTGGATCATCAAGAAGATAAGCTTCATGAATATTAAGGGTGTTAAGGTATGAAGAAATGATCTTTAGCTCAGGATATATCAGAATTGTCAAGCTTTAGGATAAGAAAGAGGGGTATCAATCAATGAGGAATCACTTTGATAAATATCTGGCTTTAAGGATTCTAGGTAAGTTTTTATAGGGATTCAAGTATCAGGATGAGATATCAATACTTAGGAATCATCAGCATGTTAATCAAGAGGATCAATCAAGTAATATAACAACTCTTCATTTTATCATGGCATTTAACTATCATGAAAAAGACTTTTGAACTACTTGCAATACGTACTCGAGGGTTCATGGCATCTCTATATAACTCAAAGATAAACAAAAGATACGCTTGATTTAAATATATTAAAATGACTCAGGATAATTACATCGATATATATGAACTATTTACAGTAAATACGAAGGTCAAGTTGAATCACTTGCCTTGAGAAAGGCTGGTCTGGTCTAACTGTTAGGAGCAACAACTGGAGCTTCACTAGACCTTTATGGCAAGTTTTCCCTCGTCTCGAGATCCTACATAAATAATAATAATCCTCATTATAATATATTCTTACCATCTTAACCTATTTACAACCCGAAATTTAACATGGATGGCACTTAGGCCTATATGCACTTAATTTTATATTCACTTTTAAATTACAAATGTTCACACATAGCCACATAATCACATATCATATATTAATAACATCATATATACCATAATGCAACGCTAGGCTTGGACGATCTCGACTCACAACTTAAGTCACTTGGTCGCTAAACTAGACAAAGTCTTCTAATTTTGGCTTCCTAACTCGATGTGCCTTTACTAAACTATCCAAAACCTATTGACCCTCACTTGTGCCTTTTTCTCTACTGACCTTATACTATCTTACAACTATGGTGGTCGACCTAATACTCACTCCTAAGTGTACTAAAACTATGTGATAAGTGAAAGTGCTCACTGGTGGAAATTTCAGAATGACAACTATGGTTTCTTGAGTGTATTAGACACTCTTAAACTACAAGTTTTCCATCAAAACTTTTACACAAGACTCTCCTGACCTAAGGGCATCTCACAAACTTGATGTGGCTCAAGGGCCTGGCTTGGGCCTTCTTGGGCCTAAGCTAAAAGTCCATGGTTCCCCTGTTTTTCTGGGTAGAAAACGCTCTGACTTGAATTAACTTGCGACACATGGTTCTAACTCATATCCTATGAACTATGAACTATGGTTGGAAAAACTTCTCTGACACTCCCTCTAACTAAGGCCCAACAGGGCCTAATGAGGGCCTACCCATGACATGGTCAAATCTTCCTATTTCTAAGTTGCAACAAAACTGTCCCCTGCTGGACAGATTTTGTTATTCTACTTGTGCACCTAACCAAATGACATGCAAACCTCCAACCAACTCCTAAAACCTTTTATATACTCCCAATACTAACTTCTGGTGTCTTGGGCCTCAAAGTGCACATCAATGACATGGTCAAAACTCACTCTAAACCTCAGAGTTCTAAACTGATTTTATGCAGAAACTATAACTCTCCTTTCTCCAAGGTGTTGACTTGACAAACTCAACTACCAACAACCCAATACTCAAACCAAGACTTAAACATGGTAATCTACTGAACTAACTCCCTTATTCTCAAAATAACCTTGGGTGAGATCATCCTTACCTAAGGTACAATTATGGCAAAATAAAAGAAACTACACTTCACAACTCACAAATCTTCATGCTTTTGAAACAACAAGATATGCATTTTTATTAAAAGATAATCATGAATTATTACCATGCAACAAGAAGCATAAATCAATATTAACACATTATTCCTACTGAAATTAAGGCTCACTAACAAAATCTTTCCAAATGATCAAAATCTTATAACATTCTAAGAGAAATCCACATGCATGCATGTCTTCGGGTTTTGCAAACCAAAATAACATATTTTCTACATATATTCTATCATAATATTGACATGCAAGACTAACATAAGCTATACCTAGATGATCACTTAGCATGCAAAGAGTTTTATCAAATTTTCACCACAAAATTCAAGTCATTATCACATAAACATGCAAAAATTGATTTAAGCAACAAGAATGGTCTTAAGGACCATTCATTCGGCTTCCATATGGTCATGGCCGAATGAAATGGATGGGAATGGCCATTTAATCATCAAGAGTTTCCTCTCAAGACTTGGCACTTATCCATTCCTTGTAGTCCTCTCAAAAACAACCCTAAACTCACAAGAATCAAGGTTGTATTTTGAGTTTCACTAAAACCTTTACATGCAACCTTTAAACTTAAACTTTTCACTCAACACTCTTTAAATTATGTATGATTAAGATATAGGAAGTAACATTTACTTGATTGGAACGTGGGAGCTGGAATGAAGAATGAAGAAAAGGGAGGGGGGTATGGCTTCGGCCAAAAAGCCGAGAGGAGAGGGGAGAGCCGAGAGGAGGGGGAGGAAAGGAGGAGTGTGGAAATGGTGGGGTGAAAGTGGAGTAATAATCATGTTAGTTTGGTTTTTATTTGACCAAAAGTGAGTGGATTTGAGATTTTACAAGAGTAACCTTCCAACATAGTTAGATAGATTTGCATGCAAGGACAAAGTGGTAATTTGGTTAGTAGAATGAAAGTGAGTGGGGTTGGAAATGTCTTCCTTGCCCCTTAGTTGAATTGGAAGAGTATTTGCATGCAAGGATAGCCATGTAATTTGCTAATTATAACAAATAAAATTTGTTAAGATTTATTTTTATAAAATAAAATACAAGTTCAAAAATTATAAAATTTATAACATAAAATAACTTGGATTTTTAGAGACTTTATAAAATCATTTTCAAAATTTGTGAACAAAATACCTTTTAAAGGAAAATTTTTCCAAGGCTTAGAATATTCCTTATAAATCAAAAACAATGAAATTAAATAAACTCTTGCTTTGAAAAATCATATACTACATAAAGCAAATTTATAATGCAGAAATTTTTCACTCATACCAACGTACAATCATTGAATATATTTGCATTCGGCTTTATAATTACAC
Organism: Apium graveolens; assembly: GCF_009905375.1. Lineage (NCBI taxonomy): Eukaryota > Viridiplantae > Streptophyta > Magnoliopsida > Apiales > Apiaceae > Apium > Apium graveolens. Next base: position 135,781,876 of record NC_133653.1, on the reverse strand, counting down.
CAAATTCACAATTAATATTACATAAAATGTCGGTCGTAACATCCTCTCCCCCTTAAGGGATTCTGTCTCCAGAATCTAAGAGAACATATGAGGATACCGGGAACACATATCAGACTCTAACTCCCAAGTCGATTCTTCGACCTTAGGGTTCCTCCAAAGTACTTTCACTAACTTTACCGACTGTTAGGTCCCAATTTGTTTGTAGAAGGGGGGGTTGAATGCAAACAATACCGTTTAGTCGAATAAAATGCGGAATAAAATTGTGAAACAAAATTCAAGTTAAATAAAACTTTTATTAAACTTGAAAGGTGTTACAACTACGGTATCGGTTACAAGGGATTAATCTTAAATCAATTATTACAAATCTAGAATAAATTCGACATGAACTTTTTCTATTTTTGTAATTAAAAGATCAAATGCTAAATGCGATTTGAGATTAAGTTCTAGGGATTTTAATCCGCTAGATTGATACACAAGAACAAGAGAGTGATTTCTAGTTGATTGGATTTAACTTTACAAGCTAGAAATTGTAATCTTGAATTAGCAGATAAGATGAAATATTTGGCTGCTTGTTCTCTTTTTGTTCTTGGCTTCTGTTTTTGATTGCTCTCTGTATGTGTGTTAGTTAATTGGATGCTTCTGCTGCTTTTTAATCAACACAGCCGAGATTAATGAACTGGTATGACAATCCTTTGTCCAATAATACTTTCGGTGTGACAATTTTTAGAGCTAGCAAGACAATTAAAATGAACTAGCAAGACTTTCGGTATGACTATTGATTGTCATACCGATTGTCATATTAGTTCAAATGAAATTGTTTTACTGAATTAATAAGTGATTTTAATCTAAATAATAATTCTATCAAGACAATCAACTGAATTAGCATGACTTTCGGTATGACTATCAATTGTCATACCGATTGTCATACTAGTACAATCAGTTGTCTTTTTAGAATTAAAACAGATTTTAACCAATTAAAATTCTGAAAATCCTTAATATTAATTCTTAATTAATTAATCAATTTAATTCAATTAATCGATAAATTAATCCTTGCAGATATAATTTATTTTCTTAATTAAATTATATGACTTAATTAATTAATAGAGAATTAATACTAACCCTGAGCAGCATCCATTCTTCTGACAATCTTCTGAAAGTCACTGAGACTTATGAATCAATTCCGCCACTTCAATGCTGACACTCGATGTACAGTCTGGTTCATGAGTGACTAACTTTCTTGACGTTTCTTCATGTCTTGACTTTGATGTTCTGATTGAATCCTTGTAATAAATGATACCTTGACGAGATCTCTGTCATTTGATTAAATCCACGATCTTGATTTATATCACTGAGGCATGATCAAATTCTTGAACTTCTTCCAGTGAATCTTCAAGTCTGCAGATGAACAATGTTTCTTTATTCTTTGACAGATATTACTTTGTGAGATCTCTCTGATGATAGATCCACTATTTACTTATTACATTCTTATTTGAGTTGAGTTAAATACTCGAATAAACGAGTAGGCTATGACATATGCCTTTCAATCTCCCCCTATTTGCTTGTTAGACAATAACAACAAATACCTAGAGGATAACTCAACTAACAAATAAGAAAAAGATATAAACAGTAATGTAAAGTAAATAGCAGAAAAGTTCTGGATTATATTTAACATTTTCCAGATTCCAAATGAAATTTACAAGTGAATACAAGATAGATGTTCCTCTAGCCTGAACATATAACTACATTAGACTATCTTGATTCATAAAGCTCTAATCATATTACATTGAGTTTTGAGCTAATTGACTTCAGTTGTCTTCTCTTCTGACTTCACCTTCTTCTAAATCTTGAAGCAATTCCTTGTCAAAGACACGATCCTTTTCTGAAGTGAAGCTTGCTGGTCTGACTGGTTGAACTCTAACTGACTTCAGCTTATTCTTGAGTTGATTGTACCTTTTAACATTCTTTTCACAATAAGCTTGAATCAAGTCAGCAGCTTGAGTCTTCAACATGGATGAATATCCAGCAGTTCTCAAATGATGTTCCATCCAGACCAGATGCTTAGCTGAGTAGTCTTTAAGAGATTGTACATCTAGCTGACAGATTTGAAGACAATCAGACTTAAAGAATCTCACCTGATGAGGATTGATGACCACTTGAGGACTAGCCCTGCTGGCAAACTCTTTAAGCCTTTCTCGAAGAACTTCATTCAATTCTGAGCTTCTTTTGACTTTGTTTAAAAGAACCCAAATCTCTGACAAAGAACGATTCTCAAATAGATGAAGTGACACCTTGAAAGATCCTTCACTCTGACAATATACAAAAATGCTCATCTCATTTAGGGATCTATCAAAAGCAGCTGTGATCCTTGAGACTTCAGTCTTGATAGCATTCATGTACATGTCATTGTTAGGATTTGAGATTTCCAGCTTGTCAAGAAGATGTAAGAACTGCCTATCATTGTTAGTGCTAAGCTGAGGCATATCGAGTACTCTCCTAGCTTCATCCCATTTTTCACCAATCTTTAGTCTGACATCTCTTCTCCTTTCTTGAGCCTTAATGTCATGAAGACGTTGCTTTTGAAGAGTTTCTGTTCTTTGTATGTCTTTCCTCCTGTCAATGATCTGAGAGACCTTCTTAAGTTCAGCTTCTTTTCTTAGCATCTCTGACTGCTCTTTCTCAAACATAGGATCCACTGTATCTTCTTCTTCCCAATCTTCAAAATCACTTTCCTCTTCAGCTTCAAATAACCCATCTTTATCTTCCTGAACTGGTTCAGTGGGAATGTCAAAAATATCAAAGTCATCCTGTTCTCCACTGTAGTAGACATCATCAGCCTTTCCTGTGTTTCCAGCAGAGGTATCTTTTTCTTTCCCTTTGGCACTACTCCCTTTCTTCTCCCCCTTAGTTGAGGGATCCTCTACTGACTTTCCTTTGAAACTTCCATCACCTCCAGAGCCTGATCTCCACCAGACGGTCCTTCAAAATAAGCTCTTTGTTCTTCATTAGGGCAATGAGAATTCTTGATCATGTAATATAGGTGCTTCATCCCTTCATTGAGATGTTCCATGCCCGTCTCTATCTTTAGAAATCTTGAGGAGTCCAGTGAATGATTCATCTCAACGAGGTCTTCAAGAGAAGTCATTCTTGTATGTAGAGAGCAGAAGTTGGATATGTCATCAGCTGATAAATTTGGAGTGTCCTGAATAGAATTGAGCTTTGGTATTACAGTGGTCTTTAGATCTGAGATGTCATTCCTTATGATTGCAAGCTGATTGTTGACAGAGGTGGAAGAAGAAGACCGTTCAACCACTTGTGCTTTGAATGCTTGAGCTTCAGCTTGACTTTTAGCAAGTTCTTCTTTTAGGGCAGCAATCTGAGCTAACAGGTTTACAGTATCAGTGTCTGTGTGTGCTCTCACCTGAATTTCACTCGTGTTTGGTTCACTCATCTCACGTGCATGTGTTTCTCTCAATATGATTGCTCGTGAGGAGTCTTCCAGTTGCTGTTCTTGTGTACCTGCATTAAAAATCACCCTAGCCTCTTCAAGAGAGGTCAGTGGTGGTGCAATGGGAATTCGCGAGTCCCGATCCTCAGTCAAACCTATCAAATCTTTTGGAATAGATGTCTGAATTGCTTCAGGGATAGATTGACCGAGTTGCCCTCCACTTTCTCCAGATAAATCTGCGAGTGGAGAATCCCATAAGGGAGCCAGAGGTGTTGGATCTGGGAGGGGAGAAAATGACTCTATTAAAGATGGCAGAGAGTCAGATTTTCCCTCTGAAGCATGTGACTGCTCTTCTGCCGTAACTATGGCAGGCATTGTAATCGACTCTACGTGCACTCCTCGCTGTGTGTCCTGAGTATGATCTGGGGAAGTGTATGGTTCCATTGTGAGTAATGGAATTGTGCTTGACTCAGTACAAGATGCCATGGCCCTATGGCGAATTTCAATAGATGCATCCTGTTGAGAGAATGCCTCTAGTAACTGTTCATTGGCCATTTCAAAGTCCATGTCCTGTTGGGAGGACAAGGATGGGCTTTCAGATGCCTCAGAATATGTTCTTCTTTTCTTAGGAGGAGGCAGAGCTGAGGGTTCACTCATATTTAACAATGAACTACTTCCTAGTAATCTCCTGGGTAACATTTTAGACAGTGGGGGAGAGGTTGAGATAGAATGAGACTCTGTGTTTGGCTCTATGACCTGGGATTAAAGCTGTGGTTCTACAACTTCATGGTCAGCCCTATCAACCACTGGGGGTCTTTCAACAGAAGTAGGAAGAGAGTGAGAGTGAGGAATTACTACCTGTAATGGAAGAGCCTGGGTGGCTTGAACCACTGGAGGTTGAGGTTGCTGTTCATGGTCGGGAAGATTGAAAATAGGTAAAGGAATATAAGTGGCCATGAAAGCAGATACAAGTACTGGAACTTGCATAAATTTGAAGGTTGTGTCTTGGCGAGTGTAAATCTTTTTGCTAACTGGAGGGGGTTCGGTTACAGCAGAGTTAGCAAAAAGGGCTTTGTGTTCAGGGGTGAGTAGATGATCTGCTATAAGCATGAGAAAACGAGCATAGTAACATGATACCCTACGATTTGTAGAATGATCACATAAAGTAGAAGTTAGACGTCTCAAGAGAATGGGAAAAAGTAGTTTGCCAAAATTGATCCTTTGATTGAAAACTACCGCAAGACCAATATACTGCAGAGTGGAAGTGATGTTATGAAAATTGGATTTTGTGTAGTTGGCAAACACTTTGGAAAGTGTATCGAAGAAAATATCCCATTCAGACACCAAATTTGATTTAGAAAGTTTGGTTAAATTGATCACCCCTTGATAGTGAATAGCATTGAAAAAATTTGTGATATCATTTTCAGAGGGTAAATTACAGAAATTGTCTAGTGGAAAATTTAACGCACGATTGACGACTGTTTCATCAACTACATACTGTGTGTTTGCGACGGTGAATGAAAAAGATTTTGAATCATCGGCCACAGTAGAAGTTGTGCAAATCAGTCTAAGTAGATCGACGTTTAAAATCACATTTGATTTAATAGCAGAGCTAATAATCGAATGGTCATTTAAAAATCTAATCCATGGCTTAAATTTTTCAACATCACATTTTTCCGGATTAAAATAACCAACCTGATTATGCGCGATAATTTGGAAATTGAGAGCCATTTAAAATAATAATAAGACACACGCTTTTCAGAATTTTAAGAATAATATTAAGAAAATTCGAATTAATTAAATTAATTTAATAATTCGAATTAAATTAATTATAATCGAAAAATTTAGACAGAAATGTATCTCGTTAAAATTCCTAACTCACAAACACAGTTTTGACAAACCAAAAGACACAAATCAGAAATTGAAAATAAAAATAAAAAGTTCAAAATCAACAAACACAAATTGAATTTGAAGGGGCAAACTGATTTTTATTTGTTTTGGTTTTTATTTAAGAAAAATCCAACAGCACCTCTGTATATATATACTTGTATGTATATATCACAAAGTGATGAATTAGTTTGCTGAGTAAAAACTCGAGCAAGGAAATAGCAGATTGTTGGTTTTAGTTCGAAGAGAGAGAAGAGAGAAAATTAAGAGAGAAAAACTGTTCGATTTTTTTTTTGAAATGAACTGAACTATTGAAATGGTTTAAAAACAATATAAACACATGCCTTTATATTACAGCTGGTATGACAATCCGGGATTGTCATACCGATTGTCATACCAGGCAAAAGAAGGAGAAAGAAAAACAATAGAATAAATATTAAAATTATAACTGGTATGACAATCTGATAGTCATACCGATTGTCATACCAGTATAATAATAAAATGAAACTAATTATATATATGGTTTAAAACTGGCAAGACAATTGATAGTCATACCGATTGTCTTGCCAGTATAAACTATACCGACATATACAAACATATGCAAACATATACTGAAATGACTTTCAGCAAGACAATTCAATTGTCTTGCCGATTGTCATTGCAGTAGAAAACAAAATAAAATAAAAGGAACAGACTTCTATATATGTACTGAAACTATATTACAAAATAATAAAACTGAAAATAAAAACTTATAATTTTTACAGAAACAAAGACAATATTTCAGAATTAATTATTTTTATTCCAAAAATAGATTTCTGTTGAATTTTAGCAAATAAAATTCATAGAAAAACATTTTTAGAGGAAATAAGATATTCTGAGATATTTTAAATTAACAAGTAGGGAAAATAAAAATAGATAAGATAATATATATTACATAGAAATAAGCAAGAAATATGATAAAATGATAAAATAAATTTGCAAATGAATTTTTTTTATTTATGAAAAATTCATTTGTAAATTCATTCAAGAACAGATCCCAGATATTAACTAAATTAATCACTAAAACTATTCAACATGCCCAATTTACCAACTAATCTGGTAAATGTGGATTCGTCAAGTGGTTTAGTGAAAATATCTGCTATTTGTTCTTCTGTTGGAACAAAAAATAGTTCAACAGTACCATTCATGACGTGCTCTCTAATAAAATGATACCTGATGTCAATGTGCTTTGTCCTCGAGTGCTGCACAGGGTTGTTGGTGATGGCTATTGCACTTGTGTTGTCACATAAAATAGGAATCTTGTTCAATACAGAGCCATAGTCTCGTAGTTGGTTCCTAATCCACAAGATCTGAGCACAGCAGCTTCCAGCAGCAATATATTCAGCCTCGGCCGTTGAGTTGGAAACTGTTTGCTGTTTCTTGCTGTACCATGAGACTAGCCTGCTTCCTAGGAATTGACAACTTCCTGAGGTGCTTTTCCTATCAACAACACTTCCTGCATAATCTGAATCTGTATATCCGACAAGGTTAAAACCAGATTCTTTAGGGTACCAAATACCTAGATTTGGTGTTCCCTTAAGATATCTTAAGATTCGTTTAACAGCAACGAGATGAATATCTCTTGGATCCCCTTGGAACCTTGCACATAAACATGTAGCATACATAATATCTGGTCTACTTGCAGTAAGATAGAGTAACGAGCCAATCATACCTCTGTAGCTTGTGACATCTACCTTAATGGAGTTTTCACATGGTCCAAGCTTGACAGCTGTAGTTGATGGAGTCCTTGCTGATGCAGAATCCTCTAGATTGTACTTTTTGAGGAGTTCCTTGAGATACTTGGATTGACAAATAAATGTTCCATCTAACCTTTGATTTACTTGTAATCCAAGAAAGAACTTCAGCTCTCCCATCATGCTCATTTCAAACTTGCTGTGCATTAACTTAGCAAATCTCTTACAGAGATTATCATTAGTAGACCCAAATATTATATCATCCACATAGACTTGGACTAATATAGTATCATTCTTATGTTTTTTAGAAAAGAGAGTTTTGTCTATGACACCTCTAATAAAGCTATTTTCAATAAGAAATTCAGAGAGAGTGTCATACCATTTTCTTGGAGACTGTTTTAGCCCATAGATAGCCTTGAAAAGAAAGAAGACAAAATCCATATGATCTGGATCTTCAAAACCAGGAGGTTGCTCTACATATACCTCTTCATCCAGCTTTCCATTCAGAAAGGCGCTCTTGACATCCATTTGATAAACTTTAAAGTTTGAAAATGCTGCGAATGCCAAAAATATCCTGATGGCCTCAAGTCTAGCCACTGGAGCATAGGTTTCATCATAATCAATACCTTCAGCTTGAGAATACCCTTTAGCTACCAGTCTTGCCTTGTTTCTTGTAACCACACCATCTTCATCTAGTTTATTCCTGAATACCCACCTAGTACCAACAGCTTTCTTGTGTACAGGCCTAGGTACCAGTTTCCAGACTTGTTGACTTTCAAACTGATTGAGTTCATCTTGCATAGCAATCACCCAATCTGGATCAGTCAGTGCTTCTTCAATTTTCTTAGGTTCCATCTCAGAAAGAAATCCTGAGAACAGACACTCATTTTGAGTAGCACGTCTAGTTCTGACTCCAACATCTGGATCACCAATAATCAACTCAAAAGGGTGAGCTTTATTCCAGACAATCTGTCTTGGAAGATTTGATCTTGATGATTCGCCTTGAAATTCATTGTGATGTTGTGTCCTACTAGATGATCCTTCAGCATCTCCCCCTGAGTTGTTGCCATATTGACTTGAAGATTCTCCGTCAGTAGCAGTGGTATCTCCATTGTTGCCAAAGTTTCCATCACTATTACCTTGAGTATCATTAGGATTAACAGGTTCTTCACCAGCAACAACCTCAGGTTCTTGACCATGTTCTGATTCTGAATCTGACGTATCATCAAACTTCAGTTTCTCAGAAGGATCTTCAGTTTGGATACTAGGGAGTTTAGTGTCATCAAATGTAACATTGACACTTTCAGTTACTTTGTGTTGATCAATGATATACACTCTATATGATCTTCTTCCATATCCAACAAAAATACCCTCATATGCCTTTGCCTCGAACTTACCACGACGATCATCTCCATCCTTGAGCACGAAGCATCTGGCACCAAATACATGAAAGTATTTGATAGAAGGTTTCTGTTCATTCAAAATCTCATAAGGAGTTTTCATGAAGTCTTTGTTGATTAGAGTTCGATTCTGAGTATAACATGCAGTATTGACAGCTTCAGCCCAAAAGTACATTGGAAGACCTGATTCATTTAACATCGTTCTTGCAGCTTCAATCAATGTACGATTCTTCCTTTCTACCACTCCATTTTGCTGAGGGGTTCTAGGAGCTGAAAATTGTCTGGTAATCCCTTTGTCTGTACAGAATCCATTGAGAAGTGTATTCTTGAATTCTGTCCCATTATCTGACCTTATTGCTCTAACAGGGACGTTAGAATCTAACTCAATCATCTTGATATGATCAATCACAACTTGTGGTGTTTCATCCTTAGAGTGAAGAAATAAAACCCACGTATACTTGGAATAGTCATCAACTATCACAAGACAGTAACACTTCTTTGACATAGAAAGGATATTAACTGGACCAAATAAATCCATGTGCAATAATTGCAGAACACCAGTTATGGAAGATATGTCAGTGCCTTTGTGACTTGCTTTCTTTGACTTTCCTTTCTAGCAAGCCTCACATAGTCCTTCTGGAGAGAATTCCAGCTGAGGCAGACCTCTTACCAATTCTCTTTTGACAAGAGAATTCATTGTTTTGAAATTGAGATGGGAAAGTCTCTTGTGCCATAGCCAACTCTCATCTGACGATGCCTTTGCATAGAAACAATTGACTTCAAGATTGCTTCCAGAGTTCATGTCAGCTACGAACAGATTTCCTTTCCGGATTCCCATTAAGGAGGGTTTTTCACTTTTCTTGTGCAGAATCTGACACTTCAGCTTGTCGAATAAAACATTGTAGCCGTTGTCACAGAACTGACTAATGCTAAGCAGATTGTGTTCAAGTCCTTGCACAACATATACATTTTCAATGATAACATTTCCAGCTTGCAAACAGCCATATCCCTCCGTTAAACCTTTGTTGTTATCTCCAAAGGTAACCACTGGGCCAGCTTTCTCAACCACATTTGATAGCAGGGCTCTATCTCCGGTCATATGTCTTGACGATCCGCTGTCAAGAATCCACACTACCGGTTGTACCTGTTTAATGCCCTGCAATACAAATGGATTAGAACTTCTTCGGAACCCAAGCTTGGCTGGGTCCGGCATACTTGTAAAATTGGCCTTTATCAGGCAAAACAACATTCTTAATTTCACTATTCTCAACATTCTCAATGACTGAACATTTGACCTTTAAAACAGCCTTATCAAATTTCTGTTTAGGCTTAGGCACAAATGTCTCCTTTCTAGCTTTAGGAGGACTAGCAGTCTTAGACCTATCATGCTTTCTATTATTCGCATGCTGACGAGGAGTAGTCTTATCATTAGAAACATGCTTACCATTAAAATAAGCAAACAACAGATTAAAAGCACAAGACATACAATCAGGAACACCACATGCTTTATGAGAAGGATTAACAATAGGCAACTTATGCATGGTAGACATGGCATTTGTGTTATTCAACTCATGTGTGTCTGAGTTAGTCTTAGTTGCTTTCACAACCTTGACTGGAACTTTTGACACACTTGACTTGGAGACAGCTTTCCCATTAGCATTATCTTCAGCACGGATTTCTTCTTGAATAATAAAAGAGGTCTCATCAAATGGTTCAGCAATTGATTCTTTATAGAGGGGTTCATCAACACCCTTAAGCACATGTGGTACTTCCCTGCCTTTAGCACATACATGAGGAGGGGAGTTTATGCCTAATTTTCCAATAGCAGCATTGTAATCATAACCTATTCCATGTGTTTGATTAACAGCTTGCTTATTGTAAAACTCTTTGGACTTCGAACAAGAATTAAAGTAAGCTTTAACCTTAGCCTCAAGACCGGTGATCTTGTCTTTGAGAATAGTTTCGAGTTGTCTATAACAGTCAACTCTATTCTCTAGAAAAGATACTTGTTCTTTTAGTTTATCTTGATTAATGTGCACAAGTCTTAATTCATTGACCTCTTTCTCAAGGTCTTTGATTTGTTGATTTAACAATTCATTATCACGACGAGCACAATCTAAGTTACCTCTTAGATGATAAACCATTTCAGCATCAGAAAGTTTTACCTCTTTTCTTGACGATGAGGTGCTTGCATTACTAGCCATGAGAGCAAGATTCCCAACTTCTTCATCTTCACTGTCAGTATCATCCCAGCTTCTTCCCTTTGCCAGGTACGCCCTTTCAGATTTACTCTTCTGATTAGAATCGTAAGAGTTCTTCCTAGCTTGTTTTGGCTTCCTGCATTCTGTGGCAAAGTGTCCCAACTCATTACAGTTGAAGCATCGAATGGTGCTTCGATCAACCATCCCTGTTTTATACACACCACTGCTGGTGTTAGAGGATGAAGATCCACCTTTCTGGAATCTGTTATAGTTGGACTTGTACTTGAACTTGGGATTCCTTTTGAATCTGACATTTGAGAATCTCTTGACAATCAGGGCCATTGACTCATCCTCCAATTGCTCCAGTTCTTCCAAGGAATAATAATCATCTCCTGATTGATTTGTAGTAGGAGAATCAAATTCTGCTACTATCACATTATCTTCAACCTTGGAAGACTGTACCATTCTTTCTGACTGTTGAGATTATTGTTGATATTGTGGTTGTTGTTGTTGTTCATCAGCTACTAGAGCAGTAGACGTGCTGACCACTCTTCCTTTCCCATAAACTTCCTTCTGCTGAATCTGCTCCAACTCATAAGTCTTTAACACACCATAGAGCCTTTCCAAAGAAATCTCACTCAGATCTCTTGCTTCTCTTATGGCAGTGATTCTATGTTCGAGATGAGTTGGCAGTGTTAAAAGGAACTTTTTGTTGACCTCCCTGATGGAATAGTATTTACCATTAATGTTCAGGTTGTTGATCAATGCATTGTACCTCTCAAACACTTCAGTGATTCCTTCTCCTGGATTTGATTTGAAATATTCATATTCAGAGGTTAGGATTTCTAGTTTGTTCTCCCTAACTTCCTCTGTGCCTTCATTAATAATCTCAATAGTTTCCCAGATATGTTTGGAATCTTTACAATTCATCACATGTCTATTCATCAGGGGATTAAGGGAATCTACTAAGATTAATTGAAGGCTAGCATCCAGGGAAGCTTCTTCTATTTCAGAAGGAGAGAAGTCCTCAGGATCCTTCACATAAGTTCTCGCTTTGGTGATCACCACATCATTTTCTATTACCTCTGGTTCCATAACCATAGGAATTTTTGGACCCTTCTTCAACACTTGCAAATATTTGGGATTAGCAACCTGTAAAAACAGTAGCATCTTCTTCTTCCACATAACATAATTTTCTTTATCGAAAAGTGGAATTTTAACGGTTCCAACTTTTTGTGTAGTCATTATGAATTTTTTGAGTGAATAAAAAATTCAAGAAGTGAAAGAAACACAAAAGTCTAGGATCTAGATTTGTACGTTAATCAGAAGGCTCTGATACCAATTGTTAGGTCCCAATTTGTTTGTAGAAGGGGGGTTGAATGCAAACAATACCGTTTAGTCGAATAAAATGCGGAATAAAATTGTGAAACAAAATTCAAGTTAAATAAAACTTTTATTAAACTTGAAAGGTGTTACAACTACGGTATCGGTTACAAGGGATTAATCTCAAATCAATTATTACAAATCTAGAATAAATTCGACATGAACTTTTTCTATTTTTGTAATTAAAAGATCAAATGCTAAATGCGATTTGAGATTAAGTTCTAGGGATTTTAATCCGCTAGATTGATACACAAGAACAAGAGAGTGATTTCTAGTTGATTGGATTTAACTTTACAAGCTAGAAATTGTAATCTTGAATTAGCAGATAAGATGAAATATTTGGCTGCTTGTTCTCTTTTTGTTCTTGGCTTCTGTTTTTGATTGCTCTCTGTATGTGTGTTAGTTAATTGGATGCTTCTGCTGCTTTTTAATCAACACAACCGAGATTAATGAACTGGTATGACAATCCTTTGTCCAATAATACTTTCGGTGTGACAATTTTTAGAGCTAGCAAGACAATTAAAATGAACTAGCAAGACTTTCGGTATGACTATTGATTGTCATACCGATTGTCATAGTTCAAATGAAATTGTTTTACTGAATTAATAAGTGATTTTAATCTAAATAATAATTCTATCAAGACAATCAACTGAATTAGCATGACTTTCGGTATGACTATCAATTGTCATACCGATTGTCATACTAGTACAATCAGTTGTCTTTTTAGAATTAAAACAGATTTTAACCAATTAAAATTCTGAAAATCCTTAATATTAATTCTAAATTAATTAATCAATTTAATTCAATTAATCAATAAATTAATCCTTGCAGATATAATTTATTTTCTTAATTAAATTATATGACTTAATTAATTAATAGAGAATTAATACTAGCCCTGAGCAGCATCCATTCTTCTGACAATCTTCTGAAAGTCACTGAGACTTATGAATCAATTCCGCCACTTCAATGCTGACACTCGATGTACTGTCTGGTTCATGAGTGACTAACTTTCTTGACGTTTCTTCATGTCTTGACTTTGATGTTCTGATTGAATCCTTGTAATAAATGATACCTTGACGAGATCTCTGTCATTTGATTAAATCCACGATCTTGATTTATATCACTGAGGCATGATCAAATTCTTGAACTTCTTCCAGTGAATCTTCAAGTCTACAGATGAACAATGTTTCTTTATTCTTTGACAGATGTTACTTTGTGAGATCTCTCTGATGATAGATCCACTATTTACTTATTACATTCTTATTTGAGTTGAGTTAAATACTCGAATAAACGAGTAGGCTATGACATATGCCTTTCACCGACTTATTCCTAAGACTCTTTACTTTCCAGTCGAGTATTTTGACAGGTTGCTCCACAAATGACAGGTCTGCCTGAATTTCTACAGGTTCATATTCTATCATATGGCTAGCGTCAGGATTGTACTTCTTAAGCAACGACACATGGAACACATTATGCACATGCTGATACTGAGGTGGTAAGGCCAACTCATAGGCTACCTTTCCCACTTGACTCAATATTTCAAAAGGACCTATGTATCTAGGTGCTAACTTCTCTTTCTTGCCAAATCTAAACAACCCTTTTTTTGGTGACACCTTTAACAAAACAGCTTCGCCAATTTGGAATTAAACATCCTTACGCGCTGGATCCGCATACTTCCTCTGTCTATCTTGAGAAGCAAGCAACCTTTTCTGAATTAACTTGACTGTGTCATGCAACTGTTGTACCAATTCCGAGCCGAGAATTCTTCCTTCTCCTACTTCATCCCAACTTGTTGGTGATCTAGATTTTCGCCCGTACAAAGCTTCGTATGGTGGCATGCCGATACTGGAATGATAGTTGTTGTTGTAAGAGAATTCAATCAACGGCAATTGATCATCCCAACTACCTGCAAAATCGATTGCGCAACTGCGCAACATGTCTTCGATTGTTTGAATTGTCCTTTCACTCTGGCCATCAGTCTGCGGGTGGTACGCCGTGCTCATATTCAACTTTGTGCCCAAACATTCCTGAAATTGCTTCCAAAATCTCGAGTTAAATCGGGGATCTCTGTCTGAAACTATTGATACAGGTACTCCATGCCTCAGTACGATTTCGCGCACATATAGATGAACCAACTTGTCCAATGACGACTTCTCATTTATTGGAAGGAAATGCGCCGACTTCATAAGACGATCAATTATAACCCATATTGCGTCATTCCCGGATTTCGTTCGTGGTAGTCCTACTATAAAGTCCATAGCGATATTTTCCCATTTCCATTCTGGAATCTTCAGGGGATGAATTAATCCGCTTGGTCGTTGATGTTCTGCCTTCACCTTCTGACAAGTATAACACCTCGCAACCCATTCTGCCACGTCTCGCTTCATATTTGGCCACCGAAAGTTCTTCTTTAAGTCTCGATACATCTTGGTGCTTCCCGGGTGGATTGAAAATTTCGAATTGTGGGCTTCATGGAGGATCTCATTCTTTAATTTAGGTACATGAGGAATCCATATTCTGGAAAAGAACCTTAGTATCCCTTGCTCATCCCTTTGAGTATTAATCTCCTCTCCAGATAACTAATTCTTCTCTTTCTCCATTACTTCTTCTTGACATTTCTTTATCTTTTCCACTAGTGTTGGCTGAAAAGTCATTGCGCGACAAACTTCCTCAACTTTTCCACAATCAGAAAGTTCCAGTTCAAATCTCTTGATTTCTTCAGATAACTCCTTTGGTGTTGTCATCTTATTCAATCTCTCCTTCCTACTCAGAGCATCGGCCACAACATTCGCCTTTCCAGGATGGTAATTTATCGAACAGTCATAGTCCTTGATCAATTCCAGCCATCTCCTCTGCTTCATATTGAGCTCTTTCTGAGTAAAAATGTACTTTAAACTCTTGTGATCCGTGTAGATTTCACACTTCTCTCCGTAGAGGTAATGTCTCCAAATCTTAAGTGCGAACACTATGGCGGCTAGTTCCAAGTCATGCGTCGGGTACTTTAACTCATGCGGTTTCAACTGTCTTGACGCATATGCGATCACTTTACTATGTTGCATCAACACACAACCCAAACCCTTATGTGAAGCGTCGCTGAAAATTACAAAGTTCCCTTGATTGTCTGGAAGTACTAACACCGGAGCTGTTACCAATTTCTGCTTCAACTCTTGAAAGATATCCTCACATTCTGCACTCCATTCAAACTTTTGATTCTTTCTGGTTAACTTGGTCAATGGCGTGGCGATTTTCGAGAAATCCTTGACGAACCTTCTATAGTATCCGGCCAATCCTAGAAAACTTCGCACTTCCGTAGGAGTCTTTGGCCTTTCCCAACTCATAACTGCCTCAATCTTTGCCGGATCCACTTTAACTCCTTCATTTCCAATGACATGCCCCAAAAATTGAACTTCCTTTAACCAAAACTCACATTTGGTAAACTTGGCATACAACTTTTCTTAACGAAGTATCTCTAATGCTATCCAGAGGTGCTGCTTATGTTCTTCTTCCGACTTAGAATAAATAAGGATGTCATCAATGAATACCACGACAAATTTGTCCAAATACTTCTTAAATACCCGATTCATCAGATCCATAAATGCGGCCAGAGCGTTGGTCAATCCAAACGGCATTACTAGGAATTCATAATGCCCATATCTGGTACTGAATGCGGTCTTGGGAATATCTTCTTCCATGATCTTTAACTGATGGTATCCCGATCTCAAATCAATCTTCGAAAAGTATTTTGCTCCCTTTAACTGATCAAAAAGGTCATCTATCCTTGGTAGCGGGTAGCGGTTCTTGATCATTACCTTATTCAACTCCCGATAGTCTATGCATAATCGCATACTCCCGTCTTTCTTCTTTACAAACAGAACGGGTGCTCCCCATGGCGACGTACTTGGCCGTATCACTCCCTTATCCAACAATTCTTGTGGCTGGCTTGCCAACTCTTTCATTTCTGCTGGTGCCATCCTATATGGGGCCTTTGAAACTGGTTCCGTGCCTGGAGCAAGGTTGATCTCGAACTCGATTTATCGATCTGGTGGTAAGCCTGGTAGTTCGTCGGGAAACACATCTGGGAACTCGTTAACTACAGGGATATCTTCCATGCTGGGGCTGCCTTTTTCCGAATCCACTACATAAGCTAGGAACGACTCACAACCTTTTCTAAGTAGCTTCTTAGCCTTAACAATTGTAAGAAATAGTTGCTCTTGCCTCTGCCCCTTAAATACTACCTCTGCTCCACTCTTCATCTTTAAATACACTTTCTTGGTCTTACAATTAATCTGAGCGTTATTCTCTCCTAATCAATCCATTCCTAAAATTATGTCAAACTCTCCCAACTTGAAGAGTATCAAGTCGGCTGAAAACTTATACCCCGAAATATCGATCTCACACTTTGGACAAAAATGATTCACAGGAATCTTCTCTTGGTTCGCGATTACCACATTTACTACCTCACTCATAATCATTTTATCACATTGGAGCTTATCAACAAAAGTTTCTGATATGAAAGATCTTGTTGCTCCCGAATCAATCAATACTTTAGCTTGGACATTATTGAGTAAAAGTGTACCTGCTATCACCTCCGAATTCTGAACAGCATCCTTCATCTTCAGATCAAATGTCCTTGTTGTTGCTTGCGGGGTTGGTGTAGGTGGTGGAGGTAATGCCAATACCTCGGCTGGCACACTTGCACTAGCACTTGCCACATTCATCAGAGCTTTGACTGGTCCGGTTGTCTTGCACTCCCTAGCTATGTGTCCAGTCTTCCCACACTTGTAACACGTAACTCCTGGCTTCGGCATCTTGCACTCATTCACCAAATGTCCCTTCTAATTGCACCTGTAGCATGACATGCTCAGCTTATTACACACTCCGGGGTGCCTTCTTCCACAGTGCTTGCATTCAGGCCTCTAGAACCTGTTTTCTCCAACTTGCCCTTGGCTTGCCTGATTGTTCCCCTTCGATTCTTGCCTTTTACCCAAATTTCCTTTCTTTTGAAAATTTCCGCCCTTCTGGAAACCAATCCTCTTTATATTCCGATCTTGTGAACTTCCTGCTTCAGACTTTTCTCCATAAAATGGAACCTTCCTCTTCTTGTTATCCCTTTCCTTCCTTGACTGCGTCCCATTATTCTCAATCAGAGCAGCTTTCTGCACTACTCCCGCGTAAGTTTCAAGCTCAAACATAGCCACTCTATCTCTGATCCAAGGCTCCAATCCTTGTTGAAATTTCTTTGCTTTTTCCTCCTCAGTGCTGGTATACTTTGTCACAAACCTTGACAACTCAGTGAACTTCTTCTCATACTCCAATACAGTCATGTTCCCTTGCTTCAACTCAAGAAATTTTAGCTCCATCTGATTCTGCATGTACTTAGGGTAATACTTGTCCAGAAATAACTTCTTAAATCTCTTCCAAGAAACCTGCTGAGTGACTTCCATAGCTTTTACTGATTCCCACCAATAGATGACTTCTCCCTTCAAGAAGTAAGTAGCATACGGCATCTTCTGATCGTCTCCTAACTGTACCAACTCAAAAGCCCTTTCCATCTCCTTGATCCATGTGTTAGCTATCACTGGATCAGTGGTATCATGAAATGCAGGTGGATTCACATTCTGAAAAGCCTTGAAAGTGACAATCTGTCTAGGTGGTACTGGTGGTTCAGGTGGTTGGTGTGGCTCACGGTTATCTTGGTTTTCAATTCGTTGTTGAAGAGTTAGTTGTTGTTGAGCTATATCATTGGTCTGCTGTTACAAGGTTTCCAGTAGTCGAAGAATGTTTGGGTCTGTGGTGGATGTGGTTGTTGGGTTCTTCTTTTTAGGAGGCATGATCCTGAAATAAGAGTTGTGTCAAAAACAAATATGAATGATAAAATGATTCGAGGGTATCGCATGGCATTCTTATTTTACATATGGGGTCCAGTTTCCAATTTAAGCAGATATGATGATAAAAACGTAAAATAACAGTTGAGAGCAAATGGAATAATAGCACATAATTATTAAAATTTTAAAGGTCACACTACATAAGATTAGGACAAAGTCTGATTCTAGGAATAACAGGCTTATTTAAAGGAAACAACGGAAACAACTGGGGATTCCACAGAGTCTGATGGTACAACAACATGAAAGGTGAACGGAAAGAACTAAGGCTCCAATCCATCTGAACGGGGCTTGGTAGTCTTTTCCTCTCGAAGCGTCTTCACAATGCTCTGGAGCTCATCCGCCACCATCTGAATGACATACTGGCTGGTGCGGTCCCGGTGCGC